>NC_046294.1:20933868-21271368 GCF_004115265.2 Rhinolophus ferrumequinum
TGGCTCTGTCAGGGAGAGCTAGCCTTTTACTGTATATTTTTTTTTCCCAGGGTATCCTTCCACGAGGAGTAGGGAGACTTCTTCCAATGGTACAGAAGACTTGTCAGAGTTTAGGGCCTCAATGCCCTTAGCTTCTTTAGGATCTCCCCACATGTCCCATCCCAACTTATAGGATCTCATTCTTTCCCTACCAATGCCCTCACTTCAATAGTAGATATCTTGCGAGGCTGGGAATTTACTTTGTGTTGTAACTCAGCCAGTCACAGGATGAGGGTCTGCATTTGTTTTCCAGCAATTTCAACACTGCGGCTACTGGAATTAAATCTCTCCTCCAGACAGAGCACCCATAGAAGCTCTTAGGTCATTTAGCGTCATTTGAGCTGGGAATTCAAATCCCTGAGCTCACCCTTTTCTTTCACCACACTGTGCAGCAACATTAGGAGCAGCCAACCAATGCCATTACAGTCATTAGTTTTCCAAAAATGTTTGAAAGTATCACATATGGAGTCACCCAGCTCCTGGATTCCTATAAGGGGTTGATTAGGAATTCTGATGCATATATTTCGCATTCCTATAAATAGTTTATGCCATGGACTATCAGTGCTCTCCTTAGGACTGGAAATGGAGTCATTAGAGTCTTTAAATTTAACCAAATTAGAGAGCCAGTCCTAGAAACTGCAGAACATGTTCAGAAAACTCATCTTTACCATTCTGTTCCTCTAGAACCACTCTCAGTACCAAAATCTGTATGAGGAATTGGGTCACTGGAAAAGGGAGACTGAGATGCTCCACAGTCTGCTGTCTGCAAGCCAGAGACCTAGGAGAGCCAGTGGTACAATTCAGTCTAAATTCAAAGACCTGAGAACTAGGGTTATAGATGGTGTAATTCCTAGTCCAAGGTCAGAAGAAGAGATGAGATGTCCCTGCTCAAGTAATGAAGCAGGAAGAAAACCGGGCAAATTCCTCCTTCTTCCTCCTTTTGCCTTTCCTTCTATTCAGTGGGTTGGATTATGCCCACTTACAGTGGGAGGGCAATCCATTTTACTGAGTCCACCTATTCAAATGCTAATCTGATCTGGAAACACCCTCACAGACACACCCAGAAATAACCTTTAATCAAGTTGACCCACAAAATCAACCATCACATCCAGCAAATGTCAGGTACCAGAACCTGCATGTCTCAAATCCCAGAGGACACAGGCATAGCTCACAGAAAACTCTTCAAAGAAATTCAAGTTACTGGCCCCTTTAACAACCTTCATATTGATGCAGAGTGGCTAATATGATAGCTAACTGCAGCAGAATCCATTTTATGTTCTCTGTCTTGTATATATGGTGCAGAAAATTCCTATAGCGTGTGGCAGCACTAGGCATTAGAATTGTCCCCAGATTCCCTGCTCCACACCACCACCACCACCACATGTATTTAGAGTTAGAAATATTAAAAAGCCACATAATCGAGTTGTTGAAGGCATCAATGTTGGTATTGCACAGAGCATAATAAGAACTGAGACAGGTTAGTTAGTATGTTGCTAGGTAGACAGGAGGGTCCCCGGTGGAATAAACAAAAAAACAGCCATATCCTGAAACTCCAGGTTCTGGAATGTCTCCTTCACTCCAGGACAGAGACCGGAGAATATACCTTGAGGTTAATAGATAATCTCAAATCCCTTCCAGCCGGACAAAGGAGCAAATCTGATAGAGAGGAATGGGTTATTTCTTTAATCACTTCAGGATGGGCAAACAGGACACGCCTAATAAATGAATTCAATTAGAAGGCTCCAGGCCCCTTCCCCAAGCAGACAAGGGAAGGTATAAAAGTAAGAGCTTTTGCCTCAGTCCCTGAGCACCCCCATTCGGGACCCCCTCCCGCTCAGGAGCTGCAACCTCTTCTCCTGCCTCTAATAAACTATCTTCGTTTATAACGCTTTGCCTCTCCCTGCTCCGTGTGTCCATTCTTCAGATCATGAGACACGATCGCGGCCCACACATAGAAACTGCAGGCAGATCCAACATCATTTACATCATTTGCGGACTCATAGAAAAATATTCCTACATCACTAACACCGACTATACTGCTTACTGTGTCCCAGACACAACCCTTTGAAGAAGGTACTATTAATCTCTCATGTTTACTGATAAGAACTGATATATACAGAGGTCAAATAATTCATCCTACATTATGATTAGGAGTGACCATATATATAATGGCTAAGAGCACAACACAGATACTTCAACCACTATTCCTGGGTTCAAATCCCACTTCTGACATGTACTAGCTACCTGATTTGGAAAGTTTCTTGACCTTATTTTAAAATAGGGGATACAAAATAGTCCTCCCACCCTTAGACTGTGGTTATAAAGAGAAATACATAATTTCTACGACATTGTAAGTATGCGATAAATCTTTACTCATATAATGGGCGTTAGAAAGTAAAAGATGATAATATGGTAAACATATTCCTTGTCAATTCAACTAAAAGCCATAATTGGGTGTTTTGTAATATTATACAAGTACATGGGTTAACGATTCCAAATAGATCAGGTGTTGTTTCTGTCTTTGACTTGAATTCCTCCCTAGAAAATCTACACATATGAAAACTACCGTGCTTCCCCCAAAATAAGACCTAGCCAGACAATCAGCCCTAATGCGTCTTTTGGAGCAAAAATTAATATAAGACCTGGTATTATATCAGATCATATCATATCATGTCATAATATACTATATAAGACCTGGTCTTACATTGTAGCAAAATAAGACCGGGTCTTATATTAATTTTTGCTCCGAAAGATGCATTACAGCTGATTGTCAGGCTAGGCCTTATTTTCAGGGAAACAAGGTAAGTGTGATTTGAAAGGGATATAAGAAGACCCATCAATCTTTAATAAGATTATCGCACCAATTTGTAACCAAGTTTATAAGAAAGCATTTTATTTGATTTGTAGTCATTTGTTATTCACAATCAACGCAAGTATATTTTGTTTTTTTTCTTAAAATGGTGCTTTATTGTTCATAAAAATGACTCTACTCACACTGTAAGTCTGGGGTTTATATTTGAGTTAAAACACAAGTAAAATGATTCACAATCATTACGGCTTTTTCTTCATATTTAGAAAAGAGGTTTCTGTAAACCACAAGTGCTAACTAAGGCATCACTGCCAACAACAGGGTCTCCTATTTAGGTTGAATTTATCCTCCTTGCATTGTTAGAGTTCAGCTGTGGAAATAAACTCCACGACTCATGAAAAACAAATACCATATAATTAATATTAACATTTAGCTGGCCTAGAACTAAAAAAATAGACAAGCATTCCTATTGTAAAATACAAACTAATTTTTTGAACTTTATCTTCCTGTTTGTGGAGTAATACAAGTCTAAATATATATTCTGCCCATCCTTTCTAAATTTTTTAGTAAGCTATTTCTTTAACAATAATTTTGTTTTATTAATCTGTGTATTCCAGATACAAATACAAATAAAAGCTGTTTGGTCTAAAAGTACATACCAGCTGCAGACAGAGTATGGGGTTTTCAACTTGGCAGATAGATTGAACAGATCCCAAACTGGAAAATCGCCAAGGAAAGAAGTTTTCAACTTTCACAGTGGTAATTTAGAAATTGGCTCCCTTCTTGTGGTTGTCCTAAATTGATATTGAATTCTGATTTACATGATTTTATTCTCATCACTAGTGACTGAGTTTTTAAGGACATAGAATGTCTTCTTGCTAATATTTAAAATTCAGTATTAAATAAGAATAATTACCATTATTGAAGATCTTTACATCCAACACATTATTTAAATCTCACTGAAATCTTGAGAAAAAGTTCTTTCAAACAAAACAACTAAAGCTCAAGAAATTTAATATGACTTGTTAAAGGTTACAAAGCTAATAAATTGCAGAACAAGTGATAAAACTCAGCTCTATTAGATTAAAAATTTAATGGTCTTTCTCCTACTTTTTATTACCTACACATAGCCTGCACTCCACATGTATACACTGAATAGATTAATACATCCTAAGGAGATAATGATGAAAATCATGATTGGAAACATCTTAATGGGAAATATACCTAGTTGTGTTCCTTCTACAGTCAGCCAAATCAAACACCCACTCAATTAAGTATAAATTAATGCTTTTCCCTAATGATCAAAAACTATAAGCATAGAAACAGTCTGTGAATCCAGAAGGTGCCAAAAAAATATATACACATTTTTAGAAAGGAAAAAACTGTATTAATATATACTGATAACAAAAGATGAATACAAGTCATGTTTGATTTCTGCAATTACAAGAGGTGCTCAAAGTGATTACCGTCAACATCCAGACACTTCTGATTACAGTGAACTACTGCTTAAGCAATGCTGACCAAAGTGTTAATATCTCTTCAAAAAATATATACATTTTTTTGGTACACCCGGTATGTTCTGTGTCTTTCTGGTATATATATATATATATATATATATATCTCTTATTGATGCGCAAGAAGGAAACGGTCTAAAACAGATTATTAAGTATGATGGAACTTACAGATAGACACTCTATGACAATGTCTAAATATTTTTGACACCAAATAACTACTTTAGGTGATTCATTATTTAGGTAATTAATATGTGTTTAACATTCTTTTACAAATCTTAGTGAAGATCTTGTTTTATATATTTCCCCAGAAGAATTTGTAGTCGATCTATTTATAGGGAATTTTGCCAAAATGGACAGTAGTCTAAAAAAATATAGAAACTAATGTCCCAAAGGATCCAGATAACTTGGACTTCTCCTACGATGCAGTTAACACTGCTTTTCAGTAAGACATCCAATGACAAACAACTATAATATTAAAACATTGGATGGATATCAATATGCCATAACCATCGAATGGTTACCTACTTCTCTTAATCTCATTTTTCTTATCTGAAAAATGAAGAAGTTGGATCACATGAATTCTAAGTACTCTTTAAATTCATGATGATGAATTTCATTTAAACTCATTTTCGTAACGGTCATAGCTTATACTACACTCCTGAGTCAAAACAATCTTATTATTTAAATACATGGCTCCATAGTCTCCTCCAATCTGTGCTAGTTCTCTGTCATTCTTTGTCTTCCATGACCTTGACAATTCGCAGAATAGTGTTTGGGTATTTTCTATAATGTTTCTCAAAGTTTGTCTTATGTTTTTTCATAATAGCTTGAGGTGATGGGTATGGGGAAGTTAACTCTAGAGGTAGGATGCCCTACTTGTTGCATCGTATCAGAGAGAGCATATGGTCTCAGAGTGACTCGTTACTGATGATGTTCACCTTAATTTCTTGATTAAGGTGGTTCCTGCCAGTTTTCTCCCTAACACGTTACTGTTTTTCTTCTTTTACAATCTATTCCTTAGAAGCCATTTACTAAGTCCAGCCATACTCAGGAAGACTTGTATTAAATTATAATTCCTCAAGAATGAGAATCAGAGAATTTGTGGCCATATGTTAAAACTACTGAAATAATTAGTAAACTAGGGGAGATACTTTGAGGCTATGCAAATATCCTGTTTCTGCTTAATTCCCACTAATTTTAGCATTCATCAATGTATCTTGCCTACAGCAATTATTAGCATTGTTTTTTTTTTTTTTAATAAAAAGGGATTTTTATAGGTTTTCAGGAGCATCCATCCGCATGTTGTATTTGTCAACTTTTATATTTGAAATTATTTGCTTAAATGCTTTAAAGATTATTTAAAGGTTAAAAAATTACAAGGCATAAATAACAAGATTATGCCAAGTTATTGTTTTGTTCTCAAGGTGTAATAACACACAAGCTATTTATTAAGTAATATAGTCTTTAAGGAGGAAACAACTTACCACATTTAAGTTACCTTTTTAAGCTCTTCCCCCAGGGGAGAAGCTTAATTAAGTTCTGCAGTCATATTTGGAAGGATAACTAATGCTAGTCGAGTGTTGAGTTCATTTAAATATACATCTAACCATTTTTATATTTCCCCAGAATTCTCTGGTTGTGCATGGAAAGTACAATGGAAATAACTTATCTCAATAACTTAGGTATAAATCCACTTGCCTTTGGTTTTATTTCTTTTGGAAGTAAAAATGATAGGTGATTAGATGCAAGCCCCAGGAAAATAAAAGGAGGGATTTGACCTGAACTTTCTTAGTTTTATGAGCACATTGATCAAATTCATAACACAATCTCATTAACCTTTGTAAAACGTAGCCTGTAATTTTGCACACGCAGACTTCACCAGAATTTTTACATTCTCAAAAGCTGTCAGAGTAATTGGATGAGTCCTGGAATATTCCACTAAATTTTAGTCTCTTGAACAATACTCTAATACCTGCTACATTACAAGTGTTCGTTTTTATCTTTCTGTTAATCATTGTACTGAACTATTTCTGCATCTGTCTGTTGAAAAGTAAAATATCAATAGTCATATTTCCTCCAGACTCGAGGAAGAACAATGTACGGAACTGGTTATGAAGTCATTCAAAATTCTGTTCTTTCTGAAGTGCAAACTGTTATATCGTCCTAAAAGACCTTTGTATTAAGTTGATGCAAAAGTAATTGCAGTTTAAGAGGTTAAAAACAATTGCAAAAACCACAATTACTTTTGCACTCACAGGACATATACTAAGTAATAGGCATCATTTAAGGTATTTTATAATTGTTAATTCATTCTATTTTGTGTATATTTATGTGTGCATTTGTGTGTGTTTGTGGGTGTGAGTGTCTGTGTTTGCTGGTACGCAGGTGTTAGTGACTGAGAAAATGAACCAGGATAAGAAACTTTCTTTCAAAATATTTAATGTCAAGGTAGTCAATTTATTTTATAGTTGTCCTGATCTAAATAGTTTGCTTTTTGAACATGGATCCTGTTATCTTTGATCCAGCCAACTTTCATAATGTACAAGATCCAAATTGTTTAAAATACACTTGTAACCAACAGAAGTATCTTTATTGAATCTGAAGGATATTGAATTGTTTGAACAAATATCTAGGAACTCTGAAAATACATCTCTAAAAATAAAGTGAAGAAGTGGATAAACACAAGATATTGAGCTTTTTAAAGAAACACATTCTTAGAGATTTGCCTTCAATATTATGTGCATTAGGAAATTGAGAACTTAAAACTTAGAATAAAATTTAAAACAAATTAGCAGGAGCTCGGAAAAATGCATAGTAAGTAAAAATGAAGCTTCTAGAGAGAAAACTTTTTTCTGAAAACTTGCATGCTCACCACTAATGGGCAGTACAAGTTATAATTCTTGGTCTTCGTGCTCCGAACTCATGTTTTGGGTTCTATACTAGAATAACAAATAAACAATTTCAATATTACTGACTAAATATAACAGTGTGTAATTTTCAGTGTGGATTTTGCAAACAGTACTAAAAAGCATTAAAAAATGAATAATATTATAAGAAAACCCCATATATTCATCACTCAGCTAAAAAAGCCCTGAGCACTTTTCCTAGATTACGTTCATCTCAGCCACACCATGTATCTGCTTGATTTCATGAAAATCACTTATTTTTCTTTATATGTTTACCATATATACCCCTAAAAATATGCACTGCAATTTTTGCCTGCCTTGAAACTTTATATAACTGCAATTTATGTATTTTGTTGCAACATGCTTAATTTTCTCATAAATATATTTTGGATATGCACCCATAGTGATCCATGAAGTTTTAGTTAATTCATTTCCCACCAATGATTTCTATTTCATTGTTTGAATAAATCATAATTTATTAGTGATGTGCATTTGAGGGACTTCAGGGTTTTTTAATTGTTGTTTTTGAGGTTTGTGCACATGTTTGGTTGTGTGAATGTGTGTCTGTATGTGTGTGTTTATAATCCTGCAATGAACAGCCTTGTTCACAACCTTTTGTGCAACTGAGAGTAGAACTAACGAGCTTGTAACTTATGCCCATATTTCTTTCGTCCAGTTAATGCCAAAATATACCAACTTATTCTCCTAACAGTCCTTACATTTTATAAATATGGTGGTTGTGAAATGGCCATTTATGGGTTTTATTTTGCATTTACCTGATTATTAATGAAGTTTAACTTCTCTTCCATGTTTCTGTGAAATTCCTATTATTTTTCCCATTTGTTTATTGGTTGGTTTTTGTTTTTATATTAAATTGCAGAGTGCGTTTTATATTCAGATCATTAATTCTTTGCTGAAAGTATATGACATCTTCATCCATTTGTGACTTATATTTTCAACTCTCTTTTTGAAGCTTGTTGTACAGAAGTGATTAATAGTAATGCCGTCACCAACTGTGTTGATTTTTAGCTTTACAGTTGCATGTTTTGTCCTGTTTAAAAGACCACTGCATAGCATAAAGCTATAAAATAATATTTTCATATAGTAATTCTAAAATGTTTCACAGATAATCCTTTCATTTATACAGATTTTTTTTTTAATTTCTTTACAGTGTGAGGTAGAGATTTAATTACAGGTGTTTTAAAATTTCTTTCTGTATAAATTGATAGTTCTCCCAGAATCATGTATAAATAATAACCCCTTCTTCCTCACAGATACACAAAAGCTACTTTATTGTAAATAACTTTCATTCTGTGTGGGTCTATTAATGGACTTTACTTGCTGTTGAATGTGTCAATTCCTGTATCGTTGTACTGATATTACATTGAATTACATTTTGGCAAACTATGACTAGTGGGTCAAAAACAGTTTTTGCTCAACCTGTGAGCTAATATTAGCTTTTTACATTTTTAAATGGTTAATAATTCAAAAGAATGATAATATTGCATGGCAGGTAAAAATTACAAACATTTAAATTTTAGTGTCTATCAGTACAATGTTGTTATTGGAACACATGAGCCGAGTCATTTGCATAATACATATGGATGCATTAGCGCTATAATGGCAGAGCAGTTATGAAAGAGATGCTAACCCTAAAATACTTACTCTGTGCCTCTTTACAGGAAAAGCATGCTGACCACTGTCCAATTTAAAGACAGACAAGTTATCCGGCAGTCACTTTTTTCCTGGAAAAATTATTATATTCCAACTTTACAACAGAGGCAGCATGTAGCTGTACAGGTCCCAGTTTTTTGTGCAGGTTTCCCATTAGACTTCCACATTAGTTAGGTTCTGCCTTTTTCTCCTGTTCCCTATACTCCATGCAGTTATTAAGACACAACTCAGGTTACCCTGGACAGTGGAAATCGTAAGGGCAAAAACTGGTTTGTTAGCATGGTCTTTTTGCCCATTATTTTCGACTCAGCATATTTCTTAGTTTTGTGCCAACTTAACATTTATAAGCAATTTTTAAAATCATTTAATCCAGATGTTTAGCTATTTAATCAGGAGGGTTCTCTGCATTATCTGGTATGCCACCGCCTACAATGTAAGTCTATATTATATTTTCTAAGATGTTTTAGTTTTCTTAATCAATTACATTAAAAATTTATATACATATGTATACATATATATGTATATATGAATTGAATGTTGTGTAACATTTATTAGAAGGTGTGAAACACTGTGAGTGGAAATATGATTGGAATTGGGGTTGATATTAAAAAGCCTAGCCACAGAATAGACTGTCACCTGGGAGCTACGGATAATTACAGAAGCTGTAAAATATGTATAATTTATAAAAGCGGGAATCTCTGTTTTTGTTACTGTTTTTATTTTAACTGTAAATTTCCATGACTATTTCTTTGGAACTACATGCCTCTTGAAATCTATTGTACAATTAGTTTAGAAAATCAGAATGCTATAGATATAGCACATAGATCCATGACAAAATGATGTAAATTATTTGTGCCTAATGTGTTTTCTTACCCTTAAGAAGTGACTTACTCAATATAATAATTCATATATTTATATGTGTTGTTCTTATGAGAAAATGTGGCATATAAAAATATATTTTTGTACTAACTATCCTACAGGATGGATCTGTATTTTTTCTGTGAAAAAGTTTATTGACCACTCACTCCGTTCACATATGTGAATAAGAGTACACAAACTGTATATTTTTTTTTACTTTCCTATCTAAGAAAAACCCATGAGATATTATGAGTCAAAAGATATTAATGATAGTATACATTATCATTTTGCAAATAATAGCTATTTCATTGATAACAATTACTATGATGATTTAAGGTGGTTTTATGACTACTTTATGTGGAAACATTGAAAGATAGCTTTATATCTAAACAAAAAGTTTTAAAAAAGAAATTAAATAAATTATTGGCATTTGGGCTGGGTTCTGCCCCAGTTGCTTTTTCGCAATGCCAGAAGAAAAAATTTCATATAAAGCTAATTTTCCCAACAAGGCAGTCTCGCCTTTCTGTAGGTCACAAGTCTCCCAGAGTCTACTATAGACATGAGACCTGCGGCAATCATTTCTCCTGGATTGATTCAGTCATAATCAGCTAATCTTGACCTCTTGCTGCTCTATGAGGATGCCCCTGGGATGTCGAGTGTGTATAGAGTGAGTCTTTATTGTCAACAGTTGATCCTGTACACAAGCATATATTCCCCTCTCACTTCCATGACTGGAATTGCTCCTAACCAGTGAGCCCCTATGTTTACCAAGGCAAGCAAGATGAAAATTGCAATTGTAAAACAATCAACTTAGAATTATAAAATATTTAACTCTCTCTTTAAAGTTTATCAATGTGGCTTTAAGTCAGGCATTGTCTCAAGCTACCATGTAAGCAAGTGCTTACTACTCAATAGCAAATACTCCTGTATATATGCATATCAATAAATATTATAGTTCATAGTAATAAAGGATGGTAATTATATATCAAGATAGCTACAGATGGCTGTCAAAATTCCTTCCCTTCTCTAATTTAGTGGTTCTCACATTGAGATCCCCAGACCAGCAGCATCGATCAAGTCTACTTTGGCTTGCAACTTATTAACAAGTAGTCACTGAAGACATTCTTACTTTATGTCAGAGTGTCCCTCAAATGACAGCAGGTCAAGGAAAATCACATCCAACTCCAGAGTTTTAGGTTGCTGTGAACCAATGAGAACTAGGCCATTTTTCTCTTTTCCTACTTTTTTTTTTTTTTTTTTTTTTTTTTCTGCTTACTGATTATCCATTGCTTACTAAACACTGATCTGTATAAAATTATTCTGGACTCTGAAAGAGTGCAGTACTACAGGAAATAGAATCTTAAATTCCATGTATAGTAGCAACTGTCTTCGATGAACGACTGAGTTTATTCAAGATATCCAGCAGTTTCCAGAAATGCCCTAACCCAGCCCTCTCGATCTTATAGCTAGACTGTGGCCAGGCTACATTTTCACCAACTACAGATAAATTATTTTCTCCTCAAACTGCTTATCATTAAACATATGCATTAATCAGAGGAAAAATTACAACTTAAAAATGATTTATTCATACTCTTCTCAGCCAAAGATACCGATTGGGTCATCAAGATTACACCAAGTGCAAATACATCATGAGCTACTCTGTCAACAGTATAGCCAGTTAGCTTGGCAGCAAGGTGCCAACGTGATTATGCAAATACCAGCCCTATTGGCTTATCAGTCAAACCCACTGCCAGGATGCCTGGGAGATACATTCCAATAAATGAAGACAGAATGTATCTCAGTCCCACTGACATTAATAATTTATGATTAATCAGTTTATGAAGATTGGCTAAAAGCAGAAGGAAACAGAGGAGATGGATTTTCTCTCTTTGGATTTAACCTTACTTTTCTCCCAGGCTGAATCTAATCATTTCCTTCCTGAAGACCAGATAATTGACTAGCCACTTCCTTATACTTCCTTAAGGGGCATCAATAATCCTTCCAGGGGTCCAGCTTTGATCAGGTGAGGTTAAGTTAAATTGACTCCTGATTATGCAGCTTAAGGAGCAGAAACAACGATGAAGCCACCCAGAAGGGAGCCAGACTCATTCAACTGAGAGAGTTCCGAGAGTTCAGTTCAACTGAAGGAAATTTCGGGGATACCGGGGTGACCCCATTAATTTGCATAGTCATAGCCCTTGACAGAATAGAAATGGCAGTAATAGAAGAAATAGCTGTGACGGTACTTTGATTCGCAAAAAAACATAAATGACACCTATTTTACTATCCTCAAAGTCTTAACATTTTTTAAAATCTTTCATGATTTTAAAAGTTATTAATTTTATTTTTATTTTTAAACAGGAAGAAATTTGTAAGACAGTTTGGATAGTTAGAAACATTGTAATTTTTACTACTGTGTTTCCCCGGAAATAAGACCTAGCCAGACAATCAACTCTAATGCATCTTTTGGAGCAAAACTTAATATAAGACCCGGTCTTATTTTACTATAAAATAAAGTAAATTTTTACTATAAAAAATTTTACTTATTTTATAGTAAAATAAGACCAAGTCTTTAATATAATATAATACTCGGTCTTATGTTAATTTTTGCTCTAAAAGATGCATTGGAACTGATTGTCCAGCTAGGTCTTATTTTCGGGGAAACAGGGTATGCTTTTTTATAACTGATAAAATATAGAAAATTTTTTTAAAAGAAATATTTATCCAACAACTTTACTTTTTTAAACTTCAATCACTACTTTCATTTAGTGTTTCCCATTAACTTTTATTCAAAATTATTTTTTGATCAGGGAACTACTTACAGACTCTAATCCTGAGCAAAATATTTATCCTTTCTGACCTCACTTTCTTCTTCTGTTTAATGGAAATTGGATGGGTTTTTATAAAAAGGTAGTTGACTACATTAAGCAAAACACATAAATCAATGTTTTTTTCTGTGGTTCACTACAATGAATTTATTTTAATGAATTATGCATTTAATTAATGTTATTCCAAGCATTTTTAATGTTAGAATGTAGCTCTCAGAGTCATATCTTCTAATGCTGCAGGACATTGAATTAGTAACTCAATTAATCACTTCCTAGAATAGGGCTTTTATCAGTATTGAAATATGTCTTTATTCAAGAAAAGGGCAGCCCTTCCTAAATCACCACTTTTAAAAGAGTTGTTGAAAACAAATTAACTAAACATGAATCAAATTATTTAATTCCATTCCAGTAGAATAATTACTTTCTTCAAGGTAAAGACATGAATGAAATAAAGTTTGGCTTGTGACACTTTCAACCAACTTAAGTGACTTTATAAAAAATGAAAATATATCGGAGAAACCTAAGCATATCTCAGCAAACTGGGCAGAAAGTGTAGTGTGACCATATTAAAGACTGAAATCAATAAATAACTCAGGGAAAAATTCTCTCCATCTCATGCTCTCTCTAAGATATAAGGACTCTCACAATCTATTTTCTTGCTTCTTTCTAAAACAGCTTTATCTCCATCATTTACATATAGGGCAAAATAGACAGTCCCAGACCAAGCTAACATTATTTCTGAGTTCAAAAGCCCAACAGAGATGCATTAGAACCCTTCTTTCTGTAAGTAGAAAACCTGGTTGTCCTACCTATGACATGGCAATAACTTTCATTCAACCATTTTGGAACAGAGAAGCCCAATTTCATGATCCAGCTTCCCTACAGAAGGGACAAAGAAAGCAGCCTCTCTGTAAAGGGGTGAGAGAACGTAGCAAAATATATTCAATGAGTGGTACATAATTGTATGTCTGACTGTTCTCAATTGTTCTCTTGGGCACTGACATTTTAAGTATCATATGAAGAAGACTAGAAAGAGATCTTTAAAGAATGCTTTAACCCTATATTTGGGTAAATAGAAATGTCCAAATTATGAAATGATTTGTTTTAGCTCTGTTAAATAAGAGAACAGACCAACCTGAACCACCAATTAGAGAAGAATTAAATATCTGGGGATAGAACTCTTTTTGCTGAGCTCTGTTGCAGTTCTAATATCAAGGTGAGAAGAAGGTGGATTGATATTCCAGGATCAACTTTCTTAACTCAGAGAACCAGTACAATAATGGAAGAGTCTAAACTATTCTCATTAATGGCTTTGTGCATTAGGTCTCAGCAATTTTTTTTTTTTTTGGCTTAAATAAAACAGTCATCCCAAACTGCCCGTATTATTGTGTTATTTTCCTACTTTAAGAAGACAACAGATTGAGTTAGAGAAGCATGAATTCTTAAACATCCCTTTTTTTTTTTTTTGGTGTGTTTCGCTTATCAGCCCAGTTTCAAACAGTCCATCGCTATTAATTATTAAGATAAATACAGTTCCTATTTTCTACTATGATAGAGGATACTTCTGAGAAATGTAATAAAATTGGAACTTAGTTGACTTGAAAAGAATACATATTGGACTGACTGTCTATACTTATAGTAGTAAACATCCATGCTTGATCCTTACACCAAAATATGCCCTTCTCTAATACAAAATATAAAGACTCAGTAAGACATTATGTCTAATCCACTTCCCTTAGAGGTTGAGGGAGGGGATAGCGAAGTAGTGAGTTCAACTGATTTCTTCTGCAAAACCTTGGTTAAATTAGATAAACTAATTAAGACCACTCTAGGATTTGAGTTTTAGCGTTATCCACCTAGGAGCATGCTCATTACTCATTCAATCACACATTCATTCATTCATTCATTCAACAAACATATATGAGTGTTGTATATAGAAGATGGTAAGTACATAGTAAGTACAAACAAAAGATGGTATTTGATTGGGTGGACGCTGTAAGCAAAAGTGATGGGGTAAAACTGATATCAAACAACATTTTAGGAACAGAATTAACAAAATCTAGTAACCAATTAAACAAAAGAAACACAAAATAGGAAGAGAGAAAAGGACTTTGAAAAAAATTACAAATAGTGCTTTGCCCATTTACAATGAACAAACATCAGAATTTAGCCTCTTTCTATGAACAATATAGCAATGCGTTGTTCAGCGACCTGAAGCTATAGTTCTAAAACTACAATAAGCAGATAACACAAAATAATAATTTTAGCTAATCACCCAGTCCTGAGTTTCTCAGACATCCTCAAAGATTGCCAGTAGAGCCATTGATTTAATGAAGATTCCATGGAGTTGCAACCCAATGTCTGTAGAAATCAAGCTGGCCAGTTCGGCCATATTAGATAGACCCAATTTGAAACTTTTGAGGAAACTCTTAATGTTTAGCTCATATCATTGTAGGAGGCTGTGTACTAGGCAAATAAATATTTTTGTTTTTCAAGTGAATCATAATTTGATTAAATGCTTCATAATTTGTAAGCTTGTTATTAAAGAGAAATCAGTCACAAAATATTGTGCCAAGTGTCTTATTTGAAAAGCATAACAGAATAACGCAGAGCAGCCTCCGTTTTGTGGACGTCATTCGGTTTCCTGTTCAGTATGAAAACACCTAAACCATGACTTCCTCACAAAGGGCTGAATGACACAGAACATCATAAGCCTTCTTTCCCAGGCCATCTTCTGAATGTCACAGCATTCAGAGATATTCTTCAGAACTATCTGCATCTACGCCTATATCTATGTCTACATATATATGTAAGTGATGATCTGCTGATGTAAATAATCAAGACACCTTATTAAGTCTGAGTTTAAGGAAAACTGTTTACAGCATCCCACCAAAAAGTGAGCATGTTCCTACATCCCAACAACAAAGTTTGCAGAGCAAAATATAGGCTGTTTATCTGCTATACATATACACGTGTGCGTGTGTATATATATATATACACACACACAAACACATATATATATACACTTATACAAGTATGTATACGTATATATGTGTGTGTGTGTGTGTGTGTGTGTGTGTGTACACATATTTAATCCAAGGATATTTTTTCTAAGATGAGTTTGAGATATAACTCAAAACTCTGCATGGAGAAAGTGTCTTGTTCTACACTTTCTCTTTATGTCTTTATTGTCAGAAGCAATTCAACAATGCCACAGAAATTTGAGGGAAAAAATAACTGCAAAAGAATTGGGGGACTGTTTGCATCAATTGGACCATCCTTTCTTACTATGAGCAATTCAGCGCTTCGGCATTATTAAAAATTAGTTCTAAAGGCTTCATAATAGTTGAATTTCAAGATATTTTATTATCATTTAATCCCATAGAATTTTTCTAAGTGCTGTTAATAGCTTAACTGTAATTAAATTTTGCCACATTACAATGCACAGTGATTCTGGAACTATCGGTTGTACAGCTAATTGATAAATCAAACCCTAATTGAGATAATGAATCTGGTCTCGGACATCAGTGAGATAGCCCCCTAATTAGCTCCTTAATATCTGTTTACTAATGAGTGGATAGTAGACCCAGGGTGGTGATGGTGCAGTAAAGATAATACAAGAGGAAATAATACGGATGAAATGGATCAGAGCCTGGATATAGTTTACCTACGAATAAGCCTCTGTCATTTATCCCCTCCCATCTTTCTACTTTCAGCAAGGTGCTGTGTAAGAGACCTAGCCCACAGTAAACGATCCATAAATGCTGGCTGCCCTGAAGTAGGGCTTATAGACTAAAGGGAAGTGCCATTACTAAATTTTATATGGTAGGGTGGAAATTTATTGTTTAAGCTTACATAAGCAATCTTGCACTGTATTATTGCATAATATTACTCCTTTGGGCTTTGCATGTGTGGAAAAAAATGACTGCCCTCACTGCCTTCATTGATGATTATTATAATAATTATCACTATGGTAATAATAACAGCAGTCTTTAGTAAGCATCTTCCATATGTCAATCACTGAGCTAAGTGCTTTATACGCACTACTATTAAATTCCTACAACCACCAAATTAGGTGGTGCCATTACTATATAAATGAGGAAAGCTAGGTTTACAGTGAGTGAACACAGTAAAGTTGTCTAGGTTTCTGGAGCTAGAAAGCAGGAGAGCTTGCATTGAAACTACAACCGATAAGCTAACCCTGATACATCCACCACACCACTATGCTGCCTCCATTGATTGAGATGGACCAAGAGCAAAGCATGGTTATGTGAAGGAATTAAATACATTGTCCCAACATGATGCAGCTTGTATTTGTCAGTTGTATTTGAACCCAGGTCTATGAAACCATAACACCATGTTCTTTCTTCAATTTTTCTGTGTAAAACACTTTTCTGCATAAAACACAAATGCTTTTTTCTTTATAATGACATAGTACAAATAATAAGAAGTCAGTTCTATTGTGGCCACTTCTTACTTTGCCTTTCCAAGTCCTTGAGCTCCATTAAAACTCAGAGCATCTGGGGATTTCAAAACATCTGGTCCTTATCTATAGGACGATGACCTAGGGTTGGGAGATTCAAGTCCCTTTTAATAGTACATTTAATTCCACTACCAAAAATACTGAAAAGTTAAATTACATAATATCCTTATGATAGGTAGGACAAGTATTCAAATCTTTGTTTTAGAAGATAGACCAGAGATCAGGAAGTTAAGTAACTCTCCCAAAAAGCATAAGCAGGAGAAGAGCTAGGAAGTGGAATTCAGATTTTCAGGTAGGGCTTGCTAAATTCCTACCACTAATCCAGCAGGTGTGATCCAAACCAGGGAGCATCAGCATCTTCCTTTTAGAGAACCAACTAAAAGTTGTGATTCTAGTTTTCTATCCATCATTTCTGCTGCCTGAAAACTTTTCATTATTCTTGGCCAAATACTTCATTCATTTCCATCAACAACTCTTCGATAGTTTCCTCATTTCCTTGATCTTTTCCTCCAATCTGTGTTCTAGTTAAAATTTTAAATCTTGACTTCCCTCAGCTACTGCTCATCTTGCCAACATATATTTACATCACACCCATCCCTTCATTTATTTTTCTGTCAGTTTCAAAGGAGGAGCTGTTGCTCTTCCTTTGCATAATGAAACTAACAAATGTTACCTTGTCACCATCCCCTGTGCTCCTTACCTCCTTATAGGTCATTGCTCCATCAGTGTCTCTCCCCCCACCCCTTGTATTTCCTACAAAGAGTAGCTTATTATTTGTTTTTAAAGTTTTCAATCCATCTCCTCCTCAAACCATTTACATTACTCCTTCCGCTTTCACTACTGCACCATAACCATTCTTACCAAGGTGAGTAATGACCTTCTGATTTCCACAATTAATTGACCACTTTGAAGCCAATATCTTTTTGAATCTCTCTGCTGTGTGTTTTGTAAGTCCTTCTCCAGGCTGCTCTCTCTTTTTAGATTTGCAAGGTGCCACCCTCTCTTAGTTACCTCTGTTTATCTAGGATTCCCCCTTTGTGAACTCTCTTGCTCTTGCTTCCCTTAGATGTAGGTATCCTGAGCTCAACCCTAAGCTTTTCTCACTCTATACAATCTCCCTTGATGACACCATATTCTTTCATGATTTCCTTTTTTCAGCCAATCATTTGTTCAATAAATACTTATGGAGTTCTCACTATGTACTTGACAGGATTCCAGATTATGGTTATTGAATGGAGAATTGAACAAAATCTCTGCCTGCATTGTGATAATATTCCAGCATACACACAACATGCAAATACATAGTTAAATATACTTTGTCAGGTGGGAATAATTCCTGTATCAAAGGAGAAAGCAGAGCAGGGGGACCAAGAGTGTTAGACTGTGCCATCTGATAAGGTGACATATCAGCAATAACATAAGTAAAATGAAGACGATAACCAGATATTTTCTGTGGGAAGAACATCTCAGATAAATGGAACAGCAATTTTAAAAGCCCCTGATTTAGAAGGATGCTTGGTATATCCTGGAAATAGCAAGGAGACCAGTATGGCCCAAGTAAAGTGAGCAAGGAAGAGAATATTATGAACTGAGTTCAGAAATGTAGAAACATAAAGATCATGTCAGCTTTGTAGGATGTATAAGTTAGGATGGAAATTCCGGCTGCTGTAACAAGGATCAGATTTTAACAGGTTTTTTTTTTTTTTTTTCCTGTTGTTAATAAAATAAAAGTGTATTTGTCTCTCTTTTGAAAGTCCAAGTTTAAACCCTTGAGAAATAGTGTGCTAGTTCCATGATGCAGGATTACTAGACCATGTGATTCTGTTTTGTATTCTTAAACACAGGGTTTTCAAAAATGCATCTAAGATCGCTATTTCATTATTTTGTAGCATATCCCTACTGCAGCTAGTGAAAAGCTAGAAAGCAGAAGGTAAAAGCAAATGCCTTTTATTTTTAAAGCATAGTGAAGAGGTTAACCACAGCACATTTATTAGTGTTGTTTGCACCAGAACCCAATCTCATAACCAATACTAAACACAAGAGAGCTGAGAAATATAGTTCTAAATGCATGCCCATGTAACCAGCTAAAAGTTCTATTACAGTAGAAGAAATGGGATGAGCTATCTTTTCTCCACTAAATTACCTTTGTTCCTTGGTAAAAAAAATTGTCGATGACATCTGAATGGGTTTACTTCTGGGCTTTATTCTATTTCATTCATCTATGTAAATTCTTTCTGTTTTCATGGCAGTAGCTTTATAGTTATTCTTGAAGTCAGGTAGTGTCGATTCCCCAACTCTGTTCTTCTTCAGTATCGTTGGCTCATCTGAGTTTTTTGCCTCTCCACAGAAACGTTATAACTGATGTGTCAATATCCATACAACAGCTTGCTGGGATTTTGACTTCCATTGCACTAGATCTATCATACAACTTTTTTTATCATGTAAATAATTCCTAATCGGATTTCCCTCAACATCTACTGCTGCTGCTACTGCTGCTGTCATAATTCAGGCATTTATTATGTCTTTCTTGGAGTAACAAAAGTCTCCTGACAAATCTCGTATCTCTAGCCATGCCCTTTTCGAACACATTCTTCATAGGGAGTTCTAATTAAAATAAACTTTGGTCCATTTAAATCCCTACAATGAGCTCTTACATGTAGGATATATTTCATAACCCTACATTGTCCCATATGGGTTACTTTCACTCTCTAGGTTAATATTTCACTCCTCTCTACCTCACTCTCTACGTCCTAACAATTATGAACTATTTGAAGTTCTTCACAATCTATGTCATTACTCCTATGTGTGTGTAATTACTGTTTCCCATTTATGAAATGTCCTTCTCTTTTCTTCTAGCTTAGAGATATGCAGTCTTCATTTCTTTGAGGACTTTTCTTTCTTTCTTTCTTTCTTTCTTTCTTTCTTTCTTTCTTTCTTTCTTTCTTTCTTTCTTTCTTTCTTTCTTTCTTTCTTTTTTTCTGAACACATACACACTCACCTCATAATTCACTACTTTCTTCACTGTCTGCACATTTTTGTATGCCTTCATCTGACCAATGCCCTGTAATTTTCTGTTTATCTGCATGTATATTCCTTGAGAATACAGACTATTTTTCATTGAAGTTTGTTTCTGATGCACTTAGTACAGTGATGAGCACATTTTAAATATTCTGTGTATGTTTATTAGGTGAATAATGCAACAAATAAATGAGTAAAGTATGATTTCTCTATCCAAAAGCCAGCAGTATTTCCATTACATGCTATTTTTCTCAATTAAAAGTTATTTTTCAGAGACCAATTCAGATAATAAAAATCATTTGCTCTATAACAGCTGTTTATCTATTTGGATTTCTCAGGTTTGTTGTGAATCATCTTCCATGTTCTCTGTTAATCATGGGAATTTGTTTCTCTCCCTATGCCACCTGTCCTCCGCTATACATCTGCACAGTCTCTATTCAACATTTTCCAAAATTATTTTTTATCTCTGTGAGTGCATCCCCAAGCTACACCTTCAGGCATTTTACGTAACAAGTTACATATTTCTTTTTAACTTCAATTGGACTCCTATCTAATCATCTACCATCTTCTTTCTTCTGTTTTTTTTTTTTTTTATCCTGCATTTCTGATTAGGGGTATACAAAAGTAAAATTTGTTTCAGAATAGGAAGTAAAATGGCTTAGAGTAGATATAAAATAACCCAAACAAATCAAATTTCTCTCCTCCTTTGATTGTTGGTTCATTAGGGAATTTAGTTGAAGGGGTTTGTCTATATGAAATTTAGAATACACTAGATGGAGACTAAAATAAATGTTAAAAATAGTTTATTTCAGCATTTCTAAAACTTCTCATCTCAAACTAATCCTGTGAGATGCCTATTGTGAGCAAGCTATGTCGAAAAGGAGTATAAACCTCAACATGTTTCTCCTTGCTCTTAATTAATAAAATTATTTTTATCAATAATCTAAATTGATAAAGATAGAAACATGAACATTAATCTTATCACAATATTTACCTTATTGGGATGAAAGGGAATTCTCATAGCTTTTTGTTCCTTAAAATACATATCACAGAAAACTCATATAAAATACCTGCTAACCACTCTTTAAAGTTCCAAATTACTGAGATGGCAGAATCATCTGGATTATTATCAATGTAGATTTCTGTATTATTATCAATGTAGATTCCTATATCCAAGGAGCCTAATTCAGAAAGACCATATCCTGAGAAATAGTGCATATACTTTCTAACACAAAGAAACCAGTAAGAACTGCAGATCTGAATCACTCTTAAAGTTCTTGTCAGAAGAAATGAGCCAAAAAGAAAACCCTAAGATATTTTTTCTGGATTCAGGAACATTATGGCAGATATGTAGAAAGGGATATCATTATACACATCGTTATGCATATATAATATTACTATATATAGCACTATTCTACATAAAATATAACACAATATTACTATATGCTATTGTAATAATTGGTGAATGTGCTAGTAGATAATTTTTGGTATATACATTTGCATATGTATGCATATGTATTTGTACATACACATATTTGTAAATTTATAATTAAACTGCTCTAATGTTAATTAAGTTTTTGCTTATCTCCGTGTTTTACATAAAGGAGGACTTTAACACCATCATTCACTTAGAAACCAATTAGTTTTTATGCCATTCAACATGATGTATTTTTTTTTTCAGGGGAAATATTGTTCCAATTAGAGTTCTAAGATATGAAAATATTCACAATGGTAAAATATAGACCTATCATTATTGCATTTAATGGGTAAAATACTTGAGGGAAAAGCATTTTAGACACATAATTTAAAATCAATAAAATGGTTTTCTACATGGGAGATATCAAGGGAAAATGTTTTTAAAAATGCTCAAAAAGTATTGCATCAGAAGTTGATTTATATAACACTGTAATAAAGTCTTTCAAACTATCTGCTCATAATCTTGCTTTCTTATTGACAACGGGTTATTTATGAACACTCTTGGGAAAAGAACTGTAGACCTTTCAGGTAATATAGATGATACTCAGTTTGTCACTGTGTATAACTGACATAGGGTATTTTATGACATGTATACTATATATAAGCAATATGTTGCTAAGATAGAACTTACTGATTTGAAGGCTAGAGAATTAGACAGATTCTAATTTTAAAAGTATATGCAAATACAATGGAAAGAAAGCCCTGGGGGCTAACTTAGAAAGGTAATCCAGAACAATTTTGATGATAAATTGCTTTAAACCCCAGATTGATGACCCAGTTAAGGTCTTCACCCTAAAACAGGAATTAGGGTGGGGATTCTGGGAAGATGGTGTAGTAGGACACACAAGAAATCTGTTTCTCTACCTAGACAACAATTGCACTGGCACAATGTGTCTGATCCCTTTTGGAACTTTCAGGAGAAGAATCGGAAGGTAAGTCGTGGTTAATTTCAGTCAGTTTCAGCTCTTAGCACAGTTCTTAGCAGATACCCTCCCTTCGTCCTTCAGCCCCATGACAGGCAGCTGTGTTTATGTTCCTGGAGCAGCTTGCACACAGCAGCTTTGGGTAAAAAGGACTTAGTTAGTCCTCCAAATTCTAGGGACCTGTGCTCTGAAAGCTGGTTGTTGTTTTTGATCACAGAGGTGTGGTTCCTAAAAAAATTAATAATAGAATTACCCTATGATCCAATATTTCTACTTCCGGGTATATACCCAAAAGAATTGAAAGCAAGATCTCAAAGAGATATTTGTACTCCCATGTTCATAGTAGCATGATTCCAAACAGCAAAAATGTAGAAGCAACCCAAGTTTCCATCGATGAATTAGTGGATAGACAAAATGTGACATATATACTTACAATGGAATATTATACAGCATTAAAAAAGAAGAAAATTCTGATTACCCTACAATATGGATGAACCTTGAGGACATTATGCTAAATGAGATAAGCCAGTTACAAAAGACAAATACTGGATGATTCCACTGATGTGAGGTACTTAAAGTAGTAAAATCATAAAGGTAGAAAGTAAATGGCAGTTGTCAAGGGTTGGGGGGAGGAAGAAACGGGGAGTACTTATTTAATGGGTATAGAGTTTCAGTTTTGCATTATAAAAAGTGTTCTGGAGATGGCGGTGAGGGTTGCACAACAGTATGAATGTACTTAATACCCCTGAACTGTACACTTAAAAATGGTTAACGTAGCAAATTTTGTTAGGTGTATTTTACTGCAATAAACAAAAATGGGAAAAAAGGAATTAAGGTGAAAGAAAAGTATGATTTTTCAATAGTTTGGGTATGATACTGGATTTTGATTACTCCCATCGTTCCTCATCTGATGTGTGCCTCTGAATCACCAGTGAAGTTTAAAAAAAAAAAAAAATCACATCTGCTTGGACCTCACTCTAGAGATTTTGACTCAGTAGGTTATGAATGGAGATTAGACATCTGCATTTGTATGAAGCTCCAAAGATGATATTTAAGTATACCCATGACTGAGAATCATGGGATGAAGTTTTGGCTGACAAGAGGTCAAAGACTCCAGGCTATATACTCTTAATGCAGGGGTGATGGCTGGAAGGTTAGCAAATCAATGTGTTTTTGTAATCAGTGCTACATGGAGTCATCAAAGCCTAGTTCATAGTAACAGGCAGATGTTGCACTTGACAATGGCTACATTAATCTTTTCCAATTTCCTGAAATGTGCCATACTCCTGGACATAATTCTTTCTCTTATTCATTCAAATGTGGGGCACTTTCTTCCCGAGCAGTGACATTTAAGAAAGTCCTTGATGTCAACTGACTTTCACAAGTCCCTGTGTAGCTGCTGTTCTTTTCAGAAATATTACAGATCTGCAACATATATTTTACTGCACAAATATCTCTGTATTGAAAATGTGGTAACAAAGCAATGCTTAGGAGACTGCATTAAAGAAATATGAATACAATGGAGGAGGGCATACAATATGGCTGAAGTATTTATTTTAAAATTTGCTCTATACATTTCTGATATGATTATAATCTAGGCATATGATTAGGTAAAAATTTTAATAGTCGTTTAGCGAATTTTAAAAAAATCACATGCCTGCAAACAAAGTCAGAACTTAAGAAAAATCGTACACTTTTTATGGACCTCAGAGATCACTGAGCTTCATGGGTCAAATCTTTTGCCTCTAGAAAAGACCACTATCTGGTGATAGTTTACTTAAACTTGTAAACTTAGGAATTTAGGATAGTAGCATTCCATACACTGCACATCGGGGTGAGTGTCACATAAATTAGCAGTGGGGACTGAGTGCTTACATAATCTATGTGTCCCTCACATTTCTCTATATAAATAATGCCTATGCATAGGTCACAGGGTAGTTATCATTATATAAGAAACATGGCTACTTTTATTGAGGTACATTCCATTTGCTTGGTTTATTAGCTTCAAAGTGAGGAATATTTGGCTTGAGGTAAATTGGCTTCTCAACTAATTGTATGTAACATCAGCCTCAGTAATAACCGTAGCATCCTCCATGATATCTGAAAATTGATCATTACCAGGCTTAAGACACAGTCTAAAAATTGTATTGTCTCAGCGTGGCTTGCCAATCTTGGATGGCCCTTCTTACGTGTCAAGAGAAAAAAAAAAAAAAACGTTTACTAATTAATATGGCAATCAAAGGGACACCGGGGATGGGGAGCTTTATTCCTGAAACATTTAGTTAAAATTTCCCAAAGATTTCATATGACATCAGACTTTCATTTCTAATCCACTTCAACTGGAACAATTTGAAATGGGTTGCTTATGTTGATACTATTTTCACTTATTTCAAAAAAAAAAGTGTACCTATGTACCAGAAACAATTCAATTTTGTTTACAAAAAAGAAATTCATCATAAATATGTAAAAATGATGTGTGCATTTGAGAGAAAATTATTTGTTAAATATAGCAATCTTAAGCCTTTTTGAAGAAATCAAATTTCTTATCATTTAGGAAATCTGAGTTTTCTACATTAACAAAGTTAAATCCCCCAGATCACAGTTGTAGCTACTCTCCCCTGTAAATCCCCAGTCCATTCCATTCAAATACTTATGAACCTATTGGAATTATTTCACCTCCTCTCTGCATTTGCATGATCTCTCCATCTACATTAGCCTATTGCTCATTTACAATGTTACAGAAGTCTCCTATTCGATATAATGTTCAAAAAATATTTAAATCACTATTACTGTGTTTCCCCAAAAATAAGACTTAACTGGAAAATGAGGCCTAGCATGATTTTTCAGGATGATGTCCCCTGAGCATAAGCCCTAATGTGTCTTTTGGAGCAAACCTTAACATAAGACTTGGTCTTATTTTCTGGGAAACAAGGTATGTGCCACACATTGTGAAAGACTGGTCATGTGGTAGACATATCTTCCAAGTGCTCTCCTAAGTACATTCTTTTTCCCTTTCAATAAATTCTACCAAGTGAATACATTTTACCAAGTTCTCATCATGTGACTCCACTTCTAAAATCTTTCAATGTATAATAAATTATGCACAAATTCCTTATTTGGACTTTCAAGGCTTTGAGCAAATATCTCTAAAATATAGTACAACCTTATTCCCTACTTTTCCATGTTAAGCTCCATATGCTTTTAAATACCTTACTGTTGCTAGAATACACGCATCATTTTTTTTTTACTGTATTTTTTTTTTTTTCTCACCAGCATGTACTCTTTCCTTCTCTTCATTGGTCAAAATCTCACCTTTACTTGAAATCTTCTTTGAATACCCATCCTCTACGCAGGGTCTCCAAGGAACAATTTGTTGATATCTCGTTTTGGATGTTAATGTTGCCCTGTACTATGGTTATCCTTGCAAGTTCTGGGGACCATTTTATTTAGCACACGCAATGGAAGCCAAACTCAGAATACTTAAGTAAGAAAATGGAAGTGTATCGATTTACAGTAATAAAATCTCTAAAGAAGAGTAGGTTTAGGTACTCTAATATGGTCAACGGGAGTTGATTTCTTTCCTCTGTTTCTACCAGTCCCATGAGTGCTTTCTTCAGGTTGGCTTCTTTCTCAGGTCAACACCATCCAGTTGTAAGCCCTAGCAATTGCAGAGTTATGTAATTCTTCGAGCTAGGAAACCTAGTGGAAAGAGAGATTATGTTTCCTAATAATCACAAAATATTCCTGAATTGATTTGATAGACCAGGGTATGGAGATGAGCCCATTTACAAATCAATCACTAACTTGAAGAAAATTGAATACACTGAGTGGACAAATCTAGATCAAACAGCCAATCCTGGAGCTAATGGTCATCGTCAGTTCTATACGGATCAGCTATAAGTCAGTGCTTACTGCTCAAACCCCCCAAGTCAATGGCATAAGCATAAACATTAATCCCTCATCATCTACAGGGTTCAGCGGATCTTGACAAGGTTGATCATTGTTCTTTAGGTTAGCTCTGCAGCACATATTTATCATTGTCCTCCTGGGACCAGTGGATTAATCAGGCAATGTTCAAGGTGCAAGAGACCAAGCCTCCCTGTGCAAGATCATTTCAAGCTTCCATTTAGATCACATCTACTAACATCAATCAGCCAAAGCAAAGCAAATGCAGAATCAAGAAGCAGTAACGTTGCCCTCCCTACAAATTAGGAACTCCAAGGGCACACTTCAGAGAAGAATAAAGAATTGCAGCCAGAAATTCAGTCTACCACAGGGAGTGTTGTTCCCAGAGGAAAACACAAGGTTTTCCTTAAAATTAAAATAAAGGCATTCAGGGAAGCAAAACAACAGCAGGAAAGATCATCTGATTTTTATCTGACTCAATCCTTAATATGTTATAAGATGACATAGATAATATTTTATTTAAGTTTGAAAAGTCTTTGGTTCCTAAAACAGTGTATTCATTCAGTTAATAGCTATCTAAGATAAAATTTCCAATTCATTTTGCAATAAATATTGTAATATCTGCCTATAGGGAGACATAGAATTTTCAGTTCTTATAATATCAGTTAGGAGCATTTTCAGCTTCCACTAACATATTACCTGGTTAACAGTAGATTCAATCAAATGTATTTTTGTGTTTTTGTTGTTGTTTTGTTTTGTTTTCTTGTAGAGCTATGCAGTTGCTTTTTCCAATAGTCCATTATTGTCTGAGACTACATCCTTATGATTTTCTTTGCCTTCAACTATGGCCGCAAGATGGCGACCAGAGCTCCAAGCATCACATCAGCATTCATGGTAATAAGAGACAGAAAAGGACTGCTGCCAGCTGTATCTGTACCTACACCAGTAAAGAGAAACAAAACAAACAAAACCTTCTTTTTCCAAATTGTCCCAGCAACCTCTGCCTATATTCCATTGGCTAGAACTGTGTCACCTGCTCAACTTCAGTTTCTGGACAGTCTAAGAAAGTACATACGTCTTTTATACACTCTGTGGTGAAACAGCAGAAGAGTTAAGGGGGCCAGGAAAACTTTAAGCCCCACCCTCCTACTCCTACAGAAAGCTACATTAGACAACAGTAAAAATTAAACTGTTATTATTCGTCAGGATTCTTTAGTCAATCAAACATACAAGGGAGTATGGATTCCAGAAAAAAACCTAGATGTGACAAATGGCTCCTTAATAGTTTTGTAAGCTTCCAAAAGTCATTTAACTTCTCTGAGCTTCTGTTCCCTGATCAGGATAATCGGAATGATGGCACCCACTTTGAGGGATTATGATGGAAATCCAATGAGATAACAAAATTGAAGTGACTCACACAGCAACCAACACAACATTGATTCTCTATAAATTAGAGTTGTTATTATTTGCTGAAGATTGGCAAGTACAAAACATTTTATGTTATGCAGAACAAGATCCTAGAGAAGCAGAGTTCCCATTGTAAGCATTTTGCTTCTGGCCTCACATAACAATTCTGAAACTTTTTCAGAATGGGAAAAGGGAACAAGCAACTTATGACTTTTCTTTCTTCTAAAAATCTTATATTAATATTTAAATGGTGTCTAGTGTCACTTTGCTCTCCACTTTTTTTTAGGATTCTGGTAATGATGGTGGGTTCTACAGCATTTTTAAACTGAACACTCATATATGTAATCTAGTTCTATTATGCAAAACAAATTAATCTATCCAAAAGTAGAGTATTAACAAAGTAAATTTAAAAAAAGGAGGGTGTTTTATACTTATTCAGAAAATGTGCATGCTATTTAATGTGTAGAAAGAAATTTCCACAATATAAAATATGATAATTTTTCCTTAGAAAATGACTGAGAGAATATATATGCAATGGGCCTAACATTTCTTCAGAAAGCTTTGGATGGTTCAAGGGATTGATGGGTGTTAATGGTTAACACTGTGAGACTGCACAGTGCTTTAAAGTTTAAATAGCTATTTCATGTCAGATCTCATTTGATTCTCATGGAAGAGTTAAGACATAGTAGATATGTTTTTAATTTTGCCAATGAAAAGTATGAGGTTCAGCAGGTTTAAACAATTTGTTAAAACTCATAAAAAAGGTCAAGGTGGAGTTGAGACTAAAATCCAGGACTTCAGATCCCAGGTTCAGAACCCAGAGCACTGGAGGTTTAACTACCCAATCCATGATTAGTCAGGTGTGTAACTTGCAGCACTGTGCCTCAGTCTCTTCTCTGGTAAAATGAGGGGTCTTCTAACACCTATTTCATAAGGTTATCATGAGAACTAAGATCACACCTTAGACCAATGACCAGCACTTCATAAGCCGGCTGAAAAATGTTAGCTGTTATTTTTACTAAGTTTCACTTTTCAGTAACATCTAACAAGCACAAACCGAATTAAGTAGAAATGTTCTTAAGGTTCTAATAAACGAGGTATTCTCAGTATCGAGGTGACTCCCTAATAGTAGGTTAGATATCCGCAGAGACATCAAATCCTGTGCCCTTACTGGAGCATTACTGCTCTAGGGAACAAATCGTGCCCCTGTGGACTCGAGTTTGAGGCAGTATTCCCTACTTTCTAAATGTCAGATACTAAGTGGCTTCTTCCTGGATAGATTACTTCCCAATTTTTGTATAGTAACATGGAACTCTGAAACCTGCCTTGCCCTTCCTCCTTTGCTCTATCAGATCTGACTCTGGAAGGATACTACCTGTTTATGTGGCTAGCTCAAGGGAACAATTTCGTGCAACATAATCTCAAAGTTGGAACCCCACTTCTTATTAAACAAAGAGGACAATATATTTATTTCAGCACTTTTATGAGCCAATGACTGCATTAGATACTCATTCTATAAAGATAAACCTGGAAAGTTCCAGCTCTTAGAAAACTGTGTAGAATAAATGAATGCTGGTATGAAAACACGTATGTTGAATGTAATTTTATGAGTGCTATAATGAAGAATGTGTACAAAAGCTACCAATTACAGATGAAGTGACCAGAAGGCTAGGGAGAGTAGGCTAAGTGTTTAGGTTATACGAGTCACAGACTGCTAGCTCATGGCTAATTCCAGCCACACACCAGATGAAATCTGAGTAACTTAAATAGCAAGCTCTCTGTTTAGCATAAGGTCTCCATGTCAGTGTCCGCAAATTTGACTTTAAGCAAAATATGATAACAAATGTGCATAACATCAAACATCATCTTATCATGGAGCAGACAAGCAATACATATTGCTTAAATATAAGCTATAAAGTTCCCAAGAGTCACTGAAATGCAAAGATAATTGTTCAGTGGGAGACAGAGATACATATGTAAGGAGAGGTGCAAATCAGTCTTTTGAAGTTTGAAATGTCTTAATGAACAAGAGAGATCACCAAAGTAATGTATATCTCAATATTTCTTGAAGATTAAGCCATGTGAAAATAATAGGCAGGAGGGCTTTTCTTTAAATAATTCAAAGTGTTAGAATTTTTATCAGGGTCACATCTACGGTATGCCGGGCCCTGGACCCAAAAGGTTTTTCAAGGATCCACTGCTTTTTAAACAATTTGATTTTAAAAGTTAGTCCCAAATACACCGGCCCGTGTGAGGTTTAGTAATTTATCGATGAAGATTTAGAAAAATCTGTAGAGAAGAGGCGGTAACTTATTTGTTTATTGCCTTATTAAGCACATGGGTAGATTCTTCATGATTCTAAGCACCAACTCTTTTTGTTCGGAGCCAGGAACCATCTCTTTGAGTTTTTCATTGTCATGTACATTATCCTTTACTAATTTTAAAACTGTCACAATGAAAAAAAGGATAGAAATGCTGTTATTTCTCACTATGGCATGGCTCTTTAGTATCTATTTGTACTGAAACAATATAGATCTCCTAGCCTCTGTTGCTGCCTAATACACATTTATTTAATGCTGATTAAATCATTACTTATGACATAGCATCATTTGTTCATGAACACTAAATCCCAATAACTCTCTCAAAATTCGTCCTTGTGCTTTGTTGATGGTGAACACAAATGCATGTCTTACCTAGAGTGTGCAAGAGAATGGGAGTAATTGTTCATTTTATAGTCATGTTAAATTTGCTATTTAGAATTTTATATTATAAATTCTTAACGCCACATCTCTCAACAATATCCCCTCTTGAAATATTTAGGCTATAAACACTTCATTCCTACAGTATGATTTCTTTAATGTCAACAGCAGAACTTCTACACATGGCCACAAGCAGAAAGCCTGGGAGATATTCCCATGGTCCAAGCAAGAGGAGCAGTCCCATTTGTACAAATTCTGTCTCTATCATTTATGGCAGGGCTTAAGACTATAAGGGTGCAGCATTACCACATTGATCAGACACGAGGAAATATGCAGATCTAAAAAGATTTTTGGCGCAATGCCTGATCTCAAAATCCCTCAGAACAGGTAGGCATGACAAAGTCACAGCACTTTCTGATAGTTGACATGTAGCCAATTATGGGGTTGGAATGACTGTCCTGGGTACCAGTGGCAAGGGACACACAGCATGCAGGATACCTGCTTCCACTGTATTGACTTTGAATGCTGTAAACCAGAGAGAGCACTATGGTCAGAACACAAATAGGGGAGAGATGACACCCCAGCCCGAACATGTATCTCAAGGCAGGGCTGTCACTGACCAGAGCCCTGAACTCATCCTGTGCCTGATGAGAACGAGCATCACCACCCCAAGACAGCACGTCAGCACCATTCTGGAGGACCAACCTCACCTGACACCATGGAGGCGGCACTGTGCTGACTCATCAGGTCACCCTTCTTGATCCTAGCCCATCCTTGGAGCCCTGAGACAAACCGCAGAGATATGAGTCCTGGAGCTGCTCAGCGCATGTGGTCAACTTGAATGAGGGCAAAGGATGTCAGGAGTCAACAAGCACCTTGAGGGGGATGAACAGGAGTTAAGATCCACAGGACTCCTGTCTCTGCAGAAAGCACTATTGGCCCCAGGCAGTCCCAGGCATCAGAGGGGACTTAAATATTTTCAGGGACATTTCCAAAGAGCAGACAGGGCACTATGCAGTAATACGTCTTGTTCCGCTTTAAAGCTAACATGTTGGTATCTTTAACATCTAAGTCCTATCTTTTCTATCAAACATGCACCTCCTCTACACCCTATTTTTATATCATATGAATAGGTGTTGTGAAAAAAGTGGTATCCTTAGGAAAATAGAGATTGAAAACATTAGATTAAACAAAGTTAAGGATGTTTCTTTAAGAGGGAAATTCTTCATGTGTTTTGCATTAAATGTGTTCCGGACTTCCACAGAAAATAGAGAGTATATCCTTAGAAGTTACATGCCACATGGTCGATGACTCAATAAACGTGTATAAATGAACTTTAAAGTGTGGCAATAAAGTAATGAAAAAGCATTTAGACTGTTGGCATAGTGGGTGATGAAGACTATGGCCGGGATTTTATTGTTTTTGCACAATCCCGGCTCCAATCTTACTTGACATATGCCAACATGCAAGTTACTAAATTTCTCTGTGCCTCACGTTAAAAATGAGAATAACAATCCAATTGTCATGAGTGCTGTCATGAATATTATGGATAATATAATATGTCAAGTAATTAGTTTAATGCTTGGGCCATAGTAGAGAGTCAAATTATTTTCCTAATATCATCTCCCTCCTAAGAATGCTGTGAAGATTATATGAAGTATATAAAGCACTTTGCACAAAGGCTGGCACATAGAAAGTACTCAATGATGTTAGCTATTATTACCACCTCATCTTCTATGCCTCCATTCAATGTTTAAATGGCTTCACCAAAGAGTCATAGAAGTTCAGCTTAAACATCTCTATTTATCAGAAATTCCATTCCCTTTATTACTTCTTGTAATAGTTTTTGAAATCTAGCTTTTTCTCTTGTTTTATCTGTTCTTTTTCTAAAATATAGATTTTTTTTTTTTTTTGGTTTTTGAACAGCAGTATCTTGAGCAAGTTCAAGATCATTCTCACTTCTCTCTCTCATTAGAGTTTAAAAAACCTAGCATGCACACCATTGTATGCACCAGTACATGCACCCAAAGAATTAAAATGTCAGATTTCCCACGTGAGCTAAAGAACATACCAAACGACCTCAGCAGGCTGCAGCATAACATAGATATCCATTAGCTTTAGACAAATAAGACAGTCTCCCACATTTTACCAGGCTTTATGGTACAGGAAATGGCCTTGGGGAAGACAAATTGGAAAACTTTTATAGAGTCTCTCCCTTTGTGAGACCCACATTTTTTAAAGAAAGTTATCCTAACTACTTCTGAGGGGGAGCAGACTTTTGCCCACCTCTTCATATTCCTTTTTTGGGATACTGATTATTTCACCCTCATTATTTTAAAGAAACAAAAGACTCAAGAAAATACTTTTACTTCCTCACAACTGCCTAAAAGAATTCAGATAGAAAGAACCTGTTCCAGCAAGGAAGCTATCACTTTAGCTAATATGAACTAAGTGTGGCAGACGGGGAGGACAGACAAAGTCTGTTTTTTTCGCTCCCTTCTATGTCCCTTTTTTTTCTGATGGCCCAGCAAGAATTTGTTTACAAATGTTTGTTCTTCCTCATCTACCTGTGAACTGCCTATTTTCCCTTTCAAATCCCAGATACCAACCTCTCACCTTTTAGTCCAGAATGGTATATGAACCTCAACTGTCCAATTTGTCCCAGGTCGCAGATATTTACAGAACTCCCACATGAACGTGCAAAATTAAATTGGGTTATTTTTCCTGTTAATCCATCTCATGTCAACTAAGAGGGAAAAGGGGACATGTTCCCATTCCCTCCACTTCTAACATCCTCATAGCTCATTATAATGACTGAGTTGATACAAAAATAAAATCAACTTGGCAGTTTATCCCGTATCTCTCAGATGATTCCTCATATCTCATCCCTCATAGTTAAACATTTAGGAAACTCAAAAGATTAATTTTAATTTCAAGTCACAAAGTTTCATACATGTGTATTGTTTTTATATGATTCTATGGGAGATGGTTAAGACAACTTCCTTTCTTATACATTAGACATTCAAAGCTGAAGAGTTGTTTCACAGATGAATCATTGGCTTCAGATAAATCTTCAGATTGAAGTCCAACTCATAGTTTTATCAGACAAATACTTCCTATTGTTATTATTTCTTCAAATGATTTTCAAAAAATTATGATTATTTATTTTTCCAAATAACATTGAGATTGGCAGACTCATCTGGACTAATATTATCCTTAGTAGTGAATTCTTATTCTTATTTCTGTTAGAAATCATTTGAGACCAGGAGGAGGGGAATCATTTAGTATATTCTGAGGTGAAATTTTACATGTATTTGAAAAATAATTATTTTTATTAACCAACAGTAATAAATCCATATTGGTATGGGAATGGCTCAAAGAAGTCCTATACGCAATGCACAAACTGCATAAAATAATGATACTGTTTTTAAGATGGCGACCATGCACTCTGTTCTTCTGCATTCTGCGTGATGTGGAGTATGATGAGGATCCAGACTTCCTGCCTGGCCAATTCCCCTCTGTGCAACAGAAACTGACCACCCTTGTGCACTGTTGGTGAAATTGCAGATTGGTGCAGCCACTATGGAAAACTGTATAGAGGTTCCTCAAAGAATTAAAAATAGAACCACCTTATGACCCAACAAGTCCACTTCTGGTTATTTATCCAAAGAAATCCAAAACATTAATTCAAAAATAATATATGTGCCCCCATGTTCACTGAAGCATTGTTTACCATAGCCAAGATATGGCAGTAACTTAAGTGCCCATCATTAGACAATTGGATAAAGAAGATGTGATATGTATAGATAATGGAATATTACTCACCAATAAAAATAATGAAATCTTACCATTTGCGAAAACATGGTTGGATCTAAAACATATTATGCTAAGTGAAATAAGTCAGAGTGAGAAAGACAAATTATCTCACTTATTTGTGGAATCTAAAGAACAAAATAAACAAACAAACAAAACAGAAAGACTCACAGATACAGAGAACAAACTAATGGTTGCCAGTTGGAAGGGGGGTTGTAGGCTGACTGAAAAAGGTGAAGGGATTAAGAAGAACAAGTTGGTAGTTACAAAATAGTCACAGGGATGTAAAGTACAGCATGGGGAATATAGTCAATAATATGGTAATAACTGTTAACAGTGCCAAACAGGTATTAGACTAAACGAGGGGTTCACTTCATAAATTATATAAATGTCTAATCACTATGGTGTACACCTGAAACTAATATAAAATAATATTGAATGTCAACTGTAATTGGAAAAAAATAAAATAAACAAACAAACAAACAAAAAAGAAAATGACCAAGATGATTTTATCGTTCTCCTCAGTTTGACTAAATTTCAGATAGGTTTCTTACCAACTATAGGCCCCTGACTTCTCTTTTCCTACAGCATTTACTTTAGAAAATGTGCAGTTGTAAATTCTTTCTCTGCCTCTAAAAATAGACAGAAAACAAAACAGATCCAAGAAAGAATTGAGAGAAAAATTTTCTCTCTGGCCTTTCTGGAACTGAGTTGCCGTAAAGAGACTGCCTCCCTTCTGGATATATTTATTTTATGATACATTTCAATTTAGCTATCTTTTGCAGCAAAATTACATAAAAGAACATCAAATTCCTAATGAAGCTCCTGAAATTATATGTAAATATTGGTATTATGTATATTTTTCTCCTCTATGATCCATATCTTTCACAAAAATTTTAAAAGTAATCATTACTCTAAAGAACCACTGATTCAAAACAGTGTTTTTTGTTTATAGCTATAGAGCAAATAAAGGTTTAAAGCATTTTTCACATAGTTGTATTTGACGATTCTGTAAAAATTTGAAACAATACAAGTATAGCTAGCTGCAATTTTAAGGAAAAAATAATAAACTATGAAACAAAATTAAAGGTGACTCATCTGTGGACAGAAGCTAGTTTCTGGCACAATTAAACATGAATCAGGGTTCTATTCCCAAATTATTTATTCTACACTGCATTACTGCTTACCCATAATGATTTGAAATAGCTTTAGAACACACAGTGGCATGGGATTGATAAATTTACATTTTATCACAGTACAAATCAGATGAAATTCTAAATACGAAGTGATGCTGTGGGCAAGTGGCAGTTTGTCAATGATTTCAGAAGCTGGCAATTTGGAAAAATTAGAATGCTTTTCATTAAATCTTCTATGATATCTTTAAAACACATAAAAATGTATCTTTCACATGAAGTAGCCAAACCTGACCAATATCTTGGATACACAGAAAGGTGGTCAGAACACAAAACATCTGAAGATTTCCTTGTGCTTTGTTGATAAATTTAGGTAGTCCCTAAAAGGGACAGTAAACACAATAGAAGAGACTAGTTCAAAACAGCAGACATGGAGGCTCAAACCCTATTTCTACCCATTGTTGTTCTCTTTAACAAATATCTTCAATCACTCTTATTTTTAGCTCTATAAGCTTTCTGTAATGTTGTAGATTTCTGTTCTATAATAGGAAGAATTTCATGAGAATGAATGAAAAGATCAATGTGGCTTTAGGCTTTGCTGCATATCCAGTAATGGTTTCCATTCTTTTCCCAGAATCAGAACATGTACTTGAATAGTTGTAGTCCTTTACAAGACAGGACTCCAACTGAGCCCCTACAGAAACATCAATGCAAGAAAGCCAACTTCAAATAGAACTCTATGCTTAATTTTAGACAGTGTCGTATTAGTTGAAATGTATTTATTGATGGACTTCTATGCTAAAATACTGTACTAGGTTCAACAGGAATCATTTCCAGAGGATAAAGTAGTGATAAAAATCTAAATTGATTGTTTACCATTGAATACATTTGAAAACAGTTAATGTCAGGTGTGATTAAAGCAGAAAGGAACAAAAGTGGGATGGAGAGAAAAATCAACAGAATGATAGAATGGAGAAGAGTAAAATATTTCCATCAGTATTGGAAACCAAACATGATAAAATGATCTGTTTGAGAAAATCAAAGAAACAAAACCAATGCAGGCTTTATCTTAAGGCTTTATCTTTTTTGTTGTTCCAATTGCTCACATCTCAAACTCCCAAACAGACATGTCTAGGAGAGAAAGAGATCCAGGATTATGTGACAGGAAGAAGATAAGGTTCTGGTATCAGAGATACAGGAGACAAAAATAGTTTTGTCGTCAAAAGGACATCTTCAGAAACATGTGATAATAATGATTATAATTAACATTTACCAAGGGTTTTAGTAAGTGACTGCTCTTAGGCTCATTGAGTTATACTCATCACATCATTCCATCCTCCCAATTGTCCTATGAGATAGATATAGTCATTTTCCCCTTTCCAGATGAAAATAAAAAGCTCAACAAGTATAACTTGTCTCTCTCATAAATTTAGTAAGTGGCATAGCAGAAAATTCAAAGGAGGACTCTTTGGTCTAGAGTTTGGGATAGTGAGCCCAGTGCTAGACTAATATGTTATAGGTATGACTAAAGACTATGAAAAATGCAGTGCTTTAAGAAAGGTTAATATCATTGTCCAGTGCTGGGTATTTGCTAAGAAAGAATAATATGTGTTTAGAAACTTTTGTTCTCTTTGATTTTCAAACTTTTATTTCTTTTACCCGATCACATAAGTAATACAGGCTTATTAAAGTAGATATCACAGACATATTCTCTATTGAAAATAGGCATCTTGAGGAATCCGTAATCATTGAAAGTGCCCACTGCTAACTGATTACTAAATATTTTTCCCGAAACCCTTGGAGTACTTGCGGAGTAAAATTTTTTGGATTTTAGAAAGGTAAGATAATGAAATATGATAACTAATGAAATGCCAGTGTGGATCCGGAACCACCCCAAAAACCATTCAAGTAACATTTCTTCAGCAAACCCATGTATATATTTGTAATAACTAGAATAAACAACAACTACAAATCAACTTATGTAAGTTTAGGTCAAGATCTGCTGCCAAATAAGTTCAAAAGCAATTAATTTTTGTCACCAAGTGTATTATAAAAAGAATGAGCTCTGTGTTTTCAGAATTGCAGATAATGATTGTGGACCTACATTGGACATACTTCTTTCTGTAACCCATTCTTTTTCACTTAATCACCTTTATAAAGATACATTTTTTTGTGTGTAATTACATAGAGATCCACATTACTCATTTTAATAACTACCTATTATTCCATTTTATGGATGTACCATAGTTTATTGCTAGTGATAAAAATTAATTTTGGTTATTTGTCAAACTAATTTTGACCTCTTTCCTCTGTCACATAACTTTCATCACCTGTCATGATCTGAATGGCCCACGATTCACTTTATTTTTATTAGGCCACTTTCCTGGACACATTTCTAATATAATAATTCAAAAGTTAATATTCATCCTGAACTGTGCCAAGTAATTTCACATCTGTGTGGCCAAAATGCAAGCCATTTTATGAAGGAGAGCACTATATTGTAATACATTTGAAGACAGGAGGGCTTGTGTTCTAACTGATTTTCTTCCTACTCTAAAATAGGTGTTTGACTTTGGCAACTTCTTAGGCTATCTGAGAATAAATGATTTCGTCTTTAAAATGGTAGCATTGAAATGAGTGGTTTCTAAAAGTGTATGACTATAACACAATGTTTTCTAAATATTTTCAGAATATGGAGCACAGAGAAAATAATATTTTGTCTTTGACCCATATTGAGATAAATGGTATCCAACCAGTTTGATAGTTCTGGCTGCCCTAGCACCCACCTGGGTACCCAAAAAACTTAGGGGATCAATATTTCTGGCACAACAGTTGAGAAGTTTTGCTATAAAGATATCAATGAAATTTATTTAACTGTCACACAAGTGGTTCACTATTCGAGCCCAGTTATAGGCTTCTAGAATCAAATGGGTTTTTGCTTCCCCGGGAGTGTTGGATCTTTGAAAGTCAATTTTCAAACCAGGACATATAGACCTGAAGTAGGTAGAACAAAAGTCTGTGGTGGTTCAATAAACTTGTTAGGTGTCTAGGCTTTTACTGTCATGTTGCTGTCTCATCTTAACCTATAGTTTTACCATGTTCCTAAGATGTTCCAGTTTCAGCTACGTTGCCCAAACTCTAACCAGAAAAACAGGGGGGAAAGTAGAGAAAGAATATATCTATCTCCCTTCAAAGACACTTTCTAGAATTCATAACTAAAACTTTTGCTTACATCTCATTGAGCAGAAGTTAGTCTTATGGCCATACTTTATGAGAAAGGCTGGGAAATGCAGTCTTTATCCCAAATGCCCATATATTCAGTTAAAGTTTGTGGATTTTATTAAGGAACATTGGGAGAGCAGATAATATGGAACAACTAAAAGTCTTGTTATTATGGGTATAGTTAGCATACATAGCTCTAATAGAAAATAAATGGATGCTTAAGCATTCCTCAGTACCGTTTGATTTACAGACTTTCCTGCACGCATTATAAATGACACAGGAGTTTATGCACTGGACATAGGGTATTAATATTTAAATCATCACTCTTTTACTCAAGTACTAAGTGAACTTCATCACGTCATTTAACTTCCCTGAACCTCTAGTCCATCATCTGTAAAGTGAATGAATTGAACTAAATAAACTTACTTGAATCCTCTAAATCTGGAATTCTGGAGTTTGGGCAATGACATATATGTAATCAGTTATCACTAAAATAAAATACATGTAAAGTCTTTTCTTACGTTATTTTCCTTTGTCTCTAATTTACTTTGGAGAGTCCGTTAGGAAAACTTTTTCCAATAAGGTGATGATATTTGAAAGTTAGACATTATTTTGAATGTTCTATAATTAGAAAAAATAGCTTTTCAGTCTTTTATAAGTATCTTAAAATGAATATACAACTTCAAAAGCTTGAAATTTGCTAAAGACAATGTAAAAAGAACTATGCCAAAAAATACCAATTCTCTTAATTTAGTTTTCAAAATATCATAACTTTTCCATCCCAAATATTTACCTCTCGATAAATATAAGAATAGTTATGAAAAACACAAGGCTAAAAATCTATTGAAAAACAAAATACTTCATGCTAAATTGAAAATGATTTTAAACACAGACCTTACGCCATCCACAAAAACTAAATCCAAATGGATCATAGACCTAAATGCAAAACTATAAAACTCCTAGAAGATAACACAGGAGGAAAACTATATGACCAGAACATGATGATACCTATTTAGATATAATACCAAATGCACAATCCATGAAAGAAATAATTAATAAGCTGAACTTCATTAAAATTAAAAGCTCTGCTCTGCAAGACCTTTTCAAGACAATGAGAAGACAAGCCACTGACTGAGAAAAAATATTTTCAAAAGACATATCCAATAAAGGACTGCTACCAGTAACATACAAAGAATTTTTAAAATTCAACAACAAAGAAAAACAATCTGAATTTCTAAAAAATGGGTCAAAGATTTTAACAGCCATCTCACCACAGATGATATACAGATGGCAAATAAGCATAGGAAAAGATGTGCCAATCATATGTCATTAGGGAAATGCAAATTTAACAACAAGATAACACTACACACCTTAAAGAATGTACAGACCCAGGACACTGATGACACCAAATGCTGAGGAGAATGTGGAGCAACGGGAACTCTCATTCATTGCTGGGGGGAATACAAAATGCTACAACCACCTGAGAAGCAGTTTGGCAGTTTCAAACAAAACTAAATACACTCTTACCATACCAATCCAGCAATCATACTACTTGATATTTACCAAACTAATTGAAGACTCTGTCCACACAAAAACCTGCTCACAGATGTTAATTAAGCTTTAGTCATAATTGCTAAAATTTGGAAGCAACTAATATGCCATTCAGTAGATGAATGGATAAACTGGGGTAATTGAGACAGTGGATTATTCACCTCTGAAAAGAAATGAGCTAATAAGCCTTGAAAGCACATAGTGTAACCTCAAGCAAAAGAAGCCAATCTAGAAAAGACTACATATTGTATGATTCCAGCTATATAAATATAACGTTCTGGAAAAGGCAAAACTATGGAGACGATGAAAAGATCAGTTGTCAGAGGGGAGGCAAGGATAAATAGGTGGAACACAGAGGATTTTTAGGGCAGTGAAAGTCTTGTGTATGATACTACAATGGTGATTATATGTCATTATACATCTATCCAAACCCCTAGAATGTACAACACCAAGTGTGAACCCTAATGTAAACCATGGTCTTTGGGTGACAATGATGTGACAATGTAGGTTCATTGATTATAACAAAAGTACCACTCTAGTGAGGGGTGTTGATAGTTGGGGAGGCTGTGTATGTGTAGACCAGGGAGGATATATGATATTTCTATGCTCTGTGCTCAATTTTCTTGTGAACCTGAAACTGTTCTAAAAAATAAAATATATTAAAAAAAAAGTTAAACATAGATTACATAAAATGTTGACATCAGGAAACACTGGATTATGAATGTACTGGAATTCTTTGTACTATCTCTGTAACCCTTCTTTAAATCTAAAACTATTTCAAAACAAAAAGTTAAATACACACACACACACACACACACACACACACACACACACACACACACATATTGACTATATATGATCCAGCCATTCTACCCCTAGTTATTTGCACATGAAAAATAAATGCATATATTCATTCAAAGGCTAGCAGACAAATACCTCTGGCAGCTTCATTTATAAGAGCCAACAACTAGAAATAACCCAAATGTCTGTTACAGGTGAAGAGAGAAACAAATTCTGGTGGATCCAGTCAACACAATACTAGTCAGCCTTAAGAAAGAATGAACTATCGATAAACACAAAAACATGGATAAATCTCAAAATAATAATTGTGAGTACAAGAAGCCAAAGTACAGGAGTACACACTGTATGATCTCATTTATGTCAAATTCTAGTAAATACAATCTAATCTATAGTTACAGAAAGCCTGTGCCTAGGTACAAAGGTCTGGTAGAAAAGTTGGGAGGGAAGGATTACAGAAGAACAGGAGAAAACTTTTGCTTATCATGAATATGCTCATTATATTGATTTGTAGTAGTTTCAAAGATAGATGATAAATAGATATATGATATAAAGATAAATAGACTCATATTCACACACTCATATACACATACGAGTATACATATTTGTTACATTATATATTCATGTATTTCTATATATTTGGTAAGATATATAACACATTTTTGAAAATTTGATGTTTTGATGTATATATTTGGTAAATATATCAAAACTTATCAAATTGTATATTTTACATGCATGCAGTTTACTATATGTAAATTAAACCTTAATTAAGCAGTTAAAAATAAATTGAAAACATATTCGCTTAATTGCCACTCATAAATTTTACATATTTCAAATTTGGAAAACACAGTTTTTCATAGTGTATCTTGAGAGAAGAAATGGACAGTGTATTCTTCACATGAATCATCCATTATACTTAGAAAATAGAGTCGTTTGTGAGTAGAGAAAGATTTATTTCTTTACTTCAGTTTCTCCAAATGAATCTGGTGCTAGGCTTATAGGTTTTAGCCATTTTCACAATTTAACAAATTGCTTTCAAACCCTGCCATTCTTATACAAGATCATTGTGAGGATCATCTGGGTATAAAATGGATAGATGTTTTGACTCTCATCAGCCACCAGCCATGCATAGATTTAATTAGCATTTTAGAAAAGCGCTAAAAAGTTCCGATGAGCATTTCAAGTGTAATTTTGTCTTAACAAAGTGCTATTTGCCTATGCTTAATCTTGACAGAAGTGAATTTCTACTATAACCTCCACTTCCTTAGGTCTTCGCAAAACCAGCAGATAGCTCAAATCAGAACATTAGGTCAAATGGTTTTGCAGAGGTATTTTTGTGATTATGCAGAACGTTAATAACAATGTTAGGAGGGGACGTGCGTGTGCATGTCTATGTTTACAGCAATCTTTTATTCTCATTTCTTTCCAATAAATTTAGAGTGAAAGTGGTACACAGAAAAAGTCGCTCCGAATTTTGTTTTGACAGGTAAAGATTATTAATGATCACATAAGTTAACATTTGTAAAGTAATTGGAAAACTGCCTGGCATACGGAACATTCTTCATAAGTATCTGTTAATACATACATACATACATGCATACATACTTTTAATAAGCATACTGAATTAATCATGTTTCCCGTATTTCATTAAAAAATTATAATTTGGGTGCTGTAAATATTTCAGTTTTTCATGCTCTGTTCCTTATGTATATAACTAGCTTCCTGGTTTTTAAGACCTGAACTAAAAGGGGTAAAAGAGAATAAACAATTTTATCTTCCTCACCATTGGTTTCTTCACTTCACCTCTATACCTTCCATTCCTTTCCCACTCGCTGGGCTGTCCTTGGCTCTGCATCCTAACAGAGGGAGGGTAGCAAGGAAGATGCAAGAAGGTTGATTTTGGTAGATACAGTTAATCTGGTGTTGGGACCTTTTGATTTTAAAGGATGCCCACATGCTGATCCTTTTTCTCAGGGGTTGCATTTTTGGGATATTTAGACCCCTCCCCTGCCTCTGCCAACCACCATTCACACCCATATATCTGGCGGGAGTTCTCTCACATTTTCTGGTGAGAGAATTTACTGGTGTGGACTCTCTCATTACAGTCTTTTCAGGTGTAGAAGATGTGATCTCTGGATGGATGAAAGATGGTTCCAAACCCAATTCTTGACTAGGAGAGACTTAGTTTTCCACTTCCTTTTGGGATAAATGATTGTGCACAATAAAATGCTTCAGCGATTTTCTGATGAACTTTATTTGAGTTAATGCTTATTCTAGGAAACTAGCTATGCATCTACCCCTATGAACGCCAAAAGGTGTAAGTTGATTATCATTCAAGTCTAGTGACTTAACCAGATATTTTCTTTTGTTTTAAACAATTATTGTGTTACACTTCCCTTTTTCTCATTAAATGATGCCACCAAGACTGAATCTTTGACGTAGCCTAGTAGAAGTTCTTTCCCATTGATTGAACATTGTAAAACCACTTTGAAATGGGTTTACAAGCAAAATTATCTGAAAAGTTTTCTTTAATATAACTCCCCCACTCCATGTCTGTTCCTGGCCCTACATCCCATGCAGATTCTTCCCGTTGGGGTCTCCAGGCAGACCACTTGAGTGGAGTCCCTTCATGAGGATTCATCTTTGGTCAACTTTTGTGGAGTCCACTCTGGACAAGGAAACATTTACCTTTCCTCATGATTATCAGTGGACAGGCAGTTCAGTCACAACCAGCTTCCCACCTTTGGACTTTTCCAGGCAAAGGTATACACTTGTTTTTCTCTCCATACCCAGATAACACATGGGAAGCTTTCTAAGTACATATATTGAAGGTGCATTATTTGGCTAAGATGGATTCTACTGTCTTTCCCCAAAAATAAGACCTAGCCGGACCATCAGCTCTAACGCATCTTTCGGAGCAAAAATTAATATAAGACCCAGTATTATATTATATTATAATATATTATATTATATTAGACCCAGTCTTATATTAAAATAAGACCAGGTATTATATTATATTATATTATATTATATTATATTATATTATATTATATTATATTATATTATATTATATTATATTATATTACATTACATTACATTACATTACATTACATTATATTATATTATATTATATAAGACCTTGATGGAGAATGGAAGACCAGGCAGTCATTCAATAACTCCTCAAGAAATCCTCAATATGTGTCTCTCTCATAAATAGTTTTGTCCTAACCCTGCCACCATGTTTGGCTTAAGTCTGGGCAAAGGGTCTGAGATCCAGAAAGCCAAGCGTCGCCCTGAATGCAAGTCCTGCAAAGATATCTACTTTAAAATGAGGCATATTGATATATAACTGTACTTAACTTGCCGACTTTAGCCCATACCAAGATATCAAAACAGTCTGTTTTTAACATTCAATTAAACGTGCAAATAGTATAATGTCATCAGTGTTATCAAGGATGTCATCAAGGATACTTCTTGCAGACATCTCAGATGCAAGTTCAATGGATTCTTTGATAATCAGCTTCAATGGATTCTCATAAATAACTTTGAAATGGAAGTCACTGATAAAGATTGCTCATCAAAGAACGAAACATCTTGCTATCTATCAACAAAAAGGAAAAAGAATGAAAATGTGTTCTTTATATATGACATACTAAGATGAAACCATTCTTTGTTGTGGAAAGATTAAAGTTTTGGGCCATATTTTATAAACAAAGTGAGTCTGAAAGACAAATGTTTAGAACTGAAAACTCATCCTTTTCTTGTCATAAGTATTTGAAAATCATTGGATCTGTACTGAATCCCCCTTAGCTCATTACTTCTGAGCTTTTATTTTATTTTATTTTATTTTATTTTATTTTATTTTATTTTATTTTATTTTATTTTAATGATAGCCCCTTACGGCTTTTTTTGTGGGAAAGAACGTATAGGTAACAGAAACATGCCTCTCTTACTTTTGAGAGTTCTTTTGTTGTCCTAATAAACCACCTCAGGGTGTCTGGGAAATTAAACATTTTCACATTCAAACTATACAGCTCCTATTTGACTCTCATACTAAAATCCTTTGTCAGATCACCTCTGATAGTTCATTTGTAATATATAAAGTCCCTGCATTAGTAATCCACTCTTATTTTGAGTGACACATGCAGAGCATACATTTAGTTTTCTGCCACATCTCAATAATCAGCATTATAATGTCATTTGCATGAGTGCAGATTTTTCTTGCCTGTTTTCTGAAAGATTTTACATTTTTTATTCATTTTAAAAGCGTTCACAGTGTTTTCACATCTAGGTAATGTATCTAGTAACAGTGTGCAAATTTTTAAGCATTTTATAATCTTTACAAAAAATGAGGAAGGGCTTTAGCTCAGCGTTAATCACTTCATACTTTCCCCCATGTACTTATTAAATTTGATCACTGCAATCCTTGTTTATTCTAACTTAGTCCTTACCATGGTATTTTAGAAATACTGTCACTATATTGCTTTGGGTAGCAAATAATTGAAAGCATGATATTATATACATTTACACACTCAAAATAAAGTTTCTAAGATGTGCAAGTTCTACGTGCTATTGGCATTCGCTCTATTTTATATAACTTTCTTATCAAACTTTTTCTTCATTGGGGGAAGTTGAAAATTTCTGTTTTTCCAGTTATGTTACATAAGTTCAAGGTTAATCTCTTGAAGACCTCCAAAACTGCTGACAGACATATCTAACAAAGGCAACTATATTTAGAAAACAAAATGAAAAAAAGGTTCTTTACTCAGACTTTGGTTAGGCATATCTGGCTTCACATTAGGACAAATTCTTTCCCATACTCCATCCTAATTTACTTGCATGACCTTGAGAAATTTTGAACTACTTAAAAATTTCTGGGGTGGCCGGTTAGCTCAGTTGGTTAGAGCGCGGTGCTCTTAACAACAAGGTTGCTAGTTGGATCCCTACATGGGCCACTGTGAGCTGTGCCCTCCACAACTAGACTGAAACAACTACTTGACTTGGAGCTCATGGGTCCTGGAAAAACACACTTAAATAAATAAAAGTTAAAAAATATTTCTGAGCCATATTTCTTATCTTTACAATGGGATTAATATTTATTTACATTGAAATGCTGTGTAGAGGACTGTATAAAAGAAAGTAGCTAATTTTATTATGGTTTCTAGAACAGTATTTCTCTAATGTTAATGTGCATTCAAGCCACCTGGGGACTTCAGTAAAATGTTGATTTTTATTCAGTGGGTCTAAGATAGGACCCAAAATTCTTCATTTCTAAGAAGCTCCCTCAGACTTCCCTTTTTAGTAGCAAGTTCCTAGAAGGAGCCCATTGAGTAGCATCCATTCTAATTCTTTAATAATTGTTTTCTAGATAGGCCAAAATATTCTCCTTCTATACAGAAAATGACAAACTTCTCCATTTTATATATATATATATATATATATATATATATATATATATATATATATATCTTATTACATAGTAATAACCCATTACTCTCAGTAGTTTATTTAGATCTCACAAATGAGTTGACATGTATCAAAATTAGTAGAAATACTAATTTCAGGAAGGATTTTTGCCACCTGTGACTCAAATTCTAAACAAAAGAAAAACTGTTTTTAAAAGGAGCTTAAATAAGGTTTATGAAAGTATGAGACACAAACACAGAGACGTCAATCTGTTCTAATGTCATCAATCGCTGGAAGGTTTTATGTTAGGAAATTCTGCAAAAAGGCAAAGACAGATTGACATGGTTCTTATTGTTCAGATTTTTGGTTGATTTTAAGATCCTATCTGCACATAACAGTGACATAAATAATGGGGAATTTGACAGAACATCAAATCCCCCTTAGAGGTAAAGCGATGAGACACAGGAGGGGAAGGCTGAGAGACAGACGGAGCAACTTTCAGTAATCAGAATCAAAATTGCTGCCTGATGGAATTCAAGCAGCAAGAATCTCCTTTTGTAAAATGCTTGATGGCTTCTTACAGCATTGGAGCATTTGGGCTTTATGCTGTATGATATTCACCCAGTGACAGGCTGACCCTCTTCTCCCCCAAGAAGTTATCAGTTCTCTGTAGAAAAGTAATTCTGTGGCTGTCTTGCCAAAGATGAACTCATGAATCAGTGATGTGGGCAGAGGTGGCATCCCAGATAGCATTCTGACAAATCCATCAATTCTTTACGAAAGACTGTTTCTCTACCGCTGTCAGGTGTTATTATGCCGAAATCATGCAATTCTATTTGGAAACTTGAGGTGGTGTGGAAAAGTGCCCTAAGGAGCTAAGAGAAGAGAAAACTATGAAAGTAAAAGTGCCATGGCGACAGGATATTTTATTATTGCACAAAAGGTGAAGAAGAAAGATGTAGAGCATGTCACTATTCAGTAACAGTTTCAAACACTACTATTTAATTTAGACCTGGGCTGTATTATGCTGTCAATGACATATGAAATTTTAGGACCAATAAGCAATATGCTCTAAGTGAAAATTTTAAGAATCACCAAACAAAGGGCCTCAAACTGGGGGTAAAAAAGAAAAACATCTAATAGTGTTTAAGAGTTCTAATATTGTGAAGAACAGAACAGCGTGTACATACAAATTATATCATGGGCTAACTTGTTCTATATTATTAATATTTAAGAACTCATTCCCTAAGTCTATTATAGTTGACACACAATAAGGGCAAGGATTTAGTTATATATAACCTTGCACATATGGCATTTAGTCTAGTCACAAGCAAGTAATAGTCAATACTCAGAACATATTCCAAATATATTAGGAAGAAAATCAAAGATTTTAAGCACAAAGTTGGTTATATCAATTTATCTTTGGTAAGATAAATCATAAGAAGAAATAGAAAGAAGTATTATTTGTGTAGACTTTTGTTTTCTTTCATGTTTACTTTTCCTATAGAGAAAAGGTTTTTGTTTTTTTTATTTTTCAATTGAGGTATAATTGACATAACATTATATTAGTCAGGTGTACAGTATAATGATTCGATATTTGTATATATTGCAAAATAATCACCACAATAAGTCCAGTTAACATGCATCATCACACATAGTTATAAAGTTTTAAAGTTTTTAGTTTGCGGTGGTGTAGAGCTAGTTGTCCTCTCTCAACTTCCTTTTAAAATGCCTAATGAAACACTGCATAGAGTCTTAACAACAAAAGTTCTGAAAACAAAAGATATCGACAAAGATTTAACCCTAACTACTACACATACAGGCTGTAAACCCAGTTAAGATCAATCCTTTGCAAGAATAAAATGAATGAATGAATGATGTTTTATTTACTGTTTTTCTTTATTAATTGTGTCAGTCAACGAATATAACCATATAAGTTGCTGATAAAATTACGATTATCTGGAGTGATGTAGACTCTATTCTCATAGACCTCAAAGAGAGAAACAAAATCAGAAAATAAAAGTTAAAAGAGAATATTCGAGGTAGTGAAAGAGATACTGGGAGCTACCAGAGAGCTATAAGAATGCAAAAGTGTGAAAAGCTAATATAAACAATGTTTTGAACAAATAACAGTATTGTGTTTTACAGTGAAATTAACTAGAAGCATTTACATTGATATGAAGGAAAAGAAGAGAATGCATAATATAATCACCACTATTTCACAAATCTAGGGGTAGTTCTGGAGAATTCAATAAGATAAAAAAGTGTAAGATTTAAACATTATAAAGTAACATAATTATTTGTAGAATACTTATTATCAAGCTGATAATTTAAAGAAAATGGATTTAAAGAAAAAAATTGTAAATCTATTCACTGTATTCAGCAACATGAATAGTGACAAAATAAATATACAAGTGTTAGTGTTTTATGAACTATAAAATATCAAGTAAAAATGAAAAGTTTATAGCAGTGAAATAATGAAATTCCTAAGAAAAAGCTTCACAGATACACACACATACACAGACAAATATACATACAGTGATATTATATGAAGAAAAATATAATCATTTTTAATGTCACACCCTTTCCGTGAGCAACATTAAAAAAAAAGAAGACAAATATAAAATGGATAATTATTTGGCAAAAATTCAGAGGCAGGAATGAAAAAGCAAAGAGGGTATAAGAAACTAGAGCTCTTTCTGATAGTTCTACTCTAAGAATATTTCAATCAGTAAGTGCATACTTAGAAGCATTCCCCAGTTTCTGCCCCTCAACAAATTATTTACTTTTCAGTACTGATTGATGGTGGTAGTATCTGACTCTTTTAAATCTGCTGCAACATCAAGGAGTGCTTTGCCAATTAAATACCAATATTCAAAATAGTCATAATAATTTCTAGGGTACCTATTGCAGGAGATGGGAGAATTACAAAGACCTGTTGTAGTTTTCTTTGGATCCTGAGACAAGCATCTAAATACAATATTATGCCAAAGAATATCAACAGCATTTTGGGTTTGTTTTTTCCCTCTCCTTTCCTCCAACCCTCACCAGATATTTTGCTTAGAGACAATCAGTGCTATCTGGAACTGGAGGATTCCTTTCCAAATACCAGAGACTAACAAGAAGCCACCAGGTTAACTTGCATACTAAAGTTGAAATGGGATGATAGGGTTAGACTAAGTGATGAAGATGGTGAGGGCATGCCCTGGTTTCTCAGAGTTAGTATGGTCAGTTGGACGCTTTTCTCAGACCATACCAAACATGAGAAATTGGCTCTTTGGTTTTATGTTGCCTCAACTAGAAGGAAGTGCCAGCAATGCCTACAGCCTGTGAACGGCCAGAGATCAGAGTTAGACAGGTGAATGATTTCATGCTTATGGTAAAGAGATAAGACATTCTGCCTAGAACCATTTTAAGCAGTGATGGATAGACCGGGTCCAGGAGACAGAAAGGAACCCGATATGTTCCAGAGTTTATACAGAACATTTAAATTTTCATTTCATTCAAGACAACTGTAGAGCCTAAAAGCATATGCCCTCTTTTTCCATTTTATAATACAAATTCAGCATTTCCTGGCAATTCCTCACAAATTCTTACACTACTGATTAGGGTTTTAGGTAATGAAATCCACTCTTTTAAAAGGCTTAAGTGTGAAGGATTTAATTGAAGGGTGACAAATAGATACTATAAAAATGGCGGGTCCCATGATCAAGCAACTTAAGTGCACCATTTACACATGATTCAGAGAGAGTCTGTTTGGCATTGGGGGCAATAAATGCAGTGCTGCAAGTAACCCTGTTGACAGGGGTCTGCTCTCAGTGCAACTCTGGCTGTTGTTCCTACATTGATTTTTTCACTACCCAAGAGATCCCCAATACATTCTTTTCCTATGTAAGTTACCCAGGGTTAGTTTCTGTTGCTGGCAGTCAAGAACCCAGATTGACACACTCAAAAACGTATTTATGTTCAAATCCTATATTCATTGTAGTTAAAATAAAAAATAAAGCAAAAACACAAGTAGTCAATAATATTATTAGGTATTATTCTGGAAATGTGGGCCCATGTAAGAAGACCTGATATAAAAGAAGGGATAATTTTTAAGGAAAAATGCATACCAACTATCATCATTTGCAGATGATACAATTATAAAATTAGAAAAACCAGAGAATCATCTGAAATTTTCTATAATGAAAAACCCAGAAATATGATCAGATCAGTATCAATGAAATATATTTTCAAAATCAAATAATAACCCAATCAGAAGATAAAATAGAAACCAATATTTCATATGAATAATAAAAAACACATTCTAATACATAAGAAAATATATGTGAATATGAGTATATAATGGTTATTTACTAAACACAAAACCAAATTAAAAATAATACTATCAATAAATTATTAAATTTATAGGTATATTATCAATTTAATACCAGCTTTTCTAGAGAACATGCATTTTAATTGTGATATGTAACCCACCTACAGGAAAATTAAACTTAGATATTCATGTAAAATTTATTCTGTGTCCTGAATGTCAGCTAGTGCTCTATGAATATAATTTCATTGTAGTCTTACAGTAATACAGTGAGCAGATATTAATACCCTGATTTTATAAATGAGAAAACTGTGGTACACAAACAGGTAATAAAATGTATAGTAAAGTTACAAAAGCGTAAATGTCATATTAGCACAAAGCAGACAGATCACAGTAATAGCCAAGGTTGTTCCCTAACAAATTTTACACAAAATTGTGTGTGTGTGTGTGTGTGTGTGCGTGTGTGTATGTGTGTGTGTAAAGTCTAAATGGAGATAGTTTGGTTTATTCAACCTATAGGGCTATAAAATTAACTTACTAATTAACCTAGGTGAAAACTCTCACTACAGTGTTTTACTTTCTTTTAGTAAACTTTAAATTTTAGAATAGTTGTAAAATTTTAGAAAAACTGTGAAAATAGTACAGAGATATACCCCACACCCAATTTTTTCTTATAATTAACATCTTATACCAGTGTGGTACATTTATCACAATTAATGAAACAATATTATGACATTATTGTACACTAAAGTCTATAGTTATGTTTCCTTATTTTAACCTAATGTCCATTTTATCTTCCAGGATCCCACCCAGGGTGCCATATTACATTTAGTCATCCTGTCACCTTAGGCTCCCCTGGGCTGTGATAATGCCTCAGGCTTTCCTTGTTTTTGTTGACCTTGACAGTTTTGACAATTACTGGTCAAATATTTTGCAGTATGTCTTTCAGTTTGGATTTATCTGATGTTACTCTCATGAATGAATGCTCCTCTCATGGGTTTTTGAGAGGAAGGCTACAGCAGTAGAGTGCCATTTTCATCACATCATATCAAGGATACATATAAGAACATGATTTATAACTCTTGTTTTAACATCAAGCACCTGGGGACAGTCACGTCTGTTAGAATTCTCCACTATAGAGTTATTCTTCTTCCTCCCTTTTTAGACTGTTTTGAAGGAAATAAATGTGAGCAGCCCACACTGGAAGAGGAAGAAATTATGCTTCACCCCATGAGGGTAAAGTATCTACCTATATTATTTGGAATTCTTTGGCATAGGAGATTTTTCTGTTATCCCTTCTTTTATTCAGTCATTTATTTCTATCAGTGTGTACTCATGGATATTTAATTTACACTTCGGGTTATAAACCAATACTATCTTATTTATCTTGTTGCTCAATGTGTCCCAGTTCTGGGCAGTGAGAGTTCTCTTCAGTGGACTTCTGCGTCCATTTTGCATCTTCCTCTCACTGTGAAACTTTCTGAGCATTTACCCACTTTCTGACACTACAACATGTGGCAGATCATCTTGTTTATTTCTTGCCTCAGTCCTAGAACCAGCAATTTATCTAAGGAGTTCTGGACTCTTTTATTGGAGAACAGTATAAGAAAATCAGAGCTAAGTGCTAAGTTACTTTTTTACACTTTTTTAGTTTGAGCTATTTATGGACTCATAAGAAAATGTAAAACTAACACGGAGTTCCTACATACCTTTCATAAAGCCTCCCCCAATAGTAACATATTACAAACTATAGAATGCTACTATAACTATAAAACTATATTGTCAATATTTCTTATTTGATTATGAAGGAAAATACATTCTATGTGGGTTTTTCAAGATTTTATTTATGTTCACTTGATTGAGCATAAGCTGAAATATGAATAAATACAGAATCACCTCTTGGAAAACAGGGTCGATAAAGCTTGGTCTCTCATAAAATAGATGAGTACCAGTCACTGGGATGCTCTGAGCAACTAAGGACACTGTTTGATGTCCCATTACTATGGAGGTTGATAGGAGTTAAGCTCTCTACGTTTTTCTCTAGATCTGTTTCATTTCTCTCTCTCTCTCTCTCTCTCTCTCTCTCTCTCTCTCTCACACACACACACACACACACACACACACACACACACCACACTATCCCCTTGATGATTGATTGAATTTGTCAGTCTCATTAAATTTCCTTGCTATTCAGGCCATATTCCTTGCTATTGATTATATTGATTATCCTGATATTCTCTGATAAATTTTCCTTATAGAGAATATCAAGGAAGAGTTGGACATTTTAAGAATCTTCCTTTCCAGCAAGTCTCTATAATTCTTTTATTAATTTTCCTACCATTTGCCTATAAGCTTTTGAAATCCTCATATAACAGTTTTTTTCTAGTGAGGAAAAGAAACAGACAAATCAAATTAACAAATTAATAATAATTTTATATATATATATATATATATATATATATATATATATATATATATATATATATATATATATATATATAACAGTGCCTCGTCTGTACATCTGAGACAATGCCAACTCTGCGAGGTGGCCATTACTTTATTCAGTTCTCATTTTCTATTTTGAGCAAAACTCTTCTTACTCAAGTAAATAACAGAGTTATGATGACATCCCTCAGGTAAATAAATACCTGTTCCTCCATGCCTCCACATCCTAGGCTTGTTCTCAAGATGATGAGACTACATTAACCACACAGTAATCACCCAGATGACAAAAATTATATATGAACCCTGACAGAGAACTAAGTACAATGGTAAAGGAACCATCACGTGCACCAGCTTTAAGACTTTTACATAAACAGGTGGTACTTTATGTCTAAAGCAATCAAATCCTTCAATCAAATTATTTAGTGGAAAAATAATTAATATTAAAATACCATAATTTATACTAGTGTTTTCAGTTTCCAAATATATTCGAGACTATGGAATAAAAAATCTCCTTGTATAAATTTAGATGCATCTTTTCTCAAGACAGTACGACATTTGACAGATTTGAAAGCAACTCTCTGTCACTGCCTGGAGTAATTGAGTTAAAGATAGCTAATGATGGAGTGAGAAAAGATAATGGAACTCCCATATTTCCATTTTAATTTGATTTTAACATAGTTATTCCTTCTCTTCCTTATCCAAAACATTTAGAATTTGAAAAGCAAAATCAGATGAGAAATCCAAGCCCTCAAGTTTCCATCACTGGCTATGATGTCATCATGGATTACAGCCATATTTCATAAGTAAACATTAAGTTAAATGGTAGAGAATGAAATCATGATGGTTTCTTAATGATTTATACTATCCCTCTGTTAGACTGAAAGCTTCTAAAACAAGTATTTCATCCAAAACTCTTTTTTTTTTTTTTTTTTTTTTTTTTTTTTTGCTAACAAGAAGCAAAAACTGGTATCTACCATGGAAGAAAAATGTTAATAATTGCAGATTCTTTTATTAGTTATTTAATCAGTTCTGCAACATACTTAATTAGAGATAAGGAATGATAAAGACTGAAAATAAGTAATATTCTCCTAAAGAGAACAATTTAACTGTAATCTGGAATGATCACATGAAAAAATAAAATGGAGTACGGGAGGGTATATTTGTGACTGAAAAAAAACAAAACAAAACACAGCTACTTGGTTTATTTTTTTAAATGTCATTGTAATAGATTTCTACCAATTAGTTTTGCACTTTTATCGCCTCCAGTTTATCCCCAAAGGTAGGAAAACAGCATCCAGTGCTCTATATCATTCATTTGGTCACTTAGAATACAGTTAGTAAAACAGCTACAAAGGGGGAAATTTTTTATGAATCAATTAAAACGACACCAGTAACAAGATCCCTGACTTTTATAGGACAATAGACTAATTCTCTTTTCTTTTGTTCTTGCATTTGTGTTTGTGAAATTCTGTCATTTTCACTAGAATGGAACTCTAAGACTTGCGTTTGGCATTGTGACTGGGCAGTCTTTTCTTCTCCTTCTTAAGGTTTTCTCCTTGTCAAATTACTGTGAGCCTCTAATTTTCTGATTCAATCCATGTGACATACAAGCAATTCATCTATCCATTAATTATAATTTCTCCAAAAGAATAAACAAACACCAACTTTTTTTTTTTTTTTTTTTTTTTTTTTTACACATGGAATCTAGCATATGGAAGAGCAGGTGGAATACAGGGAATACATTTGTTCCCTTGGTGGTAGAAAGTGTACATTTCAAAAACTGTTTGGAAGAAGGTATGGAAATTGCACATCTCCAAACATGAGTATTACTTACGGAATTTCAATCAGAGAAACGTTTTATTTTACAAATAAAAGCACAATAATAGGAAACTCTAAGTTCTCCTCCTAAGTACTACCTTCTAGTTCTCTACATTTTTTCTCCTCCTATAAGAACAGAAGTTGCTCTCAATGCACAACTTCTGTTTATCAATTGAAAACACCAAAAGCATTCCATTTCATCTTCAAAACACTGAATCTGCGGTTTAGGTAGTTTGCCACCAATTGACAGTACAATCTAAAACCACATGGTTCAAATGAGAAAGCACCAATTTGGCCAAATACCTAAAGGGAATTCTAGGCAGAACTTAAAATATGTATAATTATGACTATCGGTTATTAATCAAAATACAGAGAATATTATACACTCATTATATAGTAGCTCCCTGACATTGAGAAGAATTTGGTAGTGCTCCAGTTTCCCAAATACCACACAGACTCATTTTCTCAAGTGGCTGAATGTATTCCTGTCTCTCAGGGACGAAGCCACACCATCTGTGTTCACAGAGCCTGATGTGCAAAGTCCTGTCTGGACATATTTGGCCGGCACGATCTCTCCATGTAGGTGCAGCTCCATGGAAAGCAGATTAGAGAGAAATGATTTCTTCATCAGAATATGAACATATAGTGAGAATTAGCTGATCACAGTGATATCCCAATCACGAAAGGGACAGACATAAGCCAATCTTTTGAGTGACACAGAGAAGGTGTGATAACCTCTAACTACCCAGAGGTTATAAAAAATATATATAAGCCAAACTAATCTAGAACTTTCACAATTATCTGAGTGTGACCTATATCCTATTGTGCTAAAGCAGAAGACATAATGAGTTAACTTAGGCAAAGTACCCAGAACTATGTCTGGAATATAGTCTACTCTTAATAAGTGGTATCTCTAATCCCATAACACTCCTTAAGCCAGAGCAACTTTTATAGACAGTGAATAGTACAGCTCTATTCAAGTTTCAATTCATGAAAAAGTGAGTTCTTGCCCTCTAAAATTTGCAAGTATTCAACATTTGATAGAACATAAAAAGAATGTCTGCAGGTACATTCTGCAGAATGCCCCATGATTTCTTGGGCAATATTAATGACTTTGGAAGGAAAGAGAGATTAGGCATAACTCAGTCAAAATAACATACAGTGAAACTGATTATTTTAAAATACTGACTCCAGTAGTGGAAGAAAGACACTGATATCACAATATTCATTTTGGCAGTACAATGTGTTTACTAAGGAGATGAACACATTATAAACCCATTTCCCTAATGTATACAAATTCCATTCCAAGCTAAATGTGTTCTTATGTATTCTGCTTTATTCACAAATATAAAGAGGACTTCTCGTTTGGGCATTGTATATCTCTTGTTTGTTTTGCTTGTTTGTTTGCTTTTAAAAAAATGATTTTGCTCTACATTGCCAATAGAAAAGCACAAATGCCTTCAAAAAGGCTCGACTTTTAAAAAACTCTTTGAGGAAAAAAAGTCTTTAAAATGAAATGAGTATGTATGTGTGTGTGTGTATATATATATATATATATATATATATATATATATATATATATATAAATTTAGCATTCAGTAAATGCAAGACAAATTAAGGATCCTAGCTATGCTCCCAGAAGAGAACCGAGTCCCGAGGCACTTAGGAGCCAGGCAGATGGCCCACTTAAGCCAGAGCAGGCCAACTCAGGTTTTATTTGGAGCACTCTGTTACCTCTAGAAGACAGAGAGAAGAAAGGAAGTAGGAGGCCCCGGATTTAGTAACTGTTCAGAATGCAAGGCTATGAGAAGTATGTCCCTGGCAATGAGATGCTTTTCATTTGGACCATGAATTTTATTTTATCCATTGTGATCAGCAGTCGGGGATTCCTGACTATGCTGGCTTTTCTTTTAACGTTTCAATGGAACACAAATGAAGCTTTGTTCCCTGCTGCTGTGTTTTTATTTAGTTCACATTTACTTTCTAGGGCACATGTCTTATTAGCAGCCGTAATATAGGGCTCTGCTAGAATGACCCCAAAGAAAAGGGACAGAGCAAGTTACCACATGTTTTAAGCTACTCCTTAGACAGTTGGGTTGAATTTCCTTGGGAAAAAAGTTTTCAAACATCAATAGCTTCTCTGAGCTGCCTGGGTGGGTGGCTCTTTCTGCTCTCTAAAAGTAACTTGATATGAGGAAAAGGAAAGAATCCAACAACATATTCGGCAATTGCTTTCAATATGCCCTATAGACAATTAGAGACCATAAGAAATAGTTTGATTTTATTCAAACTGAAAGGGAACGAGAGGGAAGGTATTGTTACGCATATATTGCTAAATAGTTGAAGTTAAATCTCTGTTCAGGTACAATTTCAGAGAAAACAAAATGCTGTTTGTTTGTGTGTTTTTTTTCCCGCATGTAATTAAAATTATCTCTCTGTACTGTGACTTAAGGCACTAAAGGCCACTAGTAAAATTTAAATGTCATTTGAGAAGGATATTTCAAATTGATTAGCTGATCACTTGGGGAGAGGGGACGATATTTGTTAACCTTTATTTGTCAGGTACTTTGTTAGATACCTTCAGTGTTTAATTCTAAAGCTTCATATACAGAGAGTATGTAGCACCATTTCCATGTTAAGCATGATGAAACTGAAGCTCAGTGAGCTTAAATAATGTGATTAAATTTGCACTACTAGTAGACTAACCTGAATATTAGTCATTTTATATCCAAATACATCTCCTTTTCACTACATTGCTTCCCCAGCAGGGAACTTGGAGAAATTATTCGGGCCACTATATTTTAAAGGTAGTTTAGCTGCAGGTGTCAGGAAATGCTGAAAAGCAGTGTTATTGAGGGAAACTTTTAATAGTCTTAAATTAATAGGGAAACTTTTAGTAGTCTTCATGGAGCGGCTAGAAGAATATTCAACAGAGACACCTGTGTCTGCTTTGGGCATGGGGTTGGAGTGTGGTTTCACAGACTTCCCCACCCCCACCCCCCAAATGTCAGTGTTCCTGAATGATTTAGGGGTATACAAAATCATCAAGGTTTCATGCTGCCAACTGAGAGCCCTTAACCCATTAGCCCAAGCTCCTGAAGTCTAGCTGGAGGATATAGCCTCAGAGGACTCGTCCCAAATGAACATAAAATGTTCCTGATTCCTGGTTATAAGACAGAATCCAATCTATCTACACAAATTCCTTACAAACCAGATGACTGAGGGCAAATGTCTTTATTTTCTGGCTTGTGATTCCTCCTCTACAAACTAAGTTGATTATGTTTTAAAAAGTCCTTAAAAATACGTGTTAGGGGTTTACTGAGACAGAGCTATTTCCATAAATAACACCAGGGATTCTGTGGGCCACATTTTACAAATTACTGGATACCTAATGTCTCTTTGAGTTCTAGAAAATACACTAAATAAGTACATAATTCCTGACTGAACTCTAGAGACTCTTTAGTATTCTCCAAAACAAAAATGAGCTTAGTCTAGCCTGACATGTTCTTTGGTAATAAATGTAGCTTGTAATTGATCATGTATTCTCTAATTTAAGATTAAAAATTGGTCTGAATACAAAAGACACATGAGATGCTTTCCAGAGAGTGTTTGCTCCATTTTCTCAGCTCCAGTATGTTGGTGCTTGGCAGTGATGGGGGACGGAGCTTGATTTAGCGAGATTTTTATATGAAGTCTCCTTATTTTTAAAGAGTGATAATTCGTTCATTATTTTTCAGATTCTATCTGGAACGAACAAAACACGTCTAGAACCCAGATGTAATCCTAGGAGGTCCAGTTTGTGACTATTATCGAGCAAGTTTGTTTAAAGCAATGGAAGTATGGTACAAAATGTGAGATTAGTATTATTACTTTCATAGGTCGTCATATTTAATTTCCACTTCAGCACTAGGTAGCAGGCAAAAGAGATCTTCATCTTATTGCAAATAAGTCTGAAAGCCATACAATTTTCAGACGGGGATTGGGATGGGCGTCACTGTTTGTGATTTAACTATAACTTTTAATGGAGTCCCGAGAGATCTCCATTTTTTTCACCTGTTGATAGATCAAAGAGATCCCCTCTGTCAGTCAACTGCACACTATAGCAGCTGTGGCAGAGGGAAGGATTCTGTGAAAACTCTCTTTCCTCCTTTGTTGCCGCCCCCATTAACTAGTTCTGTTAATCCACTCTGTGCTGTGCCAAGAAAATGCCACCTGCCACCTACGCAGTTCCCATCTAAGTAAGCAGTTTTACAACCCTGTTGCAGGAGTTTGTGGAAGTAAAACTGTTGTTGGAAGGAGAGAATCCACAGCTTACCTTTTTAATTGATGATTTGGTGTATCCTTGCTTTCTTAAAACCATTTTTTACTAAGCAGATAGGAACTTTAGGATCATCTCTTCATGAGAGTAAAAAGGAGGTCTTAAAATTAAATTGGTCTCAGGTACTTATATTTACTCTAAATGACCATGTGTACAACTGGGACAAAATACCAAGGAGGCTTATAAAACAACCAACTTGTTCAAATTTCAGGTTCTTAATTATTTTCTTAGATGTTCAAAAAGAATATTTTTTTTTTTGTAAAGAGAATTAACTTCTTACATCATTTGCAAGGAATAATTCTACTCTTCTGTAAGAGATTCATAAGTGGGTTAAAGCTTTCCTGGAGTATGAAAAGCAGATGGTGGCAAAGGGAGAATCCATCAGTTAATAGCAATGGTATCTTATGTAAATTATATAATCTCACTAAGCCTCATCTATAAAATGAGTGGTTTTACAGATTAGATGATACAATTCATTATAGGGTGATTCCTTCATAGGGCAACTTTGCGAATTAGATAATGTAATGCAAGCACAGTTGGGGGTACATAGTAAACATGTAGTTCTTTATATTTCACCACTTCGCTCAAAAATCACTGATTCAGTTTGAGACCCAAAATTAAACAACGTATTTTGTATGCATTGCTCATCTAGGAAACAATGGCTATGGTGATGGGTACCTTTCATATGTAATAGGGTTCCTTTAAGAATCTAATAAGATCACTGATGTGAAAGCTTTTTAAAAGTTGTAAAACAATCTTTAAATGTAGGGTGTGATTATTACTTGTCATGATCAAATAAATGAGAGTTGGCTTAGCAGAAGACAGTGCTGGAGGTGTTAAGCAGAAGCCACATTATGAAGGGCTTGATAAACTTTTATATGTATAAATCAACAATCTAACATTGTTGATTTCATGATTGTGATGGTGAGTTACAGTTATACAGCAAATTTCTATTGGAGGAAACTGGGTAAAAGGTATATAAGATCTCCCTGTATGAATTCTTGCAACTGCAAGTGAATCTAACAATTATCTCAATCTTTTTTAAATGGACGTAGAAAAATATATGCTTCATTCTGAGGTAAATGAGTAGCTATTGATGGGTTTTATACATCAAAAAGGTTTTATATCTGATGTAAAAAGATCAGATTGTTATCTTAGAAAGACTCTTTTGAAAGCAACATAAAAGGGGAAAAAAACAATGGGGGCCATATCAGATGGAAATTAGAATTTCCAACGAGGATTTTCAAGTGTTTTAAGTAAGAGATTGATATGAAAAAGGAAAATGCTAGTGAGAGCCAAGAGAAAGTTGTTGTTTGAGACACAGGTAGGGTGAGGAATGGATAAGAATTTATAGTATATTAGACTTGATTATAAGGCAGAGGGAACAATCAAGAAAGAGGTTCCCATTCTAACTTGAACAATGAGATGATGGTGGCTCCATGTACTCGAATGGATGACAGTGAAGGACAAGAAGGTAGAGAGAGGAAGGTAATGATAGTGAATTAGAAAGTATTGGGTTTAAGTATCTGGGAGACAAAAAGAAGTTCGGTAGGCAGCTGAAAATATACTTCTGGATTTCAGGAGAGATGTCTAAGTTAGTTTCATACATACATACATAGCGCTTAGAGTTTTGGAAGCAGATTAACTCATCCAAGAAGTGCATGGGGAGTGATAAATGAAGAGAATCTAGGACAGAATGATGAATTCTGTGCTCCTCTTATTTGGGCAAGTAATGAACGAACTTGTCCTACTAGACACTTAAAATGGTTAGGATGCTACATACCTTTAATTAATCCAGAGAGGCCACAAATATCAAAAAAGGGTGCTATACTGACACTGAGTCTCCACCAATAAAATAAATTGTTATACAATATGGTTGAAAGAATTAAATATGATACACCTAATGTAACTCAGAGAATAGTTTCTGGCAGGTGTTTGCTTTTAGTAAGTGTTGTAATCCCTTTTTTTTTCCCTTCTGTCCTGCTTTCCTGAGTTCTCATCTCTTTCCCTCATTTAAAAAATTTTAAGTTCTATCACACAAGTCAACAAATGAATTAAATCTGATTATGAAGTGTTGAATTCATAATGTGCTACATTTAATAATAATTACATTTTTTCCCTCCCAGTTCCTATCTTGTCATTCATTTTCCTTTTCTATCTAACTCATATTTTTTTCTTTAACATTACTTTGAAACTCATTAACAACTTGTCTTCTGAAAAAAATCTTAGGTGTTGTTTTGTCTTTATATCTCTGCTTTACTATACATAATTTTACTGTTGTTATTCACAAAATGAAATTTTTAAGAATCTATTTTTTAGAGCAGTTTAAGTTTCACAGATAAATTGAGGGCAAGGTACAAAGATTTTCCTGCCCCCACACTTGCATATCCTCCCCCATTGTCAACACCCGCCACCATAGTGGTACATTTATTACAACTGATGAACCTACACCGACACATTATAAAAGCTCAAAATATGCAGTTTATATTATAGTTCACTCTTCCTCTTGTACAGTCTATGAGCTTGAGCAAATGTATAATGGCATGTATCCATCATCACGGTATCATATAGAGGTTTTTCATTGCTCTAAAATCTTTTCTGTTTCACCTATTCATCCCATCCCATCTACCCTCTGAACTCCTGGCAACCATTGATCTTTTGTTATCTCCATAGTTTTGCCTTGTGTAGACTGTCATACAGTTGGAATCATATAATACATAGCCTTTTCATATTGGTTTCTTTCACTTAATAATATGCATTTAAGGTTCCTCCATGTCTTTTCATGGCTTGGTAGCCCATTTCTCTTGTAGTATTGAGTGGTATTCCATTGTCTGGATGTATTATAGTTTATCCACTCAACTCCTGAAGGACATCTTGGTTGCTTTTAAGTTTGGACAATTATGAATAACACTTGTTATAAATATCCATGTGCGACTTCTTGTGTGGACATAAGTTTTCAATTCTTTTTAGCTAATACCAAGGAGTATGATTGCTGGACTGTATAGTAACAGTATGTTTAGTTTTATAAGAAACAGCCAAATTGTCTTCCAAAGTGGCTGTACCATTTTACATTCCCACCAGCAATGAATGAGAGTTCCTTTTGTTATACATTCTTATTAGTGTTTGGTATCATCAGTGTTCTAGATTTGGGCATTCCAATAGGTGTTTGGTGATATCTCATTGTTTTAATGTCCATTTCCCTGATAAAATATGATGTGAAACATCTTTTCATATGGTTCATATTGCTATTTATCATCTGTATATCTTCTTTGGTGAGATGTTTGTTAAAGTCTTTTCTCTGTTTTTAATTGGATTGTTTATTTTCTTATTGTCGAGTTTTAAGATATTTTTGTATATTTTGGATAACAATTCTTTACCAGTTGAGTCTTTTGCAAATAGTTTCTTCCAGTCTGTGTTTGTCTTCCAATTCTCTTGAAATTGTCTTTTGCAGAGCAGAAGTTTTAAATTTTAACGAAGACCAGCATATCAATTATTTCTTTCATGGATCATGCCTTTGGTGTTATATCTAAAAAGTCACTACCGTACCCAAGGTCTTCTAGGTTTTCTCCTAGAAATAACTTTGTGTGACCTATCTATAGGGCAGGGCCCACTTCTAATTACTAATCATGCTCTTCTTATCATCCTGTGAATGATCTTCCTTCCTCCTAAGCTTCAAGATGCCTTACCTCATCCATAGCTCAGAAAGTTATATATACCTGATTTTCCCATTTCTGAATGTTTCATGCATGTGGGAGTTTCTAATTTTCTCATGTATGGGAGGGTTTCCACACATATATATGCATGAGGTATGATAAAAAAATACCAAAAAAAAAAGACACATTGCCATTAATCTCCTTTAAAATACTCCCCCTCACTTTGAGCACACTTCTCCCATCATTCTTGCCACTTTCTGAAGCAGTTCCAGAAGTCCTCTTTCGTGAGTGTCTTTAGTTGTGCTGTCGTGGCTGCCTTGATGTCCTGAATCATTTTGACCTTGAAGAAGAGCCAGATCTGGTGAATAAGGTGGATGAGAACACTGCATAATGTTTTTATTTGACAGAAATTGTCATATACCAGATGCAACGTGTGACGTGGTGCGTTGTCATGATGGAGGATGACACCCTTTGCCCATTTCATGTCAATGCGTTACTCATTATCCAAGATTTACAGCGTACTTTAAAGCACACCTTCTCTCAACCATAGCCTACACTTGACTGACTGCACCAAACAAATTGAAACTTGTCACACACTGTTACTAAGGTTCGATGTGCTGCTTCCCACATTGAAGATCCCTGCCTTTTCATTAGATGGCACTCAGCAGCAGCATTCACCATAGATTTTGATCACACCCCATGATTAAATTTGGTTATTTTCTCTTGTTAATCTGTCTCCTGTAGATTTAATTAATAGAGCAGTCTGAAAGAATCTTGAAGGAAAGAGGAAAATTTCTTCCTCCCCTACATTATCTTCTAGGAGTTTTATAGTTTGTGTTTTACACTTAGGCCTGTGATTCATTTTAAGTTCATTTTTGTGAAGAGTGTAAAGTCTGTATCTAGATCCATTTTTCTGTATGTGGCTGTCCAGTTGTTTGAGCACCATTTGTTGCAAATAATCCATCGTATTGCCTGTGCTCCTTTGTCAAAGTTCAGTTGACTATGTTTATGTGGATCTATTTTTGGACTCACTACTCTGTTCCATTGAGCTGGTTGCCTGTTCTTTCACTGATACCACACCGTCTTGGGTTTTGTACCTTTATAGAATTCAAATTCACTTTTAAAAAAATCATTTCATATAATTCCCACAACACCATTTTTAACAATTTAATGTCAAATTAGAGTTCCTTTATTAAAATTTACACTTACAATACTCTAGCTACAGATGAAAGGTAAAAGTATATAGAAGCAACTGCAACTCTGTAGAAATTCCATATGTTCTTTATGTCACATAGTATTCCATTGAGTTAGACATTATCACTCCTGTTGCACGTCCTGCTCACATACATAATTGAGCAGGTGAGTGGTCCATTAATTCTGCTGCTTAGCTCATGGAAGTGATAAAGCCAGGATTATCAATTTAATTATGCCCAAAGAATGTCCTCAAGCTATTATAAGTGCATCCTAAACTTTAATGACATTTTCTATCACTCAGTTTCATTCACTCATTCAAGAAACTTTGCTGAAGCAAGCACAATTACATAAAAGGAAAAAGCTCAAATTTCACTAGGAGAAATAACTTAGTCAATACAACTGCAACATCAGGCCAGAGGAACAAGGTAGGATAAATCTTTAGTAAAGGAAGCTATGGGTCAGATCCCAATGAGCAGCCTCTAAAATATTTCAATATATTTATAATTCATGACTAATTGCAGATAAATGGCTTTTGTTATTGTGAGGTCATATAGTGCAGTGCTTCTTAATATACATTCTTCGTAGCCACTGTCATTTAGTTTGGTAGCAATAAAGATTTGTAATTTGGATTCCTGACTCCTGAGACAATATTTCTGAGACAAAGGAAGAAGATACAGGGTACTTTTAAAACAAAGAGAAGAAAAAGAAATAAAAATACCCTGCATTGTCTGATACGATGGGTAGAAGATGACAACTGAAAGGGTTATCACCAGCAATGCTATGAAGGTAGAATCTTCTGTGTGAAAATTGTCTTGGATAAGCACAAAGAATATACATAAACGTAATGATACAGACTTTTTTTTTTTTCCAGTATGCAAATACTCCCAGAAAGGTAATCTGGTGGAACAGATAAACTTCTGATTAGGTCCCAAGTCACTGGTTAAAATTTAGAACAGAGCTGTGTTGGTGAGCCAAGTCCCATCAAAAGTCCTGGATGAAGAGTCAAAGGCAATGGTCTAAAAAGAAAGGTCACCACCCACAAAAGCTAAGGATAGAAACAAGAAGAGTAGGTTGCAAGGCAGGAAAACCAACTCAGAATGATAAAAAGATGATCTGAAAATATTTGTAGAACAGATGCTTTTCCACTTTAACGGAAATTGCCTAGTAAGTGGGCACAGAAAACTATCTAATATATGTCACATAGAGGGAAGAAGAAGGCCCAAAAGTTCCAATTTGATCCAACAGGGGTATGGATATTCTAGTGTAGTAACCAACAGCACAGAAGAATAAAAAACTGTTGAGGAAGAAGACACTGATAGCTTTAGAAATGTGACTGAGCTAGGTACAAGATTACAGCCAGGCAGAATAAAAAAATCATACATGTTTTTACTACATTGATTTATTCGATTAGCTGCCACCACATCCCAGGAACAGTGTTTCCCACTGAGTAGAAAGTAAGAACAAATTGATAATGTCCTTGGTTCCATGGAGCTCGTACATAGTGGAGCAAGACAGGTAGTAAACAAATACATATAAAACACACAGTAAAGAGAAAAATAGAATAAAAGGGATAAGTGGTTCTGGGGCCAAGGGGGTGGAGGTACTACTTTATATGACTAGTCAAGAAATATCTATAGTATGAGTTGACACTTGAGCATAGTACCAAGGTAACACTTGAGTGGGTCCCATAGAAGAAGCCAATGTTAATTACATGAATCCATAAAAATAAGATAAACTAATTACCTGATGGATAGAATCCAAAATATTTTTTAAAAATCTGTTTTGTAGGCAAAAGTTTTCACTTCCACACAGTAATATGAAAATTTCTCCCTTGGGTCCTTAAAATAGGATATGAAATGGTATTGCAGAAAATGTCTTACAATGAGGTTATTTTAATGCAAATGTTTCTTGTAATGCATCTCATTGTGAGACAAAAGTGCAACAACATTGTTTTTAATATCTATTAGGACTAAACAATGTGATGGTTCAAATACATAGTTTGTGTTATATTAACTTGATACAAGATAAAATTGAGAAATATGGAGAAATGTAGAGACACTAATTATTACCCAAATTATGACACTAGCAATGCTTCTGAACCATTATCTTAATGAGAGAGGCAGAGAAAAAAATGTTACTATTTTCTCAGTCTGGATGCCATCTCAACCCAGTGGAATATTTTTGTAGAGCACGCCTGAATTAATGGACAATGCATAGATAGCTAAAATTAGTCAAGAAATGAGAGAGAGGGAGAGAGGAAGAGGAGGAGGAAGGAGGAGGAGAGAGGAGAGAATAGGGACAAAGGGGAGAGGGAGAGAGGACAGAAGGAGAGAGGGGAAGAAAGAGAGGAGAGAGGAGAGAGGAGAGTGGGAGAGGGGAAGAAGGGAAGAAGGGAAGAAGGAGAGAGAGAAAAAGAGAAAGAGAGAAAGGAAGGAAGGGAGGTAGGAAGGAAGCAAGGGAGGGAAGAAAGGAGGGAGGGAGAGAGGGAGGAAAGAAGGAAGGAAGGGCAATTTAAATTTTACTCCTACAATGGAAGAAGTAAATTATAAATCCAATCAAACCAAAAGAAACACTGTTCTTTTCTTTGATGTAATGCTATTTTATACTTGTAAAAATTTTTAAGAAAGCTTGGATTCCCATTAGTGACTGGAAAATATTGCTGCTGACACTAGAAAAATATCTGAAGTGAATTTCCTCTGATGTGACTAAACTAATCTTTCACTATAATTATCCTTTGATCTAAAATATGGTAAGTTTTTAACATTTTCACCCAAGAATTTTTATCAAGCGAATGGGTTTGAAGAACTAAATATTATTCTTGTCATTCTCACGGAATATATGAACACACACACACACACACACACACACACACACACACACACACATAGACTCCCTAAGAGACAGGGCAATAGTGTGTGGGGCACTTCCTTATATTCTGGAAAGCACATGCAGGATATTTCTTGCCAATTAGCATCATTCTACCTGGTAACAGGAAGATCATAGAGCAGTTTACAGAATCAGGCTGAACTGGGTTAAAGCCCTGGTCCCAACACTTACACGCTATGTGAACTTGGGCAAATGACTCATCCTCTCCGAATCTATTTCTTCATCTATTAAACAAGATGATTAATGATGTTTTACTCTTAGGAGAGTTGTGAGAATCAAATTGACACAAATCTCCTGGCCTACACATGCTGATCTCCCTTCTCCCATCTAATCTACTTCAATAGTCATGTTAACTAGCACTGATCCTAAAATGCATAAAAATATAATGCAACAAAGAAAATATTTTGTACGAGAAATTAAAATGCAAATGATCTTGCCTTCTATATTCTAAAACTTACAATACTTTTGTATTCGGATTTTATTTTAAATCATTGTGCGTTTTCTAAATGTACTTAATGTGAACGTGTTTCTTTTGGTAAACCATTGTTGAATATATGATGAATTGTAAAACAATTTAGAGCAGGCATCTTAAAGGAAATTCTGTATTTAAAATGCAGTATAATCTCCACAGTAGTAGTCTAATTATTTTATAATTATATATTACAGTATTACATAAGTATGCTGTTACATCATAAATTCAATTTCACATCAGAGTTATATAAGACAAGGTTTCCTAACTTCCCATTCCTCTATCATGTGTTTGTTTCGGATTTCCATGCTTGAGTATTTATGAAGCTTTTTATAGTGAATGTTTAATTCCTGAATGCCATATACTATTAGTCAATCGAAAATCAACTCTGTCACTTTTGACCCAATCATCCGGGGTGGGTTGATGCATTCTCATGTCCAAGTACCTAGATCCCAATAAAAGTTAAGAATTCAGAAGCAGGTAAGTGTAGTAAACAAGGCCAGGAGAAAACCAAAGACTGTCATTTATTTCAAACTATCACTGATATTGTCCTATGCTCTGAATGGAAAAAAAAAATGACTAAGCATATTTATTAAAATTTCAACATCTTTGATTGCAAAATATCAATAATGGTACCGGATCAAATTTGGATCTGGTTTTGTCTTCTGAATGTGCAGTTTAAAAGACACTGTTAGATAACAGGTGATCACTAAAATGCCACGTGATACCACTGCTATCCCGTCTCCTCTACCTCTTGTGCACATGGAAGGAGACACTTCCTACATCCCTTGAAGGTAGAAAAGACTACATGGCTTGTTCTGCGGAATGGCCTGTGAGTGGAAGACATCTCGGTCACTTCTAGGCCAAAGCATTTAATTGCTGCCGTGTTAGCTCTCCTCTCTCTTTCCCTTCCATAGTAATTATGGTCAAGTCCCCACGTTGCCATGGTAAAGCTTGAATTACCAAGCCACTCCAGAGAAGACAGGCACCTTGGAGAGTTGCTCAGACTCTCCTCAGAATCTGTGTGATTGAAACACAGAAATGTGGGGGCGAGTTGTTATTGTGACCTAATCCTGGCTATCCGGACTAACAAGTCAAATGATAAGCAGATGCAATAACACCACTTACGATGACCCTGAGGTCGCACTGGCAATATGCTCAAGTATCTGGCTATCACAAATCCGTATTTCTCAGTCTGTATTTCTTGTATCTATCATTAATTATATAGAATGCTCAGGGAACAAACTGTTTCATGATCATAGAGTGTGAGAAACTATGCAGCTCTGTCACCCTGTTAGAAATTCACAGCACAAATGAGCACATTAAAGAGTCTGAGACTTCTGCATAAAGGTTTTAACATACACTGGAGGACTGGGGAAAGCTTCCTTGAGGAAATGACTCAGAACTGAGCTCTAAAAGCTAAGCAGACTAGGGGCAATGCTGCACTGAAGTAAACTTTTTGATCTCTACTCATTTCCTTACACAATCTAACTGATGGAGGGAAAAAAGATGTTATTTATATCATGACTGCAAATGATCCAGCACTTTTTTATTCTACCCCCCTCCCGTTTTTTAGGAGAGACTTGCCTCGTTGTAGGAACCATAGTGTTCTGTTTTACCAGCTCATAATCCAGAAGTATGTCCTTCTGGGGTGGTGGTGGGGAGAGGGTACCTGATGTTGCCCTATCTGCCTGGACCGAGGTGGTTGAAGCTGTCTACTTCTGAGGGGAAGAGACAGGGTCCATGGGGTCAAAAGTCCTCGCCATATCACCCATCACCTTTAGTTTTCAAAAATAAAGTTTGTTTTGTTTTGCTTTGCTTTTAAAACCTCTGCCTGGTGCCTCCCTTTATCCTAGTTTGTTTCAAACATGAGAGGAAGCAGAGAGGGCGTGTCTATATCACAGTCGGAAGAAATAGCATAGGTAAGTACCAGAAGCAAAAAAGAAACACCATATACTGAAACAGCTGAAAGAAGGCCACCGTATCTGGAGAAGGAATTAAGTGGTGGGAGACAAATATAGTGAAGTATGCAGGGGACACCTTATGAAAGGCTTTGGTGCCATGTGATGCATTTTGTAATATACACCAAGTAAAATGGCAAATCGCTAAAGTGTTTAAATAAGGACATGGAATATTTTAATTTACAGTTGAAATATATATGGATTAGATGATGGAAGAAAGTGGATGCTGGAGAGCAATTTGGAGGTCCCAATTATGCTTGTTCAGGAAACAAAAAACTAAAGTTTAGACTAAGGCGATTATAATAAACATAGGGAGGGGAGGACAGATTCTGTAACCTTGAGATAGTGGGGGAGTCATTTCTAGGATTCTGGCTGCCATAGATAGTTGAAGATGGTGTATCCACTGATATGTTCTTGAGGTGTTTTTGAGGTATTTAACCTGCCTGCTGATGTATGCAGATCTCTCTAATTGAAGAATAATATCTTTTTGCCTTATTTTGTACAAGTTATCTCTTAAGCATAGTGTATGAGGACTGTACATGAAGTTCACTGGACCATTAAGTGACTTCCTAATTTCATCCAATTAGAGTGAGAAATGTGCTACAACCTAGGATTCCTAATTGCCAGTCGTGTGTTCCTTGTAGCATATCCTGCTACATAAAGCACATGTTTGATTTTTCTCCAAAAACTTCAAAATTTGACATTTGCTTACCAATCAGAATCTAAACTCTTTAGTGGTTAATTTTAGGCTCTATTTGATCTCTCTTTAACTTCCCATTTTTCCCTTAATAGTCAAGACTTCACTTTACTTTAATAATTACTAATTATTTGAGCTTGCCTGAACTATCTTACTGGGATCCCTCAATTATGCTATTCACTTTAAAATGCTTTATGCATATATATTTCTTTGTAAAGTATGCAGTCCACTTATTATGGTGATTCCTCCATGATTTTTTTTACGGAACTACCAACAGGATGAAGTCTCTTCTTCCTAATTTCAAACATTTTCCTTTGTTCACTCCAATAACTCTCCTCAAAAAGAGTTTGGTTGTTGATGGTTTTTAATGGCCATGTCTTGTTTCTATTATTAGATTGGGTGAATAATAATTTGCTTATCATTAATCTATCCTGGATGTATTATGTGTCCTAGAAAGTAAGTAAATGTTATTGATCTTGACAAATATGATTTAGTCATTGAACACCAGCTTCCAGATAAGCTATATTATGGGAAACAGAAGTGCAAAGCTTTTAAGCAAGCTAGTTAGAAAAATGGTTTAGGAGACAGGAATTCTCTCAGATTATAGTGAAAGACATCACCTATTCATCATTAAACCAACTCATTCTCATACATATAAGAGTTGTTTTCTCTACTTGTGGTCTACCTTTTTCAAGACATTAAATTCCTTGCAGTTGTTATATGCTAATGAGGCACAAAGTTCGTGAGTAGTTTGAGTTCTGGAGAGGGGAAAAGTACTTACCGAGTCAATCCTGATGACCAGTGCAGTGGTCTGCGATTGGGTAACTCCACATCAATCACCGGGGTTATCAATTCTGCAACACATCACAAGCAATAAATGAATTTATTTAATAGCTTAGAAAGGTGCTCATGGGGCAAGCTAATAAGAAATGTGCAAAATTCTATTGTGATATTAATTGGCAATGACTACGTGCTGACAGTATTAAACTATATATTCTACTATAATAGCAACACATAATTAATGGCTTTACATGTTAAAACACAACTGAGAGTTGGCTTGAAAAAAAAATCTATTGCTATTAACACATTTCACATCTTCTAGCTGAAATACATATTTCAGTGTCTTCAGCAAATACCTGCTAAAGGAAGAGGGTGGTGGGAAGAAAAAAAGTTTTTATTGTGTGTGATTAATCAATTTGACAGATGGTAATTTCACATTGTTATGAATACAAAGTAAGGTTTTGTGAGTCTGATATGACATAGTTTTGACTATGATGATATTGGGTACTAAATAAGGGGATACTTTGAAGAGATGAAATGATAGCTACCAGAAGGAGAGTGATGTAGCTAAATAAAATAGTATCTTAAAAGTCAAAAATTCTGAACTAGAAAAAATATTTGCAGACAAATACTCAAAATAGTTTTCCTTATTCTACTTTATAAATAGAAATTAAGTAATTGAAATAGAAATGTCAGTAGCATCTTTTCATGAAGAATCTTAAATATTTTATAAAGCATATTACATTTTCTTCACTGTTATAATCATAGTAATAGGGAGATGAATTCATTATTTTATTCTCAAATAGTTTATTTTGAATTCTTGAGAAAATAAGGGCAATACAAAAGGATTAAATATGTTTGTCCTATGTCTTTATTGATATGAAACAGTCCAATATGTGGAAAACACTAGAAAGAGTTGGCATCAAGAACTTGGTCATGTTCTGATTTTTTTAAAAATTCAAGGAGTGACTTACCATTCAAACATCAATTTCCAAAGGTATATAATGGATTCAATGAAATTTAACATTTGTTTATCTATAAAATCATAAATCATGACACATCACGATTAAATATATAACTAAGCACCCAATCTTCAAGCACATATTTAAAATCTCCTTGCATGCACCTACTTCAAATATTGTATAACTTTGTGGGAGCTAAAGAATCTAAACCTGTAATTATATTACATGGTTATTAGTTAAACAATAAAGTACAGAGTGTTATGAGAATGGATAGAAACTATAGGTAATTCTTTCATGGAATCACAGAGAAGGTGCCCTAGAGGATGCAATTTCTAAAATGAGACCAGAAGGACAAGCAGGAAATAACTAGATGAAGGGAAGGGAGAATGCCAGCCAAGGATACAGCACCAGATACGGAAGCGTACATGTGAAGTTTATACACAGAATTAGAATCACTGTCCCATTTCACTTGTATTGCTCTAGGGGTGTTATAAGTAGGAATAATTCACCCAGCTTTTTAGCATCCTGGAGTTAGTAGTTATGTGATGCCAGTGGAACCTGGAATATGTGTGCATCAATGCAGTGGGCTGCCTGGAAGATGCTTGTTTGTGGCTATCTGTCTCTCTTCCTTGTCCTGACAGTGCTATGGCAGCCAGTGTTTATCTGTGGTCTGTACACCGCAGACTATACTGCCCTGGTGCTTTCTGTTTCTCCACTTCCCTAAAGGCCAATTTCCTTGTTGCCACTTGTAAATGACTCAAATGCCTAAATATAACCACCTCTTCCACGGATTTACGTGATCTCCTTGTTTAAGCACTCTTCAGCATCCCAAGTTTAAACCTGCTAACATGTTCCCACCTCAGAGCTCTTGTGTTTGTTTTTCTATCAATTAACTATGTGGTTTCTATTATCACTTCTTTCAGGTCTCTACATCCTCCCCTGATACATAAAATATCCCTTCTTCTTCCATCATTCTCTAGCCCTTTTTCCAGCTGTATATATTTTCACAGCTATTGTCACTATCTATTTTATATATAGTTTTTCTTCTACTTGTATGTGGGTATGTTTATCTACTCTTTGTCTCTCTCACTAGAATGTAAGTTCAAAGAGGTCATTTGGTCATCCACTGTCTCTCTAGAGTACAGTGCCTAGGTCATAGTAATCACTCAATAAAAAACTGTTACATATGTTCATTTTTCTGTCCTGTGGGAAGAAATTATTAGATAACTTTGCACATTTTTATTGAAAGCTTGTTAAAATTTTATATTCAATACTATGTTACAGGGATGCTTCCGAGCTGACATTAAGATCTAAGTATATCTTGGAAGTAAGGTTTGGTGATAAGCCCTCTTCTGACATTTTCCACTCACTGGTTTTCATTATGGGTATGTAATGGAAAAATGTTTCCAACCAAAGTGAGGTGTTAACATACATAATCATATTAGGAAGTCTGTGGAGAAGATGACAGAGGTGGAAAGTCCTCCAAGAGTATTTGAATGATGGAGCCTGATATGATGATTCCAACAGAACCTCTACAGCAGTGCGTCTCAAACAGTTTCATCTCAGGACTATTTCAGACTTATAAAGTTTACTGAGGCCCCCAGAGATTCTCAGTTTATGAGGTTCATAGTCAGTGGTATACTGGAGCTGGCTCGTACTGACCCACAAGAGCCAATCAGTGTGTGCCTTTCTGCTCAAATTTGCATTCAGCTATGTTACTTGGTAGCTTAAAATCTGCCACAGTGGGGATATTCACCCAATGGAAACTGAATTGAAAATGTTAACAACTGGGACTTTTTTTGAGAGCCAGCTTACAAACCTATCATTGGTTGTAGTTCTTCATATTTAATACAGTAGTAATTGAGCTGAGGAATTTTAGAGCAAAAGACTATTGTAAATTCACAGGTCAAAGAAAATTATAATTAACTTCTTAGTATTATGATGAAAATAATTTTAACGTGTGGACGCTGGAAGGGTTTCAGGGACTTCCTGTGGTCCGTCCCCAATGTACACATTTGGAACAACTGTTCAGTACCACAGTAGCTGGAATCTGATTCTATACAAACTATTCCACCTGTAGCCTGTGCACACAAAACAGAAAGGATGTAAACATAAGCTGAAATATATCATTACTTCTTTAAATGTAAAAACCAAAGGAGCTAACTTGTGGGATTTCCTTATCTGACTATAACAACAGAGTCCCCCTGCTTCACGCTTAATAAGAGACTGTTTGTTTCTAATACAAGTTAGAAAAATGCATCAGAAATGTGCCATAATCTTCAGTGGTCCTCATGTCGGAATAGCACAGACCAGTGGTTATTGTTCTGGCACTGCTCAGATCAAAAGATCAAGGAAGTATTTGAACTGAAAAGGATGCTTTAGTGGTCGAAAGAGTGATGCACCTTTGGGCAACAAAGATCAGTGAAAAAGAACAAGGAAGACTGATGCATGGGCTATTGAAACACAATGCTATAGGATGTCAGCAGATAATTAGATGCCCATTGTTTCGTAAACTGCTGAAATTTTTATAGAGTAAGTAGGTAAAGGCTGAACACTAGTGATGTTAATTTTACTCAGTAAAAAATTGCATTGGAATTGATGACATGGTTTGCCTAAGATTTACCTACTTCAAACCTTTCCAACCATAGGCACAACACGACTGTATTCGTTTCCTATTGCCATGTAACACAGCCTCTTCACACAACACATTTATTATCTCACAGATTAGCAGGCTCCTCTCCTCAGGTTCTCACACCCTGCATTCTCTTCTGGAGACTCAAATGGAGAATCTGCTTTGGGTTCCGTTGGCAGAATTCATTTCTTTCTGCCTGAAGGACTGAAGGCTTGGGTTCTTGCTGGCTGCCAGCTAGAAGCCACCCTCAGTTCCTAAATATTTTCTAAAGGACACCTGCATTTCTCAAGGCTGTTTGGAGTTCCTAGAAACAACCTGCAGTTACGTCCCTCATGGGCTTCCTCAACATGGCTGCTTACTTCATCGATCCAGAAAAGAAAATCTCTAGAATAAGTCTGTGAACAAGATAGAGTCTTACATAATTACAGGAATGGCATCCCATCACTTTTGCCATATAACTATGAAAGTTAAATCCTTTGCGATATTCTGTTGGCAAGAAGCAACTCACAGGTCCTACCTACATCAGAGGGGACAGGATTATACAAGAACATGAATACAAGTGGGGACCACTAGGAATCACCTCATGGTGTATGTATCTACCACAATAACATGTAAAGAAACTGTTAAGATTTGTAAAGCTACTAAGGAAAACAAAAGAAAATATGGGGTTTTCATAAGGGATTCTCACACGAAAAAGGTATCCTCTTCAATTAATTTTGATAAGAAAATGATCATAAAGCATTAGAAAATATTAAAATGTATTCTATAAATCTGATAAATAAAATATTAAGTAAGAAATTGGAGCATGTTACTGTTCACGTAAAATTTTTACATAAGGTTTTATATTTGAAATGTTCACAAATTTCTAATCAAGATTTTTAATGATGATCTCTCCCAATTCTTGAAAGTTGTCATCAAGAAGAAAGTTTGCACAAACAAAAAGGTGATAAAATATTTAATATCCTTTATGTAACCACTGAAAAATTTACATCATTAAAAATTATTTTTAAAGAATCTAATAGCTCTGCTTTTTCTTTCACGATACACATATATGTCAAAGTTTCTTGTGATAATGCAAGTTGATGTCAAATTCAATGGAAATTTTTATATCAAATATATCAAACCAGTTTATGAAATTCCAATTTATAGAACATGTATATATTATTAAAAAGCCATCCTGTAGGTGGCTTCCACACTACTATGATGGCACATCACACACAGAATTGATAGATGTATCTGAAGTATAAGACAGCCATTTGGGTCAGCCTCTGAACTTGACTCATCAAGAGCCTCTGCCCAAGTACCTTTGAGCTGATTACCTGCACTCTTTGGGTATCTGAAATGGAACTGATCCAATATCTCCATAGATCTCTTTTCCATCAAGGTGTGTTTTCCAGCTCACTGCTGAAAAAAAAATGTCTAACACATAAAACCCTTCCTTGGCTATCTTTAGTCTAGGATATTTGAGTAGCATGTGCTGATTTTTCCTTTACGAGAAGACCTCAGGGCGTGCCATTAAATCTTACGTTGTTTGGTCTGCAGTCTGAGAGTTTCTGCTGAAGGGCAGCCTAAAATGATCAGGTTAGTGCCTATAGCCAGCCCAAGACAAGTTAGGCCTCCCCTCACCTAGCCCCCAAACTGAAGTCATGTTTACCTTTGAGTGTAACTCACATTTGTGATCAACCAATGGGCAGCTCTGTTCTAGCAGAGTTCAAATGCCATTTAAACAAGCAAACCAACAGCTTCAAAATGTTTTGCCAAAACTCTCTACATTACTCACAATAGATATGATATGAAATACTTTTTTCAGTAGTTATTCTGTGCCAAACTCAAGGATATATATGAATAATTTCATCTCTCTCTCTCTCTCTCTCTCTCTCTCTCTCATACACATACACACACAAACTTGAGGTTGGGACAATTATATAACTTGCTCAAGAGCATACAATAATAAATGGTAAGAATGCCACTTTATATTTTGACTTAGTGTCATTTTCTTGAAGAACAAGTGACTGGAATTAGTGTTGCACTTTTCTGTATTTTGTACAATTTGGAGAGTGAATATTAAATTAGCTATGTAATGAATATACACATACGTGTGTACACACACACATATACACACACACCATTATCATTCCAATTGTTGTGAAATAATTTTCTAAAGGACTTTGACTTGGTCTCTATAGGTCATATCTAGAGAGTTGAGTGCGGATTCACTTATGTTGTAAATGTCACAAATCCTGTTTTCCAACCTGGCATGTAAAAAAGCAAAATGGAATGAAATTTAAGCTTAAGAAACTCCTGTATTTTATTTATTGCCATCCAAAATAGATTTTAAACCCATGAATTTGACCATGAAGATTATGTTACATCTGTTTATATCTCCCTTACATTTGTACATAAACTATCATGTAACTTCAATGCCACAGTTTGCTTTTTGTCCTTAATATATCATGAGCTTTTAAAACTATTAATAGTTTCATTACGATTTTTAATGATTATGTAATCCATTACCTAATTGTACTATACTAAACAGTTCTCTTATTATAAGACCACAGGATATAATCTAATTCATTGCTCACAATAAATACTTATATATTCAGAATGTTTTTATCTGTAGCTGACTGTTCTATCTTGTATTATTTGGAGATGGGGAACTGCCTGTTAAAAGCTATTCTACAGGGCCAAAGGACATGTATTTGTGATGGCTCCTTATTATATGGCCTAATCGCTTTCTCATTTAATTGGGCTAATTGATATAGTCATTAGAAATAAATAAATATTGAATTTTTCACCATTTTTTCCAGCTGGGGCTATTAATCTTTTCTAATTTGATAGATGAAAAACAACAGTACCTCCTAATTTGTTTGATTGCTTGTAAGGATGACTGTTTCCTTAAGTGATATTTATAGTTTTTTATGATTATCAATTCAATATACATTAATGAGAGGAAAAAACTGAAGATATAGAGAATTATAACAAATATAATTAAATATCCCACAATCCTATTACTCAAATGTTACTACTGTGAATATTTTAGAGTGCATCCTTACATTTAACTCACCAACTATTATGTACATCTATACCTATATCTATAGCTGTACCTATAGCTATATCTACCTATCTCTACATTTATTTATTTAGATATATAAACAAATAATATTTCAAAATGTATTGGATTCATATTTACATAAATATTCGAACCTGCTCACACAGTTTCTCTAAAACTTTTCTCCTATGAAATGCATATAGCTGCCTGGAAGTTTTGTGAGACTGAGCAGAGTATTTCAACAGACTGGCTTTCCTGAACAACAGAGAAGTGAGGGGTAAGCAGTGTAACAGTATGTAGCATAGTCCCCACGAGCTCATGCACGGGCTTTCACATTCTCTCTTCTCTTTTGTCTCCTCTCCCTTCTTCCCTCTCTCTCATAGATAGATATAAATATAGGTATATATAGATGTAGATTAGCTATAGATATGGATATGGATACAGACATAGACACAGATACAGATATAGATATGGACAGCTATTAAAAAGGATATATACTCTAAGTTGCAGGGTTTTAATTTTTATATTATTCAAGTATTCTCTGAAATGATTAAATATAATAATATACGATATGGCATAGCATGACCTATATGATTATGCTTTAAACATTTCTGGAAGGACAGTTAATAGTATCTCCAGGAAGTGGGGGGCACATGGACAAGATAAATAAAGGACTTTTACATATTGTTTTTACAACACTCTTTGGATTGCATGCCATATTACTTTTACTTTGAGCCTCAAGTTGGTTTTACCATACTACTTGGTTCATCACACACTACTAGAATTGGTCCATAATGGCCTATGTTATTTATTAATTTATTTTGAAGTATAAGGAATTCAGAGTCTTTGACACTTTAAAGAAGTAGAATGTTATCCAAAGGTTGCATCTGCTTATATGCTTCTCCTTAATGGAAAATCCTATCGCAAACTCAATATCCCAGCTCTAGGCCACCATTCATTTCAATTCCATATTACATATTCCACTGATTTTATAATAATATGTTTTTTTATCTCACATAAAATTTTGTTTTACTTGTTTCTGAATTTTTGGAACTCATACAAGTGGTATCATGCTATGGGTAGTGTTCTGAATTTTTTGCATACAATATTATGTTACACTATAATATGTTGCACTATAATATTCTGGGTTTATTTCCTCTAAAATACTGGACTTGCCCATCCTAACATTTTAATGACTTTGATTTTTGTTATTACAAATAATGCTGTTATGAACATTCATATCTATGTCTCCTGGAAAAGATGGTCAAGGGTTTCTCTTAGGTATATGCTGGGAATGTAATTGCTATTACTTAAGGTATATAAATATCCACTTTGGCAAGATGACGTTAAAATATTCCCTAAAGTGGGTGCACAAATTTATGAGATATGCCCAATATCAATGTTACGAAATACTATTCATCAGTATATGAGCCAATACTTGGTAATGTAAAACTTCTTAATGTTTGCCCATCATATCAATGTTAAATTGCATCTCTTTTGATTGTGTTTTGAATTTCTCTGATTTTTAAAAAGCATGAATAAGCATAGATGCACATACGAACAAAAACAAACAAACAAAAATAAAGATTAACAACATAAGATAAAACACTAATTAATTCAACTATATTCAAGCTAAGGGTTTCCGATGATAGAAAAAATGCTACTTTAAAAAAAGTGAAATCAGAAATTAGACTAATATAACTAATATAATTTTGAATAGATGTTTGTATCCTGATAGAAAAATACCACTTTCCACAGTAATTATTGTGTGTAAAGAATACTCTGTGTTATTTCAAGAGCAGCTGTTGGCCAGAATTAATCATTTCAAATTTATTTTAAACTTAGATTCTGATACTACAATATTTGTGTCAAGGAGGTAAACTACAAATTCAGTAAACTATCTTTATTTTCCTCTTGAGAGGGTCCTTAAACTGAAAAATCAATGTTACTATAGTTACATTTTTTATTATTTTAGTTTCATACCATTTTCTTCCAGTGTGTAAGCTATCGCTGAGGGACGTTATGATTATAGAAGCAACGTAGATTGTGTCTTCATGAAACCAAGTAAAATAATTATGGATATTAGAAAAGCCCAATTTTTCAAATGTTATACAGATTTTGTTTCAAATTTTGATGTTAGATTCAATAATTTTGTAAACTTATCATATATCACTGTACTTTATCATTTTTTGCTTTACATACATTACTCTCTCTCTCTCTCTCTCACACACACACACACACACATTTATTACCAAACCGTGAAGTTGGGTATTGCTTTGGGTATGCCATATTATAGTTCTTTAAAATTTTTATTTTCAACAATGGTGTACATCTATGTTGCTGCAAAGCATGTCGTAGTGAACATATCATCAAAAAAAAAAACCAAAAAAAACAATGTCTTCATATCTCTACTCCGAAAATTAACTTGGTAAAGTAGTGAAGTATTACTATTTATATGATGTATATTTGTTAGTTTATTGACTTTTTGCTCTGGCTAAAACTTACAAGTACTATGATCAATATGAGAGATGAGAGAAGACATCCTTGCTATGTTCTATATCTTAAAGAAAAAGCATTCAATCTTCACCATTAAGTACAAGTTACTTGTAGAATTTTTAGACTCCTTCACCGAGTTGAGGAAGTTTCTTCTCTATTTGTATTTATTTATTATTTTCCTCAGAGTTCTTTTAACACAAATGGGTGTTGAATTTTGCCAAATATTGATTTTGTCAAATTCTTTTCAAAAGGAACAATATTAGTAAAATAATAGTGTTATTGAGATTATCAATTGCTAAGGGCTTACACTCCTTAATAATGTGTTTATCCTTTAGCTAGCAATTACTTTAAAGTCTTCCTTACTTAATATAGTACAAGCATAAACATCTTTTTGAATTTATCATATATAATTTTAATAGGAATATTAAAATGAAATCATACTGTGAATGTCACAACCTTTTTAATCAGATTAAAAACTATTATAAGTAGAATATATTCAGGATATAGTTCTAAGTTTAAAATATCAGGGTAAAATTATACTCTAGCACACCAAGTTTATTTGAAATTTTCATATATATACATATATACATACATGTATACATATACATGTATATACATGTATATACATATGTATATACATGTATATACATACATACATATACATGTATATACATATATGTATATATGGGGGGGAGAGAGAGAGAGAGAGGGGGAGAGAGAGAGAGAGAGAGAGAGAGAGAACTAAAACCTGAAAAACTACACATAGTGAACACCTACATTCTTAGCATTGCTTTTAAAGTAAAATAAATTATTAAATTAAAAAAAATCCCCACTTCTTATGCTAATCAAACTGAGTACAGTAAAGACAATTTCACTGGTTTTTGATAACTCCTTGTCATCATTTATTATTTTGCTGTCCTATAAAAATATGATGTTTTCAAATGCTAAAACAGTGACCTGCTACGTAACAACAGATTGTTATTTGAGTTTGGGAGTATGCTTTAATTTTGTCTCTCTTTCTTTGCTGTTAATTTTTACCTTTTACTAAGGGACTTGTTATATGGAAATTAGTAATATATTACAGATGCTTAAATGCAATACTGATGTAAATGTGGATTTTATACGTCTTGAATTCTGTAAAATAAAACCTCAGATTGAAAAAAAAAATTCAATCAACCACGTGGTCCTTTATAACCTACCCACCCCCAACCTGTAATTCTAAATTCACATTCATCATGCCTTTTGTTTTTCTTTTTGTACAGTTTATTGCATCTGCAGGCATTGCTTTCTTAGGATTATTGTTTTTTAACTTTTAAAAGTGTTTCTTGATGGATTTTAATCTCAAGTTTACTTTTTCACTTAAAACTCAGTTAATAATAAAACATCAATGTTGGTTCATCAATTATACCGTGTTTCCCCGAAAATAAGACCTAGCTGGACAATCAGCTCTACTGCGCCTTTTGGAGCAAAAATTAATATAAGACCCGGTGTTATTTTACTATAATATGACCGGTTCTTATATAATATAGTATAATATAATGTAATATAATACAATATAATATAATATAATAATATACTATAATATTGTGTCTTTTATTAATTTTTGCTCCAAGAGATGCATTAGAGCTGATGATCCGGCTACGTCTTACTTTCAGGGAATTAGGGTAACAAATGCACCTGATGTAATACATTTTAATAAAATATATCTGATGTAAGATATTAATAATAGGGGGAAATGTACAGGAGAAACTCCGTACTCTTCTAAATTTTTCATAAAACCTAAACCCACTAAAAATAAATTGATTATCTAATTAAGAATAAAAATATGAAAACATTTACTCATGCAGGTTTTTGTGAACCTAGTTTTAATCTGTCCCCCTATTGAGCACATGTGTCTTACCAAGACCTCATTTATACCACCCACTTCCACCATCTAAATAGCGTATCATCAGCATAATGCTGCGGAATGTCCAAATTGTTCCAGGTATCTTTAAATAATACTATATCTGGCAAGAGTGTCAATAGAGCCCTGGAACCAAACTGTAAATTTATATTATTGTCTTTTCTGACTAAGTGCAAACAGTTTTGGGTCTTCTTTTTCTTTCTTTCTTTTTTTTTTTTCCTGACAGCAATGTATAAGAATACATTTACCAGCTCAATAGCTACATACCACATACCTGAGGCTATATTCACCTTCTCTATCAAACACACCACATTTGGCAGAGTAGCTGCAATTTGAACCACTTCTTGATTGAGTTTATATTCGTCCTATGTTACCTTCAGTATCTGTCTTGTTTCTGCAGGGCCCAGACTGGTTAATTAAGTGGAGACGAGGTGGACCCACACATACGCATCTTTTAGTTCTTTAAGGCTACCATTCATTTTTGTCACTGTTCCCAGAGAAGAGAGCAATTTCATAGCCTTCCTTTTGTTTCTTCCACTATGACAGATCTTATCCCACAGGCTAAGGAACCAATGGGGGGGTTCTGCCAACTACCAAGTACATCTGCTCCAATTCTACTGCCATTTAAGTCTCTGTGAACCATGGACAAGGGCTCCATTTACTAATTGCATCCCACTTGCCTTACTTCTAAGAGGGGGCATTCTTCAGGTCTCTGGTTATCAATGTCTACTCAGACCTGATTCCAACAGTCCTTAAAATGTTTGAATATTCTCCTTTTCACAGAATACACTTAATCATAGACCTCATTAGGGCTCAAAGAAAAACTATCTTGGAACGGAAAACTGGGCAAGGGAGTGTAACATTTTATTGGGGCAACTCTTTTCAATCTCTTGATCATACATGTTAATTGACTTTGGTTGTATTAATTGAGCAGTACTCGTGATGTCTGCCTATCTTTTGTTTTGCTCCTAGGGACACTATGTTTTACAAACCACCTCCATAACTCTTTGTAGGTTAGCCCACTCCATTTCACATGGTATTCTGACTTTGCAATTCATTCAAAAACTACATCCATTTGGCTTCTAAGAGCTAAATGCAGCCACTAGCCTCTGTTCCTTCAGAATCCTATCATATCCACACTGGGAGCATTAACACAGATGCCCCCATCCTGTGTGCATTGCATTCTTGCTTCCAATTAAAATTCTATGTAGTCTAAGCCACCACATTATCTCTCATTCACACTACTGTTGTATTTTCTTAAATGGCCTTTCATTCTCCCAACCACTAGAGCCTCTTATATTTGGGACATCATATCTAGGATGGAATTATGAAAACCCAAATCAATGTTGTTTCTCTCTTTAAACGTTTCAAAGCTTTTTCAATGTTCATAAGATAAGGAAGAAACAATATGACCTCAAAATCAGTGTGTTTTTGGCCATATCCTATCCTTCTAGTCTCATCTCTTATCAGTTTTCACGTTCCTCTCTGGCCTTCTTATTTTTATTACTTTTCGGTTTTTCCAGGTTTTAGGCTTTTGAAAATGCTGCTTCCATTACATATAATGTTCTCCATCCTTTATCTGGTTTCATAATCAAATTCTCAGCTCAGATCTCAACTCAAATATCCACAATCCACTATTATATAACTGAGATCTCAGATTATGACAAATGCTCTTACTGCACATTCTCAAATAATTCTTACTATATCTGTCCAGTTTTGAGGGAAAGTAAATAAATTGCTAAATACATCCACCTTATTGTATTTTAAGACCAACCAGGATAAACACTCTAATCAGTCATCTCCAATAATCTTACTTTGAGTAACTGACACAGTGAATAGTCAATAAAACACCTGTTTTTTGAAAGGTATGCCCGTGGTTACTAAATAACTCTGTTTGTCTGACTTTCTGTCTCTTCCACCACAATTCCACCACCTTTGTGTGTGAGAGAGAGAAAAAGAAGAGTTAGAGACAGAAATGGAAAAAGGCGGGGGGGGGTGATTATAAAGTGATTTATTTCATATTCAAGATTTCTACTTATTCTAATGTTCTGAATCTGTCATTTAATTTTCTCTTAAATCAATAGTTTCATTAGACATTTCCCAATATGTCATTTAATTTAAAATGTTATCATAAAAAAAAAACAAGTGTCAGTATCTTTCTCTTGTTTAGGAAATCCAAGAATACCTAATTATTTCCACATATTTGAACTTTACTCTCAGAGTGAAATCTGGTAGAATCAGAACTTAGAAGTGTACCCCCCACCAAACTGGCCTTTTTCTAGCTTTACAATACTACACTCTTCTCAACATTAAAAATCTATCCTGCAGTTACTGAAAATATTTCTAAAAATATCACTGTGATAAAACAATAATTCAGTCCTACAAAGAAGCATTATACTATGAATAGCATGTTAATTTAATTTGTATTAATGAGGTTCTGAAATAATTCCTCCATTGAAGACAATATTTCAGCAAATTACAAGATCACTTGTTATTTTTTTTTCCTAGGCACGGGATTTCTCTCTCATTAACAGTGTCAATCTTCAGATCCCCCAAATTAGATTTTTCAATCAAATTTGTTACAACTCATCTTGATAGACTCTCCAAGTTTTTGACCCTAGTAATTTCTTGTTGTCCTTATAAATAAATGCTGTCAAGCTAGGATTCTAGAGAGTTCAAATTACATCCAAATCTGAGGGGTAGGGCACAAAAGAGAAAGAAATGAAATTGTGGGGGCCACTTGCAGTACAAACACAATTTATGGAATATGAGGGGCCTTCGGTTATTCTCTAACCAGAGATTCTTACCTGCTGGTCTGGGAAGTTACAACGTACCTCTCAGGATACCTGCATACACCTTGGGTTACTCTCTTCTTCCCTATCTACTCTTCTAAGGGTGTGTAAGGCAGATAATGCAAGAGATATTCTAATTTAGAACATAGTTTAGGTTAGGAACTATAAATCTACTTTAACTCTGTCTCTTTAAAAATTAAGTTACTTTACCCCTGTGTCTTTCTTGTATAGAAGTTTCTGAGTTCTTGGTCCAAAGCTTTGGAAATATTTCCTGAACATTTGCTTTATCAAAATATATATTTTTAAATATGGTATATTACTATTTGGTATGAAACAGCCTAAGTTACTTTCATTCCCTAGTATGCATATTAAAATAAGTGTTTCTACTGTTGCCCCTACTGCTCAATCTACTACCATTATTACTATTATCACCACTACTATTACTTTTTATTATCACTACGCCTTTGTTCCTACTACTGTGTGCCGCCATCTTCTGATTAGTTCATAGGGAATAACCATGTGATTTGCATCTCTAAAACAATCCTTTAAGAAACATACTAATTTTATGTTTTGCTGATGAGAGAATATGGAAACCTAGAGTTCCTAAGTTTGTTGACCAAAGTTACTCAAATAATAAATGCTAGCTTGGGGATTAGAATTTATATTATTCAGATTCGTAAACCTGAGTTATTTTAAATATTATTCTATACTGTTTGCATTATTTAGGTATTATCCTGCCCATACTTATGCTCATTTAGAAACAAAACAAAAAAAATCAATCCATAGCAATAATTTATTTCTCATGGGGACAGACAAGTTGTTTCTTTTTTTAACTCCTGTGATTTGAATTGTTTTAATTCAAGATTGATATTATGAAATCTCAGATAAGAACAAAGGGCCTTTATTTCATTTCTTTGATATGTTCTCAGGGAGGCAACTCTATATGCGCTTGACCTTTTCAATGTTCTGCCGTATGATTGGATGGCTGCCTCCGTTATCACCTTTTACAACCTCTGCTTCATGTGAGAAATCAGGGTGGATTGGGGAGCCAATCAAATATGGAATATTGAAAAGGTTACTACAGCAGTGCTGGAGACTACAAGCTATCCTGGACTGCAATGGTTATTAACATTCCGGCGCCTCATTCCAATGACAAAGTTTGTAATAAGAACAGATGAGGCTGAAGCGTGAATTCTGTCCTTTTGACAATGATCTGATGGGAAACGGTTGAATCTGGAGGTCCGCCTCATCCATTCTTCCGTTACTGCACTGCCTGTTTATAATCCTGTGAATCGACTTCAGTGTCATGAATGAGGGTCATGTTGACATAAATCAGAACAAGGGGTGCATCTTCCTACACATTGCTTTGGGCCACTTTACTATTATAATTGCCTTTTTCTGTGCTTTTTCTCCCTTGTCCTATTTCTGCGTGGCATTTAAAAATGAAATTGGCTTTTGAAATATTGGCTCCTTTAGTTTTCATTAGGACACAGACTCCCGAAAAAGAGTCAACCAGAAATGCCATGAAGTGGCTGGCAGGAGAGTATCTTAAAGTTTTATTAAATACATAATCAACTTTACTACTGAAAGCAATATATGGTGTTAAATTCAAACGGCAGGGCTAATGCCTGCACTGTTATAGGGAGTCTAACTTTATTACTGGTAAATCTACTGTATTTATTTTAGACAAAGCCTATCACTAGGGCTGTTTTTATATTATATATTTTCTCATATACTTTTTAAAGAAGTTCTCTGTTTGTTTGTTTTTACTTTTTAGAGTCTTTTATTCTTTCCAAATACTTTGGAAAATGCCAGGGGACCAGCCCTTCATGAACAATTTGAATTATATTGGCATTGTCATGTCTCTATTAAATGAAACTGGAAAAACATATATATTTTTAGACATAACTAAAACTTGAACAAAATACATTGGGGCTATCTACATATCCCAACTGATGTCAGTAGTTCGATATGTGATTAAAAGGAGAAGAATCAACTATTTCACAACATTCAGGAAAACAATAGGATTTAGAAATAAGCAACTGTGTGCCAGACTGTTATATTTTTCTTCCACGTAACAAAACAATTTACTACATCCCTAGGAAAGAAAATATGTTTTTCCGATTAAATTCTTGATGCAATAAATCTTGCATCTGTCATCCATTCACAGCAGCTTTGAAAAAGGAAAAAAAAAAGGTACTTTCTTAACTTTAATTAAAGGTCAGTTCAGATTTTCACAAGCAACTCTTTCGGATGTTTTCTAATCTTGGTAGATACATGAATGCCCCACTGCTGTGCCGTAAAACCTGCTGTTTAGGGCTTGGATCGGCACTGTTGTCATCTCCTCTGCATAGCTGGGAATCTCCTTTTAAATCTAGGACATCCTAGGGTATGGAGCGTACACAGAACTGTGCAAAACAGAACAAGTGCTGAGCCTCCTTCCTATTAGAATTGCTTTCAGAAAACAAGAAGGAAAAAAATAACTGATCATTAAATAGAAATATTTCACCTCCAGAAGTCCTAACAAGAAAAAAAAAAAAGTTTTGTGCATGCCTCCTACCCATAATCCCAGTTAATTTACTGAACTCTATGATAAACTCAGTCATGGAATTCACCTCCCCTTTCCGTTGGCTCATTTTCTTCCCTAAAATATGCCCCATTGTACGTAAGCTTTTTTTATTTAACTCTATCTTAGAAGTTTATGTTCAATATTTGGTAAGGCCCTCCTGAATCATACACATGGATGGCACTTGCGTTGGGCAGCTTGACTATTGAAGCTGCTACACCCAGCCCTTTGTGCTACAACACAAAGAGGCCGTAAAAGGAACATTCAGGGTAATGTGCAGAATGTCCAAAGGTTCAGAATCACTTTGGGCTGGTCTAGCGTTAATCCTCCCACTCACCAGCTTTGCTAATTTTGTTTTTACCAAGGCAAACCTTTGTTTTCTTGACTTGACCTGTGTTTACTTTTATCTATGATTCATATAATCCACCATAATTATATTTGCACTGTTTGATTTGCTTGTAAGTGGCTGAAAACAGCTCAAACTTGGTGAAGAAAAGAAAAAGGAGGATGGGGTTATTGGCTTTATTGTTGAGCTTTGAAAATGTCATTGGAATTTTTTTTCCCTGTCTCCATCTCTCACCAGTGTTTTGTTTTGTTTTTTTCTGTTTTCATTTTTACTCATATGGAAGGGTCTAGTAAGACCCTTCCATATGAGGAAAAATATGGCTACCAGTTATCCAAGAATCATATCTTACAAACTTAGTAAAGCCAGGAGAGTGTCTTTCAAAAATCGTTCTGACAAAAGTCACAAGAAGTTGTCACACTTACTTAGCTTGGGTCACACAGCCACCCCGGAACTTACTAATATGGTAATCGTGAATGACATCTCCAACTTCTCAGTCTGCATTAAAGATCCTATCCAGAGACGGGGGATATAACAATAGACCTAGCCTTACTACAGGGACTAAACTAAGGAAGAATGGTGTGGTAGGCTGAATAATGCCCTCTCTCTATAGAGAGATGTCCCTGTTCTGATCTCCATGTTGTAATCCCTCTGTAAATATTATCTTGCATGGGAAAGGGGACTTAGCAGGTGTGTTTAAGTTAAGGATCTAGCGATGGAGAGCTTATCCTAGATCATCCGGATGGGCCCAATGTTACCAGACATCAGTATAAAAGGGAAGTGGGTGGGTCAGATTCATAGAAGGAAGTATGATAATGAAAATAGTAGTCACAGTGATGCTATTGCTGGAAGAGACCTGCAAGTCAGGAAAGGTAGGAGGTATCTAGACGCTAGACAAGGCAAGGAACGGAGTCTCCCCTAGAGCCTCCAGAAAGAATGCAGCCCAAACAAGACTGATTTTAGCCCATTGAGACTCACTTTGAACTTCTATTCTTTAGAAGTGCAGGATAACATTTGTTTTAAGCCATTAAACTTGTAATTGGTTACAACAGCAATAAATACCTAATATAGATGGTTCTTTCAAAAGATATTGGGCAGAAATAAACATATGCTCATTAAATTTGGGGAATACCTGTTATGTTTTGACTGTCTGACAAAATGATTCCAACTCTAACTTGTCCTTAATACAGATAAATTTTACATGCTTTAAGGGTTGGCACTATGTTCTGATCACGTTTGCATCCAAACTTGGCCCACGGTCATACACATATATATTAAATATACAGATTATATTGCATTTATTTGGTATTAGGTAATCACATATACAATGAAAACAACAGTAACACTGCCCGGGTTTGTTTTCAGCATTATAGTGAACAGGAGTCAACAGAGAGTTTGAGATATAAGTCTGAAAAAGACAGAAACAGACAGGATGTGAAACAAACAAAAATTAGGTAGTAAAAAGACTATGCCTTGCAAGTGTATTGGACTAGAATTCAAGACACAATCTGGTACCTAGGGCCATGTAAGCATTCTTGGGTGGGATGTATCACAGATAAGAATAAGACATTAAATGTAATTTAGATAGACAGCAAAAAGAAGCACACATAACTTTGTCATGGAGTACAAGAAATGCAGTATGACAGCGGTTCTCAATTTTAGTGTGCTATTTCGGAGCACATACTTCAGACTGTAAGGCATCATCTGTACATATTATACATAAAATACTGGAATCTGCATTTTAACAAGCATTCCAGCAGGTTTTGATCCCAGTGATCACTAGAGGACTTTTAAGAAACGTGCTATGAGGCAATGGCAGGCCATCAGAGGAAAACCAGGCACGGCAGTGTGTCTAAAGCACAGAAAAATGTCTAAACGTCAGTAACCCAGATGAGAACTCCAAGCATATGCAACAACTGGGTACATAAAAATGATATTATGATGCTGAGACCATTCACGTTCTGCATCAGCCCCAAAACAAGATTCTCTATCCCAGAATAGAACTACAGAACATAAACTTCTAATCACGAATTCATAACATTAAAATCTTTACTGATGGTGTAGTCCATGAACCAGCTTCATGAGTATCACTTGGGAACTTATAGTAATGCGGAATCTAAGGCTACACCCCAGTTATACTAAATTGAGTTTACACTTTAACCAGCTCTCCAAGTGATCCACAGGCACGTAAAAATTTGAGAAACACTGATTAGCGGGCTCATCAGCCATCTTCATTATTCAAGCAGTATAGTTCATAAACCAGTCTCCTGACTCTTGATAGGGTGAGTATATAAGAGCTATAATAAAAAGGGGGAACTGACAAGCTTTTATTAATTATTAATTAGGATTATGAATATTAAATATTAAAAAGAATGGAATACTCTTTGGAAAAACAGAATAATTTCAGAGTCCTTCTCCCCATACCCCAGTCGATCTCAAAATGGTTCAAAATGAATGGGTTGAAGGTCCAAACAACCATACAGTCTTTTCCTTTCATTAATGCCATAAGCTCAGCTACTTGCTTTAGGACAACCCAGCTCTTTCTCCATAATTTCTATTCAAATAGTTACCTTATGGTCCTAAGAGGAACCCACATTCCCTCTTATCTGTTAAAGTTTGATAACTTGAAATTTTCAATAACTAGATGGTATCCCCTCCCACCCCCCCAAATGTGAAATAGTAAAAAGACCTCCAGGGATACCACTGGCCTGCATATCAAAAAGAATAGACAGTCTCTAGAAAGCTAGACATCAAAACTCTTGCTCTTGCTGCATTGGAGAGAAGGGATTTCTGTGATTCACACACATACACACACATACAAACACACACACACACGGGTCAAACAATAGATAGTCTTTTGAGAGAATCTGAGCTGTCACCTTGTTTTATCTGTCTGACAATTGTGTGTTCAGGAGGAAAATAAAAATTCATTAGCTACTTTGAACTGGCTTTGTTTTTGCCTTTTGAAGGTATATTTGGACCCAAAAGAAGGTACAATTACCATGATTAAACATCTTAAACCATAACAACTTCTTAATTATTTTTATAAAACTGCTAAATGACTCATATTTCCTGGACAGTTAAGTTCTGTGGAAAACTTGCTTAAATGTCTTGATAATGAGATAAAGACAAATGTGAAGTGAAATATTGCTACAACAAAGGTTTTCATTTTGATCCATTTAGTGAGCACTGGGATGGGAAAAATTGAGAGGGAGATGACATATGAAGATGAAGGGAATACAGTTCCAGATTTCAAGACAATAGCAATGTTAGGGGAAAAATCTAAATATCTAAATACAACAGAATAAACTTAATACCGAAGAGAATTTTTTAAAAAGAATTACTCTGGTAAAACAACAAAGAAAAAAGTTAGTTTCTAAAGGATAACATATAAGACTTAACTGAGAAAGATTTTATTACCCAATTTAAATTTTAACGGGTAGAAAGTGGAGAATCAAAGAGAATAAGAAAAAGCTCAGAAACATGAATATTCCTGCCTGTTTGGAAAACGTATGGAGAAATAAATGTATGTAGAAGCTAAGCTAAGTGTAATGAGAAGTTAAATGGAGAAACGCTTGTTAATCAACTATATGTATTATGTAATGTATTGTTATCTTATATAATGCTGTATTATTAATAATGAGATGTGATCATTATATTTATAAAATTAAATTAATGTCTGGATTAAAGCAGATAAAATATTTAAGAAAAAGATTTATAAACTTGAAAAGGTAGCATTGAAATAATCCAAAATGAAACAGAAAAAAAGAAGGAAAAAAAGAATAGAGCATCAGTGATCTTGGAAATAATTCATGCAGCTATACTGACAAATGCATTGGCGATCAGAGTCCCCAAGGTGAGCTTGGAATAAAAAATACACATGTTTGAATTAATAATAGCCAAAAATCATCCAAGTTATTCAATAAACCTCAAGCACAAGAAATATGGGGGGAAAAAAAGGCATATAAAACTCAAATTGCTGTAATGAAATAAAGAGAAAACCTTAAAAGGAGTCAGAGAAAATTTACGTGGTATATACAGATATAACAAAGTTAGAATGTTAGCATATTTTACATTGGAAACATGCAAATTAGAAGACAGAAGCAAAATCTTTAGAGTACTGAATGAAAACACAATGTCAATCCAGAATTATTCGTCCACTGAATATATAGGTCAAAAAAGAAGGTGTGATAAAAAACTATTTGGACAAAGAAAGGTTGCAAGAATTCACCAACACACACACAAGAAGAAATGCTAGCAGAAGGCCTTCAGTCAGAAGAAAAATGTTATCAGATAGAAACCTAGAGCTACACAAAGGAATAAAGATGAACAGAAATGGTTACTTCTTGGTAAATGTACTAGAAGGAACCTCTCTTCATAGTCTAACTTTAAGAAAAGATCATCGCTTAAATAAAAAAATTGTAACAACGCAGTGTAGGAGTCATAATATGTAAAAAGTTAAATGACAATGATAGCACAGAAGACATATGTAGAAGACATGTAAAAGTGTAACATTTATGATTCTTATTTTATACATGAAATGGACTAATAACATTTGAAGATAAACTGTGTGTGGAGACAGAGCCCCAGAGAGCAGTTTCCAGGCTCTCAACCTCACATAGAAAGGTGCTGGCTCAGGTAGTAGATGGTCATCAGCTGTGACTAGTTGGCCATCGACTGTTACTGGTTAGCCATTAGTCACTGGCATAACTGCGGCGGCTAAGCCAGCAAAGGGTGGTGTAGTGGCATGGCATGGTGGAGTATGGATTATGGATTGCAGAGAGGCAGACTGCAGCTAGCAAGTGAGGTTGGTTGGCAGAGAGAAGTGGATAGCGGGTTGCGGATTGTGTGCCTTCTGCCTCCGGTGTCTCCAACCCAGCCGCTAGTGAGACTATAGTGTTATGACTCCCATATCTATGGCTCCGTGGGTGTTCCTTTTTGGCCTCACTGTATCCTGTGTTCTTATGTGGGGAGCGGAACTAGAGACCCCGCCTGACACCCCGCATGACTGTGATAAGTTAAAAATGACACTATATACTATAAACATTAAAGTAATCACTAACATAAAAAGCAAACAGTTATAGCTAACATTAACAAAAGAGATAAACTGGAATGATTAAAAAAAAATTATAAAGAAGGTAGAAGAAAAAGACAAGGAACAAACTGATGGGAAAAAGAGAAAACAAATGGAAAAACACAATGCACTTTATTCTAACCATATTAATAATAAAATTAAATATAAATGGGCAAAATACACTATTGAAAGGCAGGATCATTACGTAAGATGAAAAAGTAAGACCCAACTCTATGAGGCCTTTAAGAAACTCTGAATTTAAAGATACAAAACAGTTCAAACCAAAATAATGCATAATTGAGTGACATCATAGGAATGATGACAGTGAGGTTGTCTTCTTGAGCTCTCCTCAGGAACTTACCACAAATTGAACATCTATAACCGATCAAAGGACTCTGCTCATCACATAGAATAGCTAAAAGACCCCTAGGAGGATTACTCGAAGGTGGACAAACTGGGCAAGCAGGGGAAGAGGGAAGGGAGCGGAGTGGAGACACAGCCCGCATTTGCAGCTGCAGAGACGCAGAGGGCCCCAAGATAGAACAGAAATCACAAGAGCCAGAAGGTGGGCTCTCTCCCTGCATCCCACAGCTGATCTCTCCTGCCAAGAGAACAGCATATACAGCTTTTGAGGCAGTAAACTCAGCTGAGACCTCCAGCTGAGCCCTAGGTCAGACAAAGGACAAAGGAAGTAAACACCATCCTGGGCCCCATCCCCACTCTCCCAATTCTACTCCTGCCCTTTCAGAGACTCAAGCTGACCCCTGAACTGAGGAGTAATGTCAGATTACAGAGGAGCTGTAATGCTCAGGATCTGGGAGGACCCGTTTTTCAGCTGTGACCCAGGGAAGATGCTGGGAAGAGTGTGACACTGCTGGGCTGGGAGAGAGAAGACTCCTCCATCTCCAGTCTCCACCTTTTCTGGCCTGCCTAGGGCAGGGCAATTACAACTGTGGAGATACACCCAGGGGTCAGCAGCAGGTGGCAGAGGCAGCTCTGGGCTTTCAGCACCTCAGAAATCTCATGTCCTCCACACCTCCCAACAGAAGTAGTGCCCTAAGACTCAGGAGACATGGGCACAGCTCTGGCTGAGGTGCTCTCAGTGTGCGTATGTGCAGACAAGAGCAGAAACTTCACTGACTTTGTAAAAACTACCATCCAGAACCCATAGCCCCATTCATCTAGAACTGCAGTGCCAGGGTCACTCTGGGCATCAGGTGGCCGACTCTGCCTGCCCAAGACGCAGAGGACTCTTTGGTACAGCAGAGGACAACCTGGAGATTACTTGGTGGGCTAAAGCCAAGACTGGTGCTTTTTTTTTGTTTTTTGTGTTTTTTTTTGTTTTTTTGATATTTTTGCCGGTGTTGAATGTGGGTTATCAGGTGTTTTTACACATCGGTGTATTTGGGTTCTTTCTTTGTTGCTGTTGATTTTGTTGGCATTGTACTTGGTGATTTGCTTTGTTCTGAAATTGCCCTACACCAGGGCCCAGCCCAAGAGACACAAGATTCAACACACCTAGAGGTCAACTCCAGACCAAACCAGAGTATTAACGGGTTTGAGGTACAAGTGACACACCCAGAGGGAATTCTCTACAGGCACAAGAGCCAATAGGGCCTAAGCCTCATTTGAGTGGTCAATGCTCATGCAGCAGATCATCCATTGTGGGCAGAGTCAATTCTCATAACTCATCAACCTAGGAGTCAATCCCACCTATGGACAAGACAAAAGCAAAAAAAAAAAAAAAAAGCTCAACTTTAACAGGATGATATACACAGAACAAGGGTCACCTTTGGAGCACATGCACAGGAGAATAGGGAAGTGGTTCAAGTCAAATATAAAGGACACATATTACATAAGATCACCCAGCAAAGACCGAGAACCATAGGGGATCTACCTAATCCATCGAAGCAAACACAGAGAGTTAGCCAGAATGGGGAAACAAAAAAATATGTCCCAAATAAAAGAAGAGAAGAAACCTCCTGAATTGGAACCAAATGAAATAGAGGTAACCAACCTATCAGAGACAGAGTTCAGAACACTGATGATAAGAATGGTTAAGGAGCTTAATGACAACATAAAGAAGGATAGAGAAATCATAATGAACAACCAGTTAGAACTAAATACAATAACTGAAATAAATAACACATTTGAAGGAATTACCAGTAGGTTAAATGAGGCAGAGGATCGAATCAGCGACTTAGAAGACAAGTTAGCAGAGATCCCCCAAGCGGAACAACAAAAAGAAAAAAGAATAAAAAACAATGAAAATGGCTTAAGAGACCTCTGGGATAACATCAAGTGCAACAACATGAGCATCATAGGAATACCAGAAGGTGAAGAAAGGGAGAAAGGGATAGAGAACATATTTGAAGTAATAATGACCAAAAACTTCCCTAACCTGGTGAAGGAAAATGACATACAAGCCCAGGAAGTGCAGAGAGTTCCAACCAGGATAAACCCAAAGAGGTTTACACCAAGACACATCATAGTTAAAATGCCAAAGGTTAAAGACAAAGAGAGAATCTTAAAGGCAGCAACAGAAAGACAGCGGGTTACATACAAGGGAACTCCTATAAGACTATCAAATGACTTTTCTATAGAAACTTTGCAGGCCAGAAGGGAGTGGCAGGAGGTATTCAAAGTGATGAAAAACAAAGGCCTACTACCTAGATTGTTTTATCCAGCAAGGCCATCATTTAAAATTGAAAGAGAGATAAATAGTTTCCAAGAAAAGAATAAGCTAAAGGAATTCATTACCACCAACCCAGCATTGCAGGAAATATTAAAAGGCCTTCTGTAAGCAGAAGAAAGATGAAAACAATCTAACTACAAATAAAAAAGTGGCAACAACTATGTACCTATCAATAACCACTTTAAATGTAAATGGATTAAATGCTCCAATCAAAAACCTAGGGAGGCTGAATGGATAAGAAAAAAAGACCCATGGATATGCTGTATACAAGAGACTCACCTCAGATCAAAAGACACACACTGGCTGAAAGTGAAGGGTTGGAATAAGATAGTTCATGCAAATGGAAATGAGAAAAATACTTGAGTAGTAATACTTATATCTAACAAAACAGAAGTAGCAATATTTATGTCTTCATTTTTTTAAATGAAGATGATATTAAAAGAGAAAGACTGCCACTACATAATAATAAAGGGATTGATCCAACAAGAGGATATAACCCTAGTAAACATCTGTGTACCCAACATAGGAGCAACTAAATATATAAAACAGAAATTGACTTACAAAAAGACAGAGATCAACAGTAATACTATCATAGTATGGGACTTCAACACACCTCTAACAACAAGAGACAAGTATTCCAGACGGAAAATAAATATGGAAACATCTGTCTTAAATGACACATTGGACCAGTTGGATTTAATCAATATTTTCAGAGGATTTCATCCCAAAGTTGCAGAATACACATTCTTTTCAAGCGCACATGGAATATTGTCCAATATAGAACACATGTTAGGCCACAAAGTAAGTCTTGATAATTTTAAGAAAATTGAAATCATATTAATTGTCTTCTCTGACCACAGTGCTCTGAAATTAGAAATCAACTACAGGAAAAAAACTGGAAGACAAACAAATACATGGAGGCTGAATAACATGTTACTAAATAATGAATGGGTCAACCATGAGATCAAGGAAGAAATCAAAAGATATTTCGAGACAAACAAAAATGAAAACACGACCCAAAATCTATGGGATGCAGCGAAAGCAGTCCTAAGAGGGAAATTCATAGAAATGCAGGCCTACCTAAAGAAACCAGAAAAATCACTAATCAACAGTATATCTTTGCACTTAAGAGATCTGGAAAAAAGAACAGCAAAATAAGCCCAAAGGGAGTACAAGGAAGGATATAATAAAGATCAGAGTGGCAATAAATGAAATAGAGACAAAAAAAATACAAAAGATCAATTAATCCAAGAGCTGATTTTTCGAGAAGATAAACACAGTCAACAAACCTTTAGCCGGAGTCATCAAAAAAAAAGAGAGAGAGGACCCAAATTAATAAAATCAGACATGAAAGAGGAGAAGTGACAACAGACACCATAGAAATACAAAAAAATTTTAACAAATTACTATGAGCAACTATATACCAACAAATTAGACAACATGGAAGAAATGGACAATTTTCTAGAAGCATATGACCTTCCAAGGCTAACTCAAAAAGAAACAGAAAACCTGAATAGACTTATTACTACGAGGGAAATTGAATCAGTAATCAACAGGCTCCCAACAAACAAAAGCCCTGGACAAGATGGCTTTACAGGTGAATTTTACGAAACATTCAAAAAAGAATTATCACCTATTCTCCTCAAACTATTCCAAAAAATCCAGAAGGAGGGAAGGCTCCCAAACAATGTTTTCAAGGTCACTATCACCCTGATCCCAAAATCAGACAAAGACATTACAAAAATAGAAAACTACAGGACGATATCCATAATGAAGATACATGCAAAAATCCTCAACAAAAAATTAGTGAACAGAATTCAGCAATACATTAAAAAGATCATACACCATGAACAAGTGGGATTCATTCCTGGCATGCAAGGGTGGTTCAACATCCGCAAATCAATTAATGTGATACACCACATTAACAAAATAAAAAATAAAAATCATATGATCATATCAATAGATGCAGAAAAAACATTTGACAAAATCCAGCAGTGATTTATGATAAAAACTCTAAAGCAAGTGGGAATAGAGGGACCATATCTCAACATGAAAAAGGCCTTACGTGATAAACCCACAGCTAACATCCTACTCAATGGGGAAGAGCTAAAACTTTTCCCCTTAAGATCAGGAAAAAGGCAAGGCTGCCCACCCTCTCTACTTCTATTCAACATAGTTCTGGAATTTCTAGCCAGAGCAATCAGAAAAGAAAAAGAAATAAAAAGCATCCAAATTGGTAAGGAAGAACTAAAATTGTCATTATATGCAGATGACGTGATACTATATACAGAGAACCCTAAAGACTCCACCAAAAAACTATTAAAACTGACAAATGAATTTAGTAAATTAGCAGGGTACAAAATTATTATTCAGAAATCAGTTGCATTTGTACATACCAATAATAAAATATCAGAAGGAGAAATTAAGAAAAAAATCCCATTTGCAATTGCTTCAAAGACTATAAAACACCTAGGAATAAATTTAACCACAGAAATAAAAGATCTGTACTCAGAAAATTATAAGGCACTGAAGACAGAAATTAAAGAAGATACAAATAGATGGAAACACATACCATGCTCATGGATAGGAAGAATTAGTATAGTTAAAATGTCGATACTGACTAAGGCAATATACAAATTCAACGCAATTCCTATCAAACTACTAATGACATTTTTCACAGAAATAGAATTTATAATCCTAAAATTTACATGGAACCATAAAAGACCCCGGATAGCCTCAGCAATCTTGAGAAATAAGAACATAGTGGGAGGTAGCACGATACCTGACATCAAATTATACTAAAAGACTACAGTAACCACAACAGCATGGTACTGCATGAAAACAGACACATAGATCAATGGAACAGAATAGAGAGTCCAGAAATAAATCTATGCCTATGTGGTCATTTAATCTATGACAATGGAAGCAAGAATTTATGGTGGGGTAAAGACAGTCTATTCAATAAATGGTGCTGGGAAACCTGGACAGACACATGCAAAAAAATGAAGCTGAATCACCTCCTTACACCATATACAAGAATAAATTCAAAATGGATTAAAGACTTAAATGTAAGATCTGAAACCATAAAACTCCTAAAAGAAAATATAGGAAGAAAGTTTACAGACATTACCTGGAGTAAGATTTTTACTGATATATCCCCTCGGGCAAGGGAAGTACGAGCAAAAATAAACATGTGGGATTACATCAAACTAAAATTTTTTTCACGGCAAAGGAAACTATCAATAAAACAAAAAGGGATTCTACTGAATGGGAGAAGATATTTGTCAATGATATATCTGATAAGGGGTTAATATCCAAAATTTATTAAAAACTCACTCAACTCAACTCCAAAAAAACAAACAACCAAATTAAAAAATGGGCAGAGGACATGAAGAGACATTTATCTAAAGAGGACGTACAGATGGCAAACAGACATGAAAAAATGTTCAACCTCACCAATCATTAGAGAAATGCAAATAAAAAACACAATGAGATACCATCTCACCGCAGTCAAAATGGCTATCATCAATAAATCAACAAACAGCAAGTGCTGGCGAGGATGTGGAGAAAAAGGAACCCTTGTGCACTGTTGGTGGGATTGCAGATTGGTGCAGCCACTATGGAAATCAGTACGGAGGTATCTCAAAAAACTGAAAATGGAACTATCTTATGACCCAGCAATCCCATGCCTAGGTATCCGGAGAAATCCAACACTCTAATTCGAAAAAAATTTGTGCACCCTTATGTTTATTGCAGCACTATACACAGTAGCTAAGACATAGCAACAACTGAAATGTCCATCAGTAGATGACTGGATAACGAAACTGTGGTATATTTATACAATGGAGTATTACGCAGCCATAAAGAAGAATGAAATCCTACCATTTGCAACAATATGGATGGACCTAGAGAACATTATGTTAAGTGAAATAAGTCAGACAGAGAAAGACAAATACCACATGATCTCACTTATATGTGGAATCTAAAAAAAAGAATAAATGAATGAACTAATCAGAAACAGTTTCAGAGACAGGAAAAACTGAGGGTTGCTAGATGGGGGGGTAAGGATAAGGGGGAAGGTGAGGGGATTAGAAAGCACAATCGGTAACCACAAGATTGCCATGGGAATACGAAAGTCAGTTTGGGGAATATAATCAATAATGTTGTAAAGATTTTGTAGGGTATCCGATGGACACTTGTCTCATTAGGGAGACCACCTCAGGGATGATGTAGATGCCTGATCACTGCACTGTATACCTGAAGCTGAAACTAAAAATAATGAATGTCACCTACAATTTTATATATATATGTGTGTGTGTGTTTGTGTGTGTGTGTGTGTGTGTGTACATATATATAAACTTGTAACTATATATATATATAGTTACAAGAAGTGGAGTACAGCATTAGGAATAGAGATAGTGTGAATATAACAGCTGTATGTGATGTCAGAGGGGTAGTAGATTGGGGGAGGGAGGTTATCACTCTGTGAGGGATATAAATGATAAATGTCTAACTATTACATTGTTTTGTATACCTGACACTAATTTAAAAAATGCATAATTTAAAAATAAATAAATAAATAAAACTAATAGAAACAAGCTGAGAAGCTGAGTGGTAATATTAATTTCAAAGAAGATTTCATGATAAGCAACATAATGAGAAATAAGGAAGATCAATTGGTATTCATAAATCAATAAAAACTCAGAAAAAAAATCTTGAAAATCCTAAATATTTGGAAACTAATTAATACAGTCCTTAACCATTAAGTCAATGAAGTAACTGAAACAGATATGAGAAAGTATTTTCAACTAGTGGAAATAAAAATTTAACATATGAAAATGTGTTGGATACACTAAGACAATTGTTTAGAGGGAAAGTTGCAACAATAAATTCTTGTAGTGGAAAATGTCTCAAATCAATGACTTTCCTTTCAATTTTGAATCCAAAAAGAACAAAAATGAAAGACAATGAATTACTATAAAGCTAGAATAAACAAGACAGTGTGGATCTGGCAAATTAATAGACAAATATATCAATGGAACAAAATAGAGAGTCCAGAAATGGACACACATTATATGTATAGTCAACTGATCCTTGACAAAGGAGTACAGTCAATACAATGGAGAAAAGGTAGTCTTTTCAACAAATGGTGTTAGACAATAAGGACTACCTACATGCAAAAAATAAATAAATAAATAAAGATCCAGACACAGACCTTACATCCTTCACAAAAATGAACTGAAAATGGATCATAAACCTAAATGTAAAATGAAAAACTATAAAACACTTAGAAGATAACATAGGACAAACTCTAAATGACCTTGGGTATGGTGAAGGCTTTTTTAGATACAACACCAAAGGCATAATTCATGAAAGAAAGTAATAAGATGAACTTCAATAAACTCAAACTTTCTTTTCTAGGAAAGACAGTATCAAGATAATGAAAAGAAAATCCATAGAGTGGGAGACCATATTTGGCAAAGACATCCCTGATAAAGAACTGTTACACAAAATATACAAAGTACTATTGAAACTCAACAATAAGAAAAGAATCCAATTAAAAAATGGGCCAAAAATTTGAGCATGTACCTCACCAAAAAGGCCATAAAGATGGCAAGTAATCATATGAAAAGATGTTCAACATCATATGTCATTAGAAAATTGAAAATTCAAACAACGTGACAATGTGATACCATTACACATCTGTTAGAATGGCAAATTCAGAGTATTAACAACATATGCTGGTAAGGATGAGGATGTAGAGAAATAGGAACCCTCATTCATTGCTAGTGGGAATGCAAAATGGTACAGCTACTTTGTAAGACTGTTTAGCAGCTTCTTACAAAACTAAACGTGGCTTTACCATATAATTCAGCAATTGTGCTCCTTGGTATATACCCAGATGAACTGAAAACCTATGTCCACACAAATAGCTGCACACAAATGTTCATAATAGCTTTATGTATAATTGCCAAAACTTGTAACCACCCAAGCTCTCCTTCAGTAAATGAATGAATTAACTCTGGTATATTTAGAGACTGGGACATTATTCAGTGCTAAAAAGAAATAAGCAATCAAACCATAAAAACACATGGAGGAACCTTACATACATATTACTAAGTGAAAGAAGCCAATCTGAAAAGACTACGTAGTATATGATTCCAACTATATGACATTCTTCAAAAGGCAAAACTATGGAGACAGTAAAAAGACCAGAGATAATCAGGGGTTAGAAAAGAAGGAGGGATGAATAGGTGGAGCACAGAAGATTTTTAAGGCAACGAAACTATTTTTATGATACTGTAACAATAGATACATACCCTAATACATTTGTTAAAATCCATGGAATGCAGAACATGAACAGTGAACTTCAATGTAAACAGTGGCCTTTGGGTGATAATACCGGGTTTCCCCTAAAATAAGACCCAGTATTTATATTACATTATATTATATTATATTATATTATATTATATTATATTATATTATATTATATTATATTATATTAGTTCCAGTCCTATATTATATTAAAATAAGACTGGGTCTTATATAAATTTTTGATCCAAAAGATGCATTAGAGCTGACTGTCCTGCTAGGTCTTATTTTTGGGGAAACACTGTAATGAGTCCTTGTAAGTCCACCAATTGTAACTAATGTACCACTCCTGTGCCAGAGGTTAATAGCAGGGGAAGCTATACATGTGTAGGGGAATGGGATATATGAGACCTCTATAATTTCTGCTCAGTTTTGCTGTGAATGTAAAACCTCTCTTAAAAAAATAAAGTCTATTAAAAAATGAAAGAAGTCAGAATAAACAAAATAATATAGATTGGAGTTGGAAACAATTACACAGACAAATATCAATGAAACCAAAGCTACTTTGTCAAGAATATTATGCAAATTGACAAACCTTTACCCAGACTAATCAGGAAAAAAGAGAAAACAAAATATGTGTGTGTATATTATATATATATATATATGCATATATATATGGTGTGATCAAACAATAGAGTAAATGTTTAAATAAAAAACAAAAATTATTATAGTAAAAGACACATTGCCATCAACCCCCCTCAAAATTGCCCCGCCCCCTTGCTTCGAACACACTTATCCCATTTTTTTATCCACTTTCTGAAGCAGTTCTGGAAGTCTTCTTTCGTGAGTGTTTTTAGTTGCACTGTCATGGCTGCCTCAATGTCCTGAATCAATTCAAAATGTTTACCTTTCATGGTCGTTTTGACTTTGGGGAAGGGCCAGAAGTCATACAGTGCCAGATCTGGTGAATAAGGTGGATGAGGACACACCATGATATTTTTATTTGACAGAAATTTCCATACAAGAAGCGATGTGTGACATGGAATCTTTCTGTTGTGATCAAAAGATACAGTGAATGCTGCTGCCAAGTGCCATCCAATGGAAAGGCAGGGATCTTCATTATGGGAAGCAATGCACTGAAACTTAGTAACAGTGTGTGACAAATATCAACTTGTTTGGTACAGTCAGTAGGGTATGAGCTACGGTTGAGAGAAGATGTGTTTTAAAGTGTGCCATAAATCATCCTCCATCATGACCACACTCCATGTCACACATCGCTTCTGGTATATGGCAATTTCTGTCAAATAAAAACATTACAGTGTGTCCTCATCCCCCTCATTCACTGGATCTGGCACTGTGTGACTTCTGGTTTTTCCCCAAAGTCAAAATAATTCAGGACATCAAGGCAGCCACAACAGTGCAACTAAAGATACTCACAAAAGAGGACTTCAAGAACTCCTTCAGAAAGTGGCAAGAATGATAAGTGTGTTTGAAGAAAGAGGGAGTATTTTGAGGGGGATTAATGGTAACGTGTCTTTTACTGTAATGATTTTTTTAATTTAAACATTACCATATTGTTTCATCATACTATATATATATACACACACACATATACATAATACACAAATTATAAATGTATATATATATATATGTATATTAATATCAGGATTGACAGAGATGACATCACAACAGATGTCAATGAAGCAGGCAAAAGATGCAAAAGACATCCTAAGTACAGAGAAATAAATAAAAAATTTATTTACATATAACATTTTCATCAGTGTACAAAATTCAATGTAGTCTACAAAAATGCTGCTAGAGCTCATATGTTATTTATAAGTTTGCAGGATACAAATCAACATACAAACAAAATTAAAAATAAAATTAATACTATTCACAATGATACCAAAGAATATGAAATGTTAGGTATAGATCTGAGAAAGATTTGCAAAACCTGTTCTCTGAATACTCTAAAGATTGTTGAGCAAAAATAAAGAAGTGCTACATTATTGGAAAGTTATGCCCTGTCCATAGTTCAAAGACTCAGTATTGTTAAAATATCAATTATCTCAAAATTGATCAATAAAATCAATAAATTCCCAAAGTCCCAGCAGAAATTTTTTCTAGACATTGGTCAGTTAACCCTCAAACTCACATGGAATGGTAATGACTTAGAAAAGCCAAAATATCTCTGAAAGAATAAGAACAAAGCTGAGAGACTAACACCACCTGTCTTCGAGGTAGTTATTATTAGTATTATTAAATGACAATAACTAAGACAGTGTAGTTGTGGCTACATGATAGACCCACAGATCAATGAAACAAAATATAGAATCCAGACACACATGCATTGTCCACTAATTTTTGACAAAGTTATAAAGGCAATTCAGTGGAAAAAACATAATGGTACAACTAAATAGCACTGTAACAACTGGATATTGATATACACAATAAAGTGTCATAAACAATTATCTCAAAATAGATCTTAGACCTAAATTAAAAAATCAAAACTATGTTAGTAAAGTTACATAGATTTCAAGTGTACAATAAACTTTAATTTAAAAAAAAAATCAAAACTATGAAACTTCTAGAAAAAGAGGTAATAGACAATCTTGTGACCTTGAATTCAGCAATGATTTCTTAACTATAACTCCAAAATCACAAGGTATAAAAGGAAAAAAAATATATTATTAAACTGGACTTTAACAAAACTAAGAACTTCAGCAATTAGAAAGACATCACTAAAAAAAGTGATGTCACAGAGAGAACATATTTGATCATAAAATATTTACATCTAAAATATATAAAGAATCCTAACAACTCAAAAATAAGACAACATACAACCCAGTTTAAAAGGGGCATACAGTTTGAATACTTTACCAATTATGATATATGACTGAAAAATAACAACAGAAAAGGAAGTTCAACTTCATTACCCATTAGGGAAATGCAAATTAAAACCACAATGAGACTGTCTGAAATTAACAATTAACGAGGCTAGTAACATCAAGTGATGAGGATGTACTAAAACAGGAACTTTCATACAGTGATTGTGGGACTGTAAAATCATACAAATGGAAATTTGTTTGCTATTTTTTAAATTTTCACTTACCACAAGACCCAGACATTACATTTCCAGATATTTACCTGAGAGAAATGAAGGAATATGTACATATGTTTATAGCCAAAAAAGTAGAGAGAAACCTCTGATCGGCTGAGTCCCTCCAAAATTCCTATGTGGAAGTCTTAACCGCCAGTACCTTTAAATGTGATGGCTTTTGGAGATAGGGTCTTTAAAGAGGTAATAAAGTGAAGTGGAGGTCACTGGGGTGGGCCTTAATCAAGTATGACTGGTGTTTATATAAGAAGAGACAATTATGATACAGACTAAAACAAAGGAGAAGCCATGTGAAGACACAAGGAGAAAATGGCCATATGCAAGCCAAGCAGAGAGCCCTTTGAAGAAAAAAGAACTCTGGTGATACCTTGATCTCTAACTTCTAGCATCCAGAACAGTGAAAAAATAAGATTCCATAGTTTCATATACCCAGTCTTCAGTACTTTGTTTTGACCTCTCTAACAATCTAATACAAACCCATTAATAAGTAAATGGATAAACAAATTTCAGTACGCCTACACAATAGCGTACACAATTCAGTACGCCTGACACTAGTCAGCAACAAAATGGAATAAGCCATTGATACATGCAATGCCTTAGAGCAGGGGTGTCCAAACTTTTTTCAACGTTTTTCACCAAGGGCCATATGCGGTAAAATACACAAACAGCCGGGCCACTCACGCGAGGTGAAGTACGTATTGCCTCACCTGGTTTATTTAAGTAAACTAAATATATTTTTGGAATTTGCTGCAGGCCAATTAACAATGGATCATGGGCCGCAGTTGGCCCGCGGACCGCAGTCTGGACACCCCTGCCTTAGATGAATGTATGTATAAATAATTTTGTTGAGGGAAAGAAGCCAGCCACCTCTCCAAAAAGTAAAAGATTACATTGTTTAATATTATATTTATATAAAGTTCTAAAAAATACAAACTCACCTACAGGGACAGTAAACAGATTACTGGCGATTAGGAAGACAAGGAGGAACAGATTGGAGGAATAACAAAGGTGCACACATTTTATAGGTGTATTTACATGTCAAAATGTATCAATATACATTTAACATGTATACTATTATATCACAATGAAGTTCTTTTAAATAAGAAAAAAATGTTACATGGTAAGTGGTACATTAAATATATATAATGTAATATAATATAATATAAATATAACTTATTTAAATATATTTTTTAAAGTTACCTGTTTTCAGGTTGTTTTCAGAATATCACATTAAAACCAATAGCAGTGTTCCATGCACTCTTTGCAAAGGATAGGTTATTTCCATTCAGAGATTGTTTTGCAGTAATTTATCCAATATTACTATTTATCTACATGTTGATATTTCTTTTTCCATTTTTCCACAAAGAATATGTACAACCTGATCTGTTAGGAGTAAAAAACAAACTACTGCTCGCTTGCACACATGTAAATAGAAAATCCTTTTCTGTTTTAAGATTAAGTAGAAAAGTTTAAGTTTGAAAAAGAGAGTTGAACTCATTTTCTTTTCTGTTCATGTTTTTCCCCCACCAATCCTAAATAGTGTTAAGAGGCAATGCATTTTAATATGGTTAAAAGATGGTTAGAGAGTAGGAGAAAGTGGATAGAACTATTCCTGAATTGTCAGAACTAGTTACAAAGAAAAATGAAAAATATTAAAGTTTAAAAAATGAGTCCAGCTTTATCCCTCCAGAGAATTCATTTTCCTTTGCAAACATTTTATGAATGCCATGAAATTAACTGATTTAAATGAACCTCCTTCTAGAAGGTTATTACAAAGAACCTTACCACCTTGCTTACCTGCTTTTTTATCCATATTTACTGAACTTCCATACTGTGTTTCAAATTCGCATGCTGATAATTTTGATATAGCCATAGGTGTCAATAGAAAGTACCAAATTGAGATACAAACAATTATAATACGGATATTGTAAGTGTAGTAAAATCATACATTTAAAGTATTTGAAAACTCTGCAGGTTATATTTGAAGCAAATCAGAAGATCCTTATCTTTGGGTAATCCAAGTTGCTCGAATAAACCAACTTAATAAAGTCTTTGTATGTTATCTGGGTGAGATTCTGATAAGTTAACAGAATGTCATACCAGAGAATTTATAACGTTTAAGGAAGTTGAGGTTTAAAACAAACAAACAAACGAAAAAACAACTTCAACATCTTTTCCCATCAAACTTCCCACTGTTATTTCTCATGCTTCCACTTTTTATAAGCAGCGTTAACATACGACGTCCCTGAATAAATCATGTACTGTATCTTCGAAACACCCTTCTATCTTTCTGGAATGCCTCTCCCATTAGTCCTTTTCTAGTTAATATTGTCTTACCTTTCCAACTGTAGATCAAATATCACCCTTTTTAGGGAATCCTAAATCTCCCACATCATCCTACCTAGGCAGAATTAATCACTCACCCATATGTACTACCATGAATGTACTAAGGCATTTAAATTCAATACGTATCATTGAATCAAAGTCTATTCTGTATCAGGAATTTTACTATTTTCTACATCCATACACATTTTCTCACTAGATAGAAAGCATATAAAGACTAAGGAGCATGCCATTTTTTTTTGTATTCATGACACAGCACAGTATCTGGGATTTCGTTTCAATAAATGCTTACTAAATTAATCCATTTATATGACTTTTGAAATATTGCCATTCTGGAGTGGCATCTTTCTACTCAGAAAGCTTATGAATTTAATCACCAGGCTACTTTGAAAGAGTCCCTACCTACAATAATTAGTTTTTACTGTAACAGGTCATCATATAAAATGTCTAAAAAAAATGTATATTTCTCAAGGGGAGAAGAAATGAGTATATCACATTTTCTGTATATCATAAGAAATTTGACCTCTATGTATGGATATTTTCACTTGTCTTCCATCACCTTTCAGAAAGCACTCTGCTTATAGAGAATCATTACAGCTTACAGGCTTAGAATACAAAGATGAAGTCCAAGAAAGAAGTATTCAAATTCCAGTTCCATGACTTTGTGCTATGCTGTGTCTTTGTTGTGTAAAATATCTGAGTTATTTTAGCTGTCTGAACATCAGTTCACTTGTCAGAAAAAAAAAAAAAAGGAACAATAGGTTGCTTTATTAATGTAAGTGTTAAACAAAGTACATATATGAAAGACTAGAATATTACTAGTAATTACTATGAAATCATAGTAATATTAATACTAGTACTTAACCTTATGCAGTAAGTATGTACTCAAAAACTAAAAAACAAAAGATCTATTCATCACCACCACCTGCCCAGCACAAAGCTGATGAGAGCTAACAAAATTTGAAAAACAAAATAACTTGTAATATCCTTTCTTTCCTCCCCATCTTCTCTGAATTTTCTAGAGCTATTGTAATTTTTGAGCACATTAGACCAACCACATTTGGGAAGTGCCTTTGTTGTGTTGGCTAAAGTCTCATCAGTGGATATAGGCAAATATCACTGCACTCAGCTTCAAAAGTATTTGCTAGCTACAGTCTCAGAGAGTCATCTATTACTTTTTGATTTAGGGTCAGACTGTAAACCATGTTCTGCTCGAGTTCCTAGAGGAAACTCAAAACACAATTTACTGTAAAAGAAGATGAATAGATCGTAATTATTTCATATTTTTTCAAACTGTGATTTATCAATCCAAAAGGAATTGAAGTTGGTGATGCACAGAGATAATTTTGTTTGCCCGTGCATTTATTATTTGATATTCAATATAATATTTAAATTAATATGGAGTTTTCTGCAGGCATTTCTAAGAATAGTTATGAAGTGCATTGCTGCACACACGCACACACACACACAAAATCATACTGCGATGAAGGAGAAAGCACTGATGCAACTTATCACTGATATCACATATAAATTTCGATTTAGACTGATTTCCATTAAATATAAATACTCCTGGAGATATTATAATCCAGATTTGGTTTGACAAATTTTAAATATTGATTTATATATTTCTCCTCATATCTCACCACTTCCCTTCCCTCTTCAAGTAGTTTGTTATCTACTTACTAACTTGCTTCAGAGTATGAGATATGTGAATGGTAGGAAAAGTGACATTAAGTACAAGACATATTCCTCCCTAGCTGTTGTTTCTAAAAGCCAAGCCCATCATGAAGAACAGGCCTCCATAAGATGTTTAAGGAAAAACACAGACACGCAGGGAAGCAGAGAGTGGAACACTGATAAATAGCATTCCAGGACAGCGGCCTCCAGAAGAGACCCAACCTTCATCTGGAGGGTTGTGTGATTTGACTCTGGGAGACCAAATCCTGGGCACTGAGATTCTCAGCCTCACTGTGCCCCATGAGTGACACAGAAGCAGTAGATCCAGTGGACCTGAAGACCCATGTGAACTGGGGCAATAAACGGGCTTCTCCAAGGCTGGAGCTCCAAGAATGCCTAAGGTTGAATTCTCTACGTATTCATGGGTAGGAGATTCACAGTCAAAATTAGGTTAAATGATAAAAGATTGAAGAATGTATCTTTTGTGAGCTGTGCTTCAAAATGCTGCCTTTGAACTGCTTCCATGTGTGGTCATGCATCCTCACAATGAAGAGATTCAGCGTCTTCAAGATTTCCTTATGGAAATGCCTGAAGACACTGAAGTTCTGTCATTCTATCTGGAAAAATAAAAGAGCATGAGTGCCTACCTGCCACCTCGAGTCAATTTCCCTCTTTCCATTTGGAGAAGTCAAAAGAGATAGACTTGTTCACAGCATGTGTCATAGATCAAGTCTGATAGTAGCCTATGAGATTTAGGTATTTTTCAAAGACAAACAGTGAACCCTGAAATTAACAAGTATGTAGAATGAATGGAAAAAATACCAATGTGGAGGAAAAAATGGGTATGAAGCAATTATAAACATTTTCTGAGAACTTCTATAAGGTCTGACAATTAAGTTTGCAAACTTGTTATAGCGATGTTGCTAACCTTTATTGATATCAGAGGAATTATTCATTATGAGTTTGTATCAACTGGATGAAGAGTTAACCAAGTTTACTATTTGGAAGTGCTGAAAAGTCTGTGTGAAAAAGTTAAGATGAAAAAGACCTGAACTTTTCACCAACAATTCATGGCTTTCGCATCACAATAATGCACCAGCTCACACAGTACTGTCTGTGAGGGAGTTTTTAGCCAGTAAACAAATAATTGTATTGGAACACCCTCCCTTCTCACCTAATCTGGCTCCCAATGACTTCTTTCTTTACTCAAAGATAGAGGAAATATTGAAAGGAAGACATTTTGATGACTTTGAGGACATCAAGGGTAATACAGCGACAGCTCTGATGGCCATTCGAGAAAAAGAGTTCCAAAATTGCTTTGAAGGGTGGACTAGGCACTGGCATCCGTGCATATCTTCCCAAGAGAAGCACTTAGAAGGTGACCCTACTGATATTCAGCAATGAAATATGTATTAATAGCACTTTTCTAGGATGAGTTCGAGAACTTCATTGTCCGACCTCGTATGTGCCAGGTACAGTGCAGTAGACTATGGCAGCAAATTAGTCTCTACTATCCTACCTTCTCTGTCAGGAATGATATTCCCCTAGTTATTGGCATATCTTACTGAAGCACTTCCTTCATGCTTTTACACAAATGTCACATTTTAAGTGAGGTCTTCCCTTGCTACCTTATCTAAGATTGTAATCCCCCCAATTCTTCCTATTCCTCTCCTGTAATTAATTTTCCTCCTTAGCACTTATCACTACCTAACATACTTTATGTTTCATCTATCCTGTTTCTAAAATTTTTAATGTTTCTGGAGGCAGTGATTTTGATTCTTCTTCATATTCCTATATCCCCAACCCTAGAGCCATGTTTGACACAATATAAAAGCTACATAAGTATTTACTGGAAAAATGATTATTTGAGTGACTCACTGAAGTAACAGCAGCTGTTTATCTTCATTTTGCCACATGAGGAAATCAAGGCTCATACAGATTCAGTCATTTACTCAAGGTCACACAGTGAACTGAAATTTGAATATATATTTATCTGACTCCAATGTGTCTGCTCTTTTCACTATGACATTATTTAAAATAAAATTAGTGAGCATGCACTTTTGCGCCCAGCCAGAGGCTAAACAAGAGGAGATAAATAGGTGACTAAGACACTACTTTCTATATTCAACTTGCACTCTAGTGAAGGAGACAGGATAATGAAAAGGAGATTTCACCAGCATACTCTGACAGGTTAAATGCTTATTGCAGTGCAGTGAAGGAACCAAAGCTCGAGTTAAGGAGAAAGTTCCTTAGAATAAGTGCTGTTTAAGCTGAGACCGAAAGAATGAATAAAAGGGAAAACAAAAAGTTAAAGAGAAAATTAAGACGATAAATAGCTGGTGGAAGATCAAATGAGGAGGGAGGGTGATTAGCTCATAGAGGAGCCCATGACCATGAACACATGAGTAGAGGAGTGGAGCTAAAAGAGTTGGGTTTGTAGTGATTTAAAAAGAAAAATTTCAGTAATTAGGCTATGAGAAAAGCAGAGGCCAGGTTATGAACATTTTTTTTTTTTTCTGGAAGGAACCCACTTAATAGGACAGTGACAAAGATTTTTAAAAAATAGATGGTAACCCCTTTGGGTTAGTAGTAACTATTCAAACCTTCCACATATTGAAAAGAGGAAGTTGACCCTCAAATATGTTTAACGATCCTCCCTCTTAATGCTAGGTGATCCGTCTTGGGACTCAGCTATCCCATTGCAGAGAACGGACTCCTTGCCAAGACCTCTGTTGAGGAATCATTTTTCTACACCAATTAACAGTTTGCTAAGGTGCATCAGTTATATATTGCTGCATAGCAAAATTGCCACAAACTAAGTTGCTTAAAACAACACATAATTGTCATCTCACAGGGATTAGAAGTCCATAAATGATTTACCTGAGTCCTCAGCTTAGGGTCTCCTAGGGTTACAATCAAGCTGTTGGCTGTGGCTAAGGTTTCATCTGAGCTTCCACTAGAGATGAACCTACTAATTCACTCGGTTGCTGGCAGAATTCAGGTCCTTGCAAGTTGCTGGATGGAGGGCTTCCGTTTCTTACTGACTGTAGGTTGAAGGTAGCCCTCAGATCCTGGCCATCTGGCCCTCTCCATATGGCAGCCCACAACATGGAAGCTTGCTTTTGCAAAGCCAGCAAGGGAGGGAAGTTCTCTTTGCAAGAGGAACATTTCAGTTTTATGTGATGTAATCACATACAGGTAATCACAGGCATCCCATCACCTTTGCTGTATGCTATTGCTTAGAAGAGGGTCACGGGTCCAACATACACTCAATAGGATGCAAATCCACAGGGCATGAATACCAGAAGATGGGGATCCTGGGGACCACCAAGAGTTTGTCTGTCATATGAGCTTTCTCTGTTAAACGTCAGTGTAGTTACTTGCTAATTATTCCCCTTCCCTGAAGTGAGTTCCATCTGTCTTAGTCAGCTCCATCTGTCTTGGTCAGCTCAGGCTGCGATAACAAGTTAGCATTGACTGGGTCACTTAACAACATTTATTTCTCACAGTTCTGGAGGCTGGGAAGTCAAGACCTATGTGCTTTCAGATCCGGTGTCCGGTGCAGGCCCTCTTCCTGGTTTACAGATGGTCATCTTATCATTGTGTCCTCACATGGTGGAGAGAATAGAAAGAAAGCATGCTCTCTGGAGTCTCTTCTACTCAGGGCACCAATCCCATTCATCAGGGCTCCACCCTCATGACCTAATTACCTCCTAATATAGGCGCACCTTGTTTTCATTGAGCTTCCTTTATTGTGTGTCACCGATGTGCCGTCTTTTACCAACTGAAGGCAAGACCCTCCACCAGCAAAAATATTACAACTGGCTATATTGTGGTACTCATTTTACTAGTGCAGTGGCCTAGAACTAAACCTGCAATATCTCCGAGGGATGCCTGTATCATCACATTGGGGGTTAGGATTTCAACATACCAATGGGGGAGGGGGCACAAGCATGCAGTCCATAACACCGTCATATCGTCTAGTTGCTGATTTCGAAATTCATTAGCAAATCTCTGGGCAAAACTTCACCATGCATCCTATCCCCACATCCAGCTGAGCCTGATATGTTTGAACAATCTCTAGAGATGAGGTTAGTCCCAGTTCCCAATTGATTAAACTCACCCATGCTCAGGTGGGTGACTGCTATGATTGCAATGCTTGTTAATAAGCGAGAACCGCCCTCATGAACAGGAGCCTTATGCCTCCTCCATTTGAAGCCTTTCTTCTTTGATCGTTATAATTATAACATTTTTAGGCGAAAAAGAGCTTGGCAGATCTGGGGACCAACTGTTTTATGTAGCTATGTAAAAATAATGCCAGGGAGAGGTCAGAAGGGAGAGCAGGCAGCCAAATTTCCCCAATTTATGTGAAACCTTTAATCCACAAAGAACTCATAGGCAATAGTTGTTAAAATGACATCCCAACAGTTGTAGCTGCCAAAAGCTATTTTACTCTTGACATCAATTTCAGAAAACATCACCTGTGAAAAGTTCAACATTTAGCATTTCCTATTGTTTTATTTTTTCTTTAAATATAGACCTATTTCCTGTGAAAAGTGCCATTTGGGGGGAAAAACAAACAAACAAAAAAACAAGTATTAATAACCCCCAGATGAGATAAAGGCACATGGGGGATTTAGGTGTCAAGAGAGTGGACACAGGAGTCAGAAGACCTTTGCACTACATTCAGCAAACTCTGATTCCCAGAAAGTCAATTAAGCTCTCTGGGCCTCCACTTCTGATGTGTAACATGAGAGAAACAGATGCTTCTACCTAGTCCTTTGACAGTCTATGAGGAGAAATAATACGGCCGTTAAAAAGTAAACAAAGACTTTCCACTACATTCCTTAGATATCATTCTTTATTATTGTCTTGGAAGGAAAAGAAAAAGAAAAAGAGAATAAAAGAAAGAAAGGGAAAGGGTTAAATGTTTCCAGAATTGAATCTGATTATAAAGCTTAATATTGTGTGGTCATTTCTACAACTTGATATAGTAATAAATTTGGAAAGCAAATTGGGCTAATTCAGCAAATCCCAAACTACTTGTCTAGTCCATAAGAACTACCGGGGTATTTGCTTGAAAGGAGGTTACCATATTCTGTTTCCAGATGGTCTCAATTAGGAGGTCATGAGTGGGTCTCAGTAATCTGCATTTTTAGCTAATGTAGTGAAATGGAGCTTTCTCCTAGGCCTCATTTTGCAATGCCCTTATCTAAAATCACAAGAATTCTGATCCTTGATTTCTTCCCCAGCCAAACTATACTCCACAAAGGCCCTTACAGAAACTTACATCCGCCCTGCACACCCTTCCCACTCCTCCTTTTCTCCTGGCTCACTTAAATCATGTCTCAGGTTTCACTTTTATGTCCCTTTCTCCAGTGAAGTCCTCCCTACTGCCAAAGAGAAGTTTAATTACGTTTCTTTTATTCATTTTATAATACTATGCACTTCTCCCTCATAGCAATTACTGTGATTATAGTTCATTAATATCTGTATAATTATTTATGTACTGTCTCTCTTTCCTTACCAAGATATAAAATTTCAGAAACTAGAGTCAGACTGTTTGATTCAACAGAGCCTGGAAAGTAGCTTGAACATAATAGGTGCATCAAAAATATCTGTTGAAATTAGGAAGGAAAGAAGGAAGGAAGGAAGGAAGGCAGGAAGGAAGGAAGGAAGGAAGGAAGGAAGGAAGGAAGGAAGGAAGGAAGGAAGGAAGGAAAAAAGGAAGGAAGGAAGGAAGGGGGAGGGAGGAGACAGCATAACCAACCAACCAAATCTTCTCGTCTTTGGAAGTTTGAATGGGAGATACCCAATGAGGAACAAAAGGGCCAAATTATTTAAACTAGAATCCTGGGATCAAACCCATACACATATATCACAGAACAATCTTTGACTGCAGAGACTGAAAACACCTTCACTGCCCTCTAAAAGGTTGGCTGAAACCATTTTTGCAAGCTGAATACATTGCATCACACTTCTCCCTGTAATTGCTTAAGCTTTTTCATATTCAGACTGCTTTAAATTGTTTTATTTTTATAAATAATAATAGTTTATTATCATTATCATTAATATTATTATTTAGAAGTCATATCACAAATCACGGATAAAAGTTTGAGTGTTAACATAACCTCTTTGGGAACTTCTACATCATAAATTGAAATAGTGAACAGGCCCCATAGAAACATGGAGAAAGTGCTCAGCACTGTTCCAAGAAAAATGCATTTCCAGTAGCTAGGCATTTGCAGCTATGTACAGTAGAAGAGTTTTCACCTTATAAGATCAGAACCAATAGTTGGTAAGTTATTAGAAAAATTAGTTGAAATCAAGAATCATAAAAAATGTATATATGTGTGTGTGTGTGTGTGTGTGTGTGTGTGTATCTTAAACATTTTTGTACCGTAACACATGAAAAAATGTACACTTATTATGTAATCAGTTGATGTACGCCAGGGCTTCTTCCTTGAATGAATTTGCTACTAGAGATTTATATAACCTTTCTTGCCAAAGCATCCACACCATTAATATATCTTCTACAATTTCTAGTATGGGTCTGTTAAAGTGAAGTGAAAATTTTTAAAAACGTGTAAACAAATCCCAGTACAAAACGTTTATAGACTTTATGACTTTTTCCTCAATCTTTTGTATTATACTTACCACATCTATTCTGATGGCAATTTTGTTTTAGTGGCTTACCTTCAGGAAGTCAAAATCATGTAAGTTAGTTTGCATAAAAACCACAGCTCTTTTTCTGTCTGTGTCCGTATTTTATCAGTGTAAGCACTGCATGGATTCACTAACAAATACAACACATTTGGAGACAGACACAAGAGACTCTTGGTAAGTGCAGACTCACTTGGTGAACTCAAAATTGTCCGGGCCAACTTGAAAGTAGCTTTCTAGGCACTGACTCCATTTAGAAGGGAGAATGTTCAATGATCTGGTGAATCAAAAGAAGTCAGCTACTAAAGTCTCTGTCTGGTGTAAGCTTAAACATCTACTGCAATGGTTGCTGGAATGTTAATAATGAGAATATTCATAAGTGCAAGGTTTCTCTCATCTTTACCAAACTGCATTGTCTTTAAGTAAAAAGCCACAGAATCTTCTCTATGTTGCATCAAAGATTTTTTTTGTGTATGTATATCAAAACCCAGTAATCTAACATTTATCAATTCAAAAGTGACATGTAAATTAAGACAAGTAAAGGTACCCTTGAGAGATAGGGCCATTGGGGAGGTAAGAAGTGGGTTTCTGAATTAGACAGACATTAATTTATAGCTCCAATCTGCCACTGATTAAGAAACTTCACGTGCATATTGAATATTTCCTGAGCTTCTGATGGAGAGGTACTATCCATACTACAGTGAACATGAGCTAGTTGGAATTAGGGTAATGAAAATATTCTGGAACTAGATAGTGTTGATAGGTATACAAAACTGTGAATATACTAAATACCAATGAATTGTACACTTTGAAGTGGTTAAAGGGATGAGTTTTACGTTATCTGTATTCACCACGTACACATGATAGAGATGATAATGATATGGGGAGAATATCTGCTAAGTTTGTATAATGAGTTTAAGCCTGAAATGATTATAATTGAGGTATTAGAACGAGAGCTTAATGTTGAAGTTTTAGAATAGTAAAGGCAATTACATTTTTGGACATCTGAACATGGGATCTGTGAAAATACTGAATAAGCTATATCAGAATTAAATAATGTGATGTGTGGGAATGGCCTGGCACAGATACAGTAATCTACAAGTAACATGTCCTTCCCTTTATAACCGCTAGTTGACTGTGGGTAATCAGCAAGTCGTTGAAGTACAGCGCCCTAAGTTTCATATTCACCTAACCAGTGCTTCCTATTAAATACAAGGGGTTTAAACTAGATGACCTTTAAACTGCTTCCCTACCTCTTCATAGTCTTTATATGACAAATGCTGGAGGAAAGAAGAATGTGCTGGTAATTCTCCATTTGCCACCCTCAGGTCAATTCCTGTGCCTTCTCTGCACTGCTCCATATCTGGGAATCTGACCCACATAGAATGCATCACCTAGGCTCTCTTGCTTCATGTCTACTCAGAGTACAGACACTGGGAGGCTCTGGTAGGAGATCATGTGACCTGCGGAGAAAACAGAATACCTCTTGCCCATTTCCACCATACTTTAGCTGGTGTTCCTCCATAACTGTATCCCCCCGAGACAAATATTTACAGGGATTAGAAGCAGTCTCTCCTCCTTGGGGCCAGCTCTCACTGTCCTTCGGTAATTCTTGCTTCCCTGCTCCCTTCAGCCTTAAAACTGCCTATGGTTGATTGCTAGAGCTTGCCTCTATGTACCTCACCATCTAAGTTTGTTTGCTTCACCCTGCCCACACCTCTGCCACATGAAATTATCATTTGTCCCATGTATTTCTTGATAGGAGACTGACAGAGAGCATAAATGACATTAATGTACAACCTTTTGTTGTGTTGTCCTCCAAACTAGCCACAATAGAGATCCATGTGTTCAAAACTTTGGTCAGGACGTTCCAGGCTTGGTCCTTCCTTTTACATCGGTGACACTGCCATTCATTGTTCTGACCATACAAAGGCAAGTGTCAGATATCAATGATTCTTTGTTCTTTGCCAAAGAAGAGGATCATGTCCATATTAATACAATAGTTAGAGCTTTCACTCTTGCTTAACCTGGGAGTCTGTATTTGTGGTTAGTTAGCAATTTTACCAATCTTTTCTCTCAAGAGAGAAAACAAAAGCAACAAGAACAAAAAGACATAAACTCAAAATATAGTATCTTATAATGTGAAGACTTGGGTGCTGGTAAGGACATTATTTGGAACCATGATGTGAATTGTGTCCATTAAAACGATTACCAGAAAGCAATCCTGATATACACAGCTGCTTAATACCACAACTACCCACACACTGGTTAGAATGAATTACTCAGAAATTAGCATGTGTAAATATTTTGAAAAGATTAAACTTTCACTTTCTTTTTTTTTCCAAAAAAATTATCAGTTATTTAAAAAATGAGATTATGTTTCCCAGCACTGCTCTATTAAATTACAATCTAAATGGCTTAAAAACACAGAAATTTATTCTCCGACAGATGTGAGGGTCAGAAGTATGAAATCAAGGTGTTAGCAGAGTAGGTTCCTTCTGGAAGTTCTGAAGGAGAAACTGTTCCATGCCTCTCTCCTAGCAATCCTTGGCTTTCCTTAGCTCGTACCTCCATATCTCCATAATTCCCTCTATCTTCACATGGCTTTCCCTCATTTGTGTCTCTGTATCTGAATTCTCACTCTCCTTTCCCTTATAAGGGCACTGGTAATTCTATGGAGGGCAAACTCAACATCTAGGATGATATGATTTCAAGACCCTTGACTTAATTCATCTACAAGTCTCTATTTTCAATTAAGGTCACATTCACAGGTAATGGGGGTTAGGACTTGGCTATATCACTTTGGGGAATAACATTCAACACACTATATATGTTTATGCTGTATGTGGTTTCATGATGTAGATTCTTTATGACTCTCACTGTTACATAGAATTGAGCCTATGAAATGATAACCAGATTTGATTATGCTAGGAAATTATTTTCTGAGAATTCTAAAAGCTTTCCTTTAGTGGAACAGATTTTTGCCTTGATGACTGAACATCTGCTCAAGTCTCATAAAATAATTTGTACTCTTACAAATGGAAAATGATCATGAACTCAGACAGGTGGCTTTTCTTGTGGGAAAAAATTCAGAATTCCCTAAATTTCCCTTTAAGAACCTAGCGATGTTGAAGGATATCACAGTCTGTTGTTAGATTGACATATTATCTTAGAACAACATTGCGTGTGCCAGTTACCGGTTTTAAGGTTGTTCGTTTTCATATGTTTTCTTTCCTTAGCAAGATCTTCTTGCTATCAATCTTTCAGATTCAGGAGCCATCTATTTCTATTACAGCACAACTCAATTTCTCTTGATCCTGTAGTCTCATCCACAATTCTCTGATCTGTATCTCAGTAAATGAGTTTATCAAGGACTATCCCTAATGCCTTTTTATTCTTTGTGTTTCTCAATGACATTTAAAAAAAATTAATGGATATTTACTATTAACTCTTCTGTGAATGCAAGTAGGTGATGGATATTGGGACTGAATGACAAATATTTACAGGGATTAGAAGCACAAAGCTGATTTTAAGTGAACAAGTGATTGAAGAGAATAAATGAATAAAAGCAAACAATTTAATGTAACAAAAATTTAATATAACAAGTATTTATGGTCTGCCTAGCATGTACAATACTTGTGGGGAAAGTAATAAAATTTAGTGTTTGTGGAAAATAAAATACACATTGATCTAAGAGTCAGGAGAACTAAGGTTTAATATTATTTCATCATTAATTATTGGTGTGACCTTCAGTAAATCACTCTAACTCACTGAGTCACAAGTTTTCTTTACTGCAAAATGAAAAGTTAGTACTAGATCATTTCTAGAGCCCCTTTTAACTTTGGCAGTTTATGGTCAGATATTAACAAATAAAAACAGAACACAGAAAATATTTATCTGAGACTGCTGAAATGAATCTTTTCTCAGTTATGACTTTCATAGTATTATTATATTCTCATTGATATTTAAGTTCACCTGAGCCTAGCTTATCCCTTCAAAATATGATATTACTGGAGGGGCTGGATTTGGCTTTATTGTCATAAAAGGATAAATGCCAGCTCCTCTGGAATGTCTCGTAGAAAATACATGGCAATAGAGAAGAGTTGTTTCAGATACTCCTATACTATTCTGCACTGGGAATATCAAATGCCCTGCATATACATCATATGATGCAGCGTTTTCATGCATATTTGTGCAGATTCTTGCCAGCTAATCAAGTTGTAATTTACATATAAAGTAAAAATTTTATTTGTTTTAGAATTTGCTGTAATTCCTGATTACGCATTTAAATAAATCTGAAGAGCCATTTTTTTAGATTTGCTTACAATACACAATTCAGAATTCGCTGATTTATGCCATTGGAAGGACTCAAGAATAGAAACAGAAAACTACAAATATACTGCCCTTCAAAATTGAAGCCATAACACTTTCTCTCCAGATCTTCCTTGCATAGCTATCTAGTACCAAGTTATCTTTTAGAAGCTAGAAATGCCACTGTTGTACTTACTCTACATAATAAACACTTAGCATCTAGATAATTAAATTGTTGACAAGGAATTTAACAGAACATTTTTGTACACAGTGTTGTTCTAGGTTTAATAAAGTAAACAAACAGGTTTATTCCTGACCTCCTAGGACTTAAATATAGTAGCAGAATAAAAGATTAACTGAATGTAGGCAATAATCTTACAAATTATTATCTACAAAGAGAAATAAATAAAGTTTTGAGGGCCTTAAAGAAAGAAGAGATGAATATTGGGAAGATATTCAGCAAAAATATATGGGAAAGGTGACAGATGTTCTGGGCCTTGAAAAATGAGTAGATTTCAACAGATAGATTACAACCTTGATGTGACTGAGGTATGATACATGGAATGTGTATTGAAAAATAAGACTAAAAAGATAGATTGGGATGAACTAATAAATGGCCTTGAATGCCATGCTCAGCTTGAGAAAATTACTTTCAGAGCATTTTGGAAGTTAAGTTGATATGGAGGCCAAAAGACTAATGGTTTCTAGCACTGGAAATGGAAAAGACAGGATATATTCAAGACGAAATACTGAAGAAGTAAAATCAGTAAGAACTAAAATTTGTACACCTTGTCGTATATATTTGCATAATAATACTTTGTACTCTTCTTACTTCAAATAATGTTTTATCACTAAGTGCTTAATAAACACCCATTAGGATTAACAAATCAGACAAACATAATATGCAAATCACAAGTGTTCAGGTGCATTGCATAAATATATGTATTTCCCTGCTATGTAAGTGTTCTAGATACTCTCTGCACCTTTTGTATTTAGGAGAAGCTTGTAATTCCTTGTCATTGTTATTTAGTTTTTCTGTAGTCTGATAGTTTTCCCAAACGACTATCTGTCATTTCTCAAGGCATCTGTGACTGAGATATCATAAATTGGGGGAGTCTTTGTAGTCATGTTCCTTTTTTTCCATCGTAACTTATGTTCTACATCTTGGGTCATCATCTAGGATATCAATAGTATCACTACAGCTGTATTTCCTTATTTTCTCTTGACAGTGTTCTTGGAGTTGATAAATAGTCCCACCTTAGTGTGGAAAGAAAGTATTTATTTTGAAGCTATATATAAGTTGATGAAATCATTGCTTGCAACAATGACTGAAAGAGGAAACAAGGGTTATGAACTCAACAAATCTGAGGCCAATACCTTTAAGCTTTCTTTCTTTGGCTCTATTTTACTCTTTTGTCATCCTTTGTGGTTACTAATTAGCTTAGCTTTAACCCTGGGAATTTCTTGCTATTGATACACTGAAAACGTGGGAGCAGAAAAAATGATTTTCCTTCCACCTTTAGAAGTTGTTCTGACTGAGCTAATAATCAAATTAACGTGAGATAGATTAACAGGAGAAAATAACCCAATTTAACACATATGTACATGCAGGGGTGCCACAAGAATATGAGACCTGAGAACACATTGGGCACTTGAGGCTGATGGGTCCTCTTGAGCTAAGAAGCGGGGTGGTGTATGGCTTAGGACTTCGAAGGGCAGGAAGGCAATTCACGTGGAGATAGAAGAGCAAATGTTTGGAAAATAAATGTCTGCTGGGCCATCTTAAAACAATGGGACACAGGGAAAACTTTGATCAAATGAGTCTTGCTAGGTTCCTCCCTCTATTATACACTAGTTTATATTAAACTATAGCTATCTATGATAATAGCTCTGTTCCTGGACCAGGTCCTCTACCTAAATACTTCTAGGCAGTAAAGGTAAAGCAGAAGGTCAAAAGTGTTTCCTGAGTTGTTTGTTTCTTAAAAATAACCAGCTTAAAATAATTACTAACCTAAAGAGGCATATTTAGGGGTGGCAAATTCTGCTCCCCCTCAGAAACAACTCACATACAAATATTAATGTGTTAAGTACGCTCAGCCATAAGACCTGTTTTCCCTTTATCCCTTTCAGGATTCCATTTGATAGAATACCTCAATAAAAAAAAAAAAAAAGATACCTAAATTAGGACAATTTATTAATACCACAACAATTGCCTCTTAAGTTTAAAATGTATGTTTTGGTAAAAAAATCCATTCACAAAACACAGATTAGGGTTAGATTAAAGTAGAATCTATTTCCTTACACTGCAACTGAAAACAACCTACAGTGCAAGGCTCACCTGACTTGCCCATTCAGTTGTAGGCAGAAGAGACTATAGATAATGAAAGTATACCTAGTTTCCCTCTGTGGGGATGTGCTGTCTGGTCTCTCTGATACAAAGAAACAGGAAGTTCAAGGATAACTCAAAAGGGAGAGAACCTGTTGTACAGAGCATAGATCAAAGAGATAGAAGCCAAGTTCTTGCTCTAAGAAAACCACAAACTTACACCCCAGTAAAATAAGATCCTATAGTTGTCATGCTCAAAACAATGAGACTGTTTAATTTTCGGTGCAGTGAAGATGCAGCATCTCCTTTTTCAGACAGTTTCCCCATATAAAGAGAAGGTGAAAGTCTCATCTATGAGCTAAAACACAACTTCCGTGTTCATTCTTATACAATTAAATATCAGTTAATAAATTAAAAATTGTGTTTAAAAAATTAAATAAAAGGAGCTATACTCAATGGATAACGTGCTTGGACACATGATGTTGGAAGATAGTTTTTCATAAATCCATCATGTTTCTACATACCTAGGTATTAGCAGCCAATTTGTTTCAGGCTATCTTTTCAAAGATAATTGTATGAACAAATCACTTTGGGAAAACAGGGATTCCCTCTGGATCAGCTTTACTTAAATTGCAGGACAGAAATGTCTCCCTTCCCCTACAGGGAGACAATGCCCCCTGTAACGATGGAGACATCTCCCTTTCCTCTGCAGAATGGATTTGCTTGCATTCAAGTGACAAAGATAGTTTCTTCTCTCCCAGCAGATTTGCCAGCAACCCCTACTGAAGATTGGGGCTTTTAATATCAGGGTTCTTCTTCAATAATGAACCTCCACTGCATGTGCAGGCAAGATTTTGCTTTCATGTCAATGCCCTGTGGAAATTAAGAATTGAGGAACAAGAAGCAAGATGATTCTCCAGGTGAGCCTATTGCTGTGAGTAATAAACTGTCTTTTGTCTCTGACCCAGCGGCCGCAGGTCTTTCTGCCAGTAACTATGAACCTATGACAACCTCGCTTGTTGGCATTTGAGTAGGATAAACTCAGACCCTTTACAGTTCCTGGCATGACAGTTTAATAGACAGTTAATAAACTGTTTAATAGACAGTTTAATAAATTTTTCTAACAATTTATGGTAATGAAGACAATATTATTTTGAAAATTTAAAAAAAGGGAAAATGTTGTTTATTGAAGACATATGCATTATATTATTTCATCTTCACAATGACTTACACATCATGTCTGTGAAGGGGGGAATTTCTCTCGCTTATTCTCTGCATTTTCTCTAGTGTCTAGCACAAAACATATGCTCAGTATTTGTTACATGAAAAAAAAGGAATGAATAAATATGAGGGATTAAATGTGCTTTTACAAACGGTATGTTGCAGTTCAGAGAGGAGAAACAATTTTCCTTGAGCCACAAAGCTAATTATTAGCAGGCCTGGAACTGGTGTCCAAATCAATTTAATTGCATAGCCCCTGTTGTTTGCATAGTTAGATTTGAATGATGTGTCAGCTAATGCTGATATTCACTCATTTCAGGGAAGTTTTTCAACACTAAGTTGAATCAAATAATTATATACTAAACTAGAATGACAAAATATAAAATAAATTAAAATTATTTTTACTATAAACATATATTCTTTATAGCCTTAATGCAGAAAAATATTTTCACACCTGCACCTTGAAACTGTTTTCATTTAATATATTTAGTTACATGTAAATATTTAGGTAATATGTCTCTGTATTAGATTATTCAGTATGTACAAAAAATAACATTCCCTTAATCCATGCAGAATATTCAAATTATTTTTTATTTCATATAGATTAACCAGGAATTTCCCTGTGTCATTTATTTATGTGGTACTGATTTTTTTTTTCAAAAAGATTCAGAGCATTTTTTAAACAATCGTCAAATAACAATTGAACAGGAAATGCACCCCAAATTTTGTCATAAATACAGGATCAAACTATTTTATGATAAAACTGAAAGTTTACATTATTTAAATTGAGAAAAAGAAGTTAAAGCAGTCTGTCTATGATCCATTTCTTTCCCAATCACTGGGCATCTTCTGAGGAAAGAAACAAGGTAGATGGTCAAGTCTCATCTCCTTGCAAACATTCAGATAACTGGACTGCCTAGTAAATAGAGTAATGATATCTGATGAAGGAGAATACTTCTTTATGGAATGTTCTTAGCAGAGTGTCACTGACTTAGGTTTGCTTATGGTAAATAAACCTGGGAGCTGTGGTACAATGAGTCATGGCTACCGGGAGAATATCATGTAACCTATACAACAATAGTTTATGTAATAACCTAAATGCTGCCCTCTGAGTGAGTTATATGTCTCAGGCTAAAGAAGAATGAAAGGATATGGATCCGCCCTCGATGCTTGAAATCTCTCCCTGTTTAGTTAGTGATTGCATGTATCCCTGAAGTTATTAATAGTAAAGTTTGGTATTGAGTAAGACTCTGGCTTGTGTGATTCTTATTTGACAATCTGGTCCTTTGTGTTCGCTGGTAAGGCTACATTTTTTTCTTTTTCATTTTTAAGTTAGAGTAATAAGAACTGAATGATAAATTTTTTTAGCAAAATACATTGTGTGACTAGATAATTTCTTTCCTAGAACTTGCAGAACGTACTGCCAAATCATCACCCAACCAATGGGTTTAACAAGTATTTACTTAGACCCTTCCAAATAACCAGTATCCTGTAAGTTCTACCGGCTGTTCGCATTGTGTCATTTATTTTTATTTATTTTTAATTTATTGTTTTGCTATTGACTCAGAAATATCTCTGAAACATTTCTGTACCACAGTGACTCACGTGACCCTTTATTGTGACCCTTTATTTACAGAGATCCACAAAGCTATTTTAGACTGGCAGTGCTACTGGGTGGCAAGGACAGAATTTTTTTCCAACCCAGTGTCATCTCTCTACGACACACTTTTTCTCCCTTGTGTCTTTCTTCAGGCAGATTTTATTTATCAAGTTAGGTTTCTTTTTCTCAAAATAAACATAGTATGCATCCCTGTTATAAAGATGAAAGTAATGTGATGATACATGTAAAAGCATGCTTTGTAAACAAGTGTGGGTGGCTTTTGAACTCTGAGAAATATAATTGTTTCAAAATTGTAGGCTAGGGACGTTAGAGAGAGGTTCCATTTTCATTGCCATATACCCAGAATAATGTAAATTCGGTTCAGATTCTCTCTCTCTCTCTCTCTCTCTCTCTCTCTCTCTCTCTCTCTCTCTCTCCCTCTCTCTCTCTCTCTCACACACACTTACAAAAGAGTGAAATATTTTTAAAATATTGATAACAACCATAGAGTTATGTTATAAATATTGATAAGACATTAACATTCAACATTTTTCACTATCACATTCACATGCTTTATGTTTGTTATGTAAATAATGGTTTGGAGTACATTTCTAAATCATTGGAAAAAAGTATGCTTCTCGAGTGTCTGTATCAGAAAAAAATGAAAGAGGAGATTCATTTTTATTTGCATATCACCTTAATACATCAATTTAATGTGATTTCATCCCATATGGATATCCAGGGAGATACTGTAAATATAAGAAATTATGTGGTATAAAGTACCTTTGATGAAGTAAATGAATAGAAAATTAAATGCTGGTAAATAAATGACTATAATTTGATAAGGTACATAAATTGCTATACCCAGGTTCCAGAAAAGCAGGTTTCACCAAGTTGTGTCACAAAATAGTGAGGCCATTATCATTATAAAATCCCCTAAGAGAAATAACAAGTGCTGCAATTATGTGGAACCTTAAATTACATGAGAAATATTTAGAGTTTCTGCCATACTAAATATAACGGAAAAATGCTCTCATTAAGTTCTAGTCAATTATCACAAGTAAGTCAAAATCATTTTAGAACCCAAACTAGTCGGTTGGGTAATTCATTTCCAAAAGCCCACTGTGGCATAATCCTGCTTCCACCATCTGTATTATAAGTTGTTTCCCAGGTTTATTACTGAAACACCATAGCAATGTCAGCAAATGTGACAAAGTGATTTCCCTGTGGTCACACATTTACTTAGCCAAACAAATGGCTGTGTTTGTGGTAAGTAGCAGATATTGTCAGTTTCTGAAGCAGCTTCTCTCTGGTTGCAACTTAAAATGAGTGACAATGTGAAAGAAGCCTGGTGATTTAAGTTTTGCAAGAACCAGTGTTTCGTTCCTTAAATTCTCTTGTGATTCCCATTGTATCACACCCGCAGGTTTCCCCTGAATAGTGCTAAGTTCCTGTTGCTATCCATTTAGAGTGGTGCTTAGTAGCACTGAATAATTCAAACATATAACACTAGGGTTTTCAAAGGGCTTAATATCCCTCACAAAGGCCAAAGGTATCCCTCACACACACCCTCACTAATTCTTCCTTGACCCAGTAGTACAAAACACATTCCACATGGAAATGCGTATCTCTGGAGAATAGCTTTCCAAGCTAGCTGAAAGCTCTGTTATGTCTAGGGCCATGAGCTTAATACCGTCTTTTTATTTATTTCTCTATTCACCATCACTGTCTCCAACTTATGGTATTCTTACTTTTGAAGAAAGAAAGTGGAGGCAGAAATTGTATGTTGGCTCATATAATTCCATCAAACAACTCGGTTTCTATCTGAATATTTGTAATATGAAGGCTACAAAGCTAATCTTGTAGCGAGGAGTGGCTAAGTGATAGCTGTGTCCAAGAAACCATAATCAGAAATATGCAGTCACCCTACCTCACCTCTTTCGTTTTTGCCTGGACTCTCAGACGGTTGCAATGGCAGCAACCCACTTGGTGACCATGAGGGAAAGGGAAATAGAGTCCCAGAATCAATATCGGCAGACATCTGCCTTCAGATATCTTCCCGTTAATGGAAAAAGTCCCTGCTTTCAAATAAATGTAAATGTATCTGGTAATTGCAATCAAAAGCATTCTTAAATAAATCAAAATTCTTCTTGGTCAAGGAGACTCCTAAATTTGGAGGTAAACTGACTTTTCAACAAATGGTTAGTTGTGCTTTTAGTCTTTTTTTATGAAGTCTGTATAAGGGAAAAAAAATGTCTTTTATATTGTAAATATGAAGAAACTATGTTTACCTGATATACCCTGTGCCCTAGTAAGGATATGGCTCCTTTCTGAGCGATACCTGCAAGAGCAGCAAAAGGCTTGTTCTTTGACTGTACCACTAATTGAATCAGTCTGACTGTGATGGATTGATTCTAATAGCTTAAAGTACCAACACCATAATATTATCAAACAAACATCAGTAACTTTTATGTGTTCTTTTAGGGAGGAAAGACCTCTGCTTATCTTAAGTATGCCTGAGAAATCTATTTCTGTTTGCTGATAAATTTTTGTTTTCTATTTGTATTTATGTTGTTATACATTCCATGTCTTAAACTCAAAATAAATTCAATCCCAAATAAATTCTTGCAAAAAGTCTTTCCAAGAGGAGGCATATTTTCATTTCTCTTCTACTCCCTCAATCTTGAATGCTTTCTTTCCTTGGCTTTGTGTCCCCAGAGTTCCTGATAGTTTCTAATGCCTTCTGTTCTTCCTTCTTTGATTCCTTCTCATGATCCCTTTCTGTGGGTGTAGTATTCACAACATCATCCTTGGCTTCCTTTTCTTATCATGTGGCATGTTCTTCTGGAATTATTGTATTCAATTGCCTGACTGTACTTTTATAGCCCAATGGTAACTACCAAGGTCATGTCCTCAGGCCAGAGCTCTCTCTTGACATTAATATGTGCAGTGCTGAATTGATCAACTTGCTCTCTGTAGGGAGAAAGGCATAATGGGTAGCATTTGCTGGTTTCCGTGGAATAAGTACCTCCTTTATTGCAAATTTCAAGCTACCCATGGTTTAACAACTAGCTCAAATTTCCTGAATATTAACAATTGGCTTTTGCAAGCTGATATGAATTGTTTCCAGTGCCTCAGAGATCCTACTAGATGTCACCACTTGGCTGTTGTGAAGTTTCAAAATCAATTTGCCCCAAACTAACTCCCATTATCTTCTTCTCTCCCAGCCTTCTCCTTCTGGGTGATTAATAACTACCACTCATGTATTTCCTTACTTCAGAGTCCTGGATGCCATCCCTGATTTCTTCCTCACCATCATCTTCCACATCTACTTAGTAACCAAATCTGCAATTACTTCTTTGTCTTTAATATCTCTCAAAATATTCAAGGCACACTAGCTAAATCTGGGTCATCATCAGCTCTCCCTTGGATAACTACAATAGCCTTCCTATCGGCCTCTTTCCTTCTGGCTCATTCTATTCTGCTTCTAATTGATATCCCACACAATGACCACAGGGATCTTTCTATAAGGCAGGCCTGAGATGCCACATTCTTATTTATAGGCCTCCATTGGTCTTCTGATACAACCTGGATAAAGGTGCAAATCCTTCAGGGTACCATAAGGCCCTTCCTGGGTTGCTACCTACTAATCTACATAGCATCATTTCATAGCCCACAGATTACAACTAATATCATATCGTTGGATGAAATTAATTATGCTCCTTCCTTTGATTCCAAACCTTTGCTCATGTTCTTTTCTCTTACAAAACTAATATTATCAATAGTAAAACCAATATTTTAAGTGTTTGACATTTTAATTCCCTTATCAATACTTTTGTTTACTCCTATAACCACCCTGTTAGGTTTAGTTTTTAAATTTAGGAACAGAGAGCTCAACAACTTTTCCAAGATTGCACAGCTAGTAAGTGTGGGTACCATACTCTGTTGTTTCGGAATGTTCTACCCTCTCTAACTCTTAATCGTCATTACAACTTCTACTTATGGTCCCTGTCCTTCAGAAAGCTTTGAAAAATGGAGATGTGTTCCCACATTTCCCTAAACTGTTATCCTTGGAATAACTGTTATCCTAGGAATTGCTTATTTATTTGTCCATGACCCCCGGAAAAATGTCTTTTCAGAGACAGGGCTGCCTTTCTCACCATTGTATCAGAAACACTTAGTAGTATTCTCAGAACATAACAGATATAAATTCTTATTTGTTAAATGAATAAATGCCAAAAGGTGCAAAGCGGCCACTTGAGATCAGTAAGGCTGAACAATGTATGGACTCATATTATTGCATTTGAAATCAGAACCAAACAACAGATATAATAGAAACTCACAAAAGTCATCTCTCCTTTCTTTTGACTGACACGTTTACTTTGGGATTATAATCCAAGAAATAAACAAAAGAAAAATACAAATGCAAAATTATAGATTATGGATTGTTCAATTTAGAGATCTTCCTGTCCATTACTCTAACTTTATAACTAAGAAAACTAAAGTCAAAGCAGATAATGAGATCTGGCCAATCCATTTAGTCAACTTCCTCATGAGATTAAAGTAGGGAGCTCAAAAAGTGGTACTGTCCTTAAAAAGAATAAGCACATGAATAAGGACTACGAAATAAGGAATAAATATTTGGATATGAGCATTTTAACATTGAATGATCAGTTATTTGATATGAAAGTTATAATTGCTACCTTGTTATAAACATTAACTATAAATATAATAGTTCATTGAAAACTAGAGTACATGGGACATTAACTATAAATACAATTAACTATAAATATAACAATTCATTGAAAACTAGAATGCGTGGGACATAAATGGAAAGATGCACTATATAAATTTATCTTGGGTTGTTTTATTTTTCTGGCTTTACATTTACATTAATAGAAATACACTCTCATATTTTAGTAAACTGAACTTTATTACCTGGTACTTCTTCCATCTCTGTAAATTGAGGGTGGCACAACTATTCTCAAAGGTGTTATATAACAATTATGACAATTCTGTAAAACTTTAAGCAGTGTCTATCGGTTAGTAGATACTCATTCAACATTCAATGAATAACAAAAATTTTGCTGACTTTGAATACATTCTTACTTTCATTTTAAACAAAGGTGGGTGTTTTATTTCTGTTTGCTGTTGTTGTTGTTAATTCTGAATGTAGATTTATTACTGCAGTCAGAGTCTGAAATTGCTTTCATACCTCCACACCCACCTTCCCTGAATTCACAATTTGTAGTGTAACATGAATAATGTACATATCCCAAATAAATTTCGCTGGAAAAATCTGTCATGAGAAATTAAGTTTTGAGCTCTTAAGCTGCAGCTGCGAGATGTGAATTTAGAGTTTTCTAAAATAATTCTTCACTTTGTCCATTTACTATCTTTTTTTCCCCCAAAAGTAAAAGATTTAAATGTTGCCTCAAAAATTAAATAGGGCATTTAGAAACATTTTTTTTTTTCCCAAAAGACAATCTGTTAGGAGTAATTTTACTGATCCAGTTTATGGACAATTTTATTTCCTTCACTTGCTTCCTTCATTATTAAACAAAATGCTAGAAACAGCAGGGTCTCTCTATTCAGGATTCCATTTGTGCTTGGGCTTTGTTTATAATGTTGGCCATCCTTTATTTGCTTTGACATCATGATCATTTTCCTAGTCACAAATTACTACGGGACATCATGAGCAGAATAAGAAAAATATGAGCTTTAATGTACTGGGAGATTCCACTTATGCTTTTGTTCAGGGACTATCAGATCAGGATGATGCAGAACCCAGAAAAAATGTGTGCAGACAGAAATAAAGGACATCTTTCTAGGCCTCCTCTTGAGATAAGTGAGATTTCTGTGTAACTTCATTGGGTGAATCACATCTGCTACCCTGCCAGAGGTCAGACAGTGAAGAATATGTCCCTTTCTCTCCAGTGAGCTACGAAGGCCTTCCATCTTCCTGATGGCAAAGCTGAGGGACGGTTCCAAGCAATAGTTGATAGTGTATAATAAGCTTTTGTCTTTCCTTCATGGAAATACCTCTACCATTTGTATCAGATTCCTCAAGTTCATGTCTTTATACCCTTGAATATCATTGATATAAAAGTGACCATACACTATTTCCAGAAAGGACCCCAACAATATGTATCAGAGTGGAAATAACACTAAAGCAGGTGAAGCGATGTGATAAAGAGCTTATTGGAGAAGTGGACAATTGAAAAGGAACCTGAATATATGAACCATACATATATCTGTAGGAAGAATGTTCCCGGCAGAATTTCAAATCCCCAAGGCCCAGAGCCATGTTTGGCTAGAGCACATTGGGAATGTTTCAGGAATAGTAAAAAAGTTGGTTTGTCTGCATCGCAATGACCAAGGAAAAGAATGGTAGGCGACAGGCTGAAGAGTCAATCAGGGGTCCAGATCACATAGGCTTGTGTAGGCTGCGAGAAGGAACTGGATTTTAGTCTAAGTGCAATTAGAAGCAACTAGGGCAGAAGAGTGCCATGATTTGATTGGTTATTTTAGAGAATCACTTGATAAGCAACAAAACACCACACCAAAAACAACAAAATAATATAAATACAAAACCAATTAAAAATACTATTATTATAGCAATATTTATTACAATTATAATCATTTATTGAAAGCACTGAAATCAAGAGGTTCAAGCAAGGGGCAAAAAAGAATTTGGTTCTGCTTTTGCCGAAAGTTTTTGTACCTGCTCTGCTTCTTTCCCTAACCCTGGTTGAAATATCAGACATACCCACTATTTTTTCAGGCACTATTAAATTCAGTCCTCCACTCAATTTCAGTGCCAAGAAGAATCTCATTTTGATCATTTAAATGTCCAGTCAAATGTAGAAATCCAGTTTCAGAAATTCACTTAACACCAAATGAGTCTATACTTCTTTTATTTGCTTTTGTTCAATCTTGTTTATCTTTTCTGTCTCCCCCATTAAAATGGCAGCTCTATGAGAACAGGGATTTTTGTCTGTTTTGATCACTGTTGTATATTCAGTACCTATACCAGGCAGGCACATGTAATTTACAAATAGATGTTAAATAAATGAAGCCATTAAGAGAGTAAACATAGCTAGAAAAGAACTGAGGCTCCACATCACTCTAATATGACTAAGAGGAGTAGGAGCCCCCAACGGACATGGAAAGGTAGGAGCCTATGTGGTTTGAAGAAAATGAGCAAGTAATGGAAGGAGTGGTAGATTTTTCAAATGCTACCAAGTGTTTGAGTATAGTGAGACCTGAGAACTGACTACCAAGTTTGACAAGAGAAGTCACTTGAAAATCGTAGATTCAGTTGAGTGAGAAGAATACTTGAATCTGCTATTTTCAAACACTCAGTCTAAGTAGAGAATGAGAGTTAAGGAAGTATGAAATTCCACTGCACACAATGGTTTCAAGGAGATTTGCTATTAAAAGTTGCAGAAAATGGTAAAGGCAGTAACAGCTAGAAGGAAATATAGGGTTAAGAAAGTACATTCAGTGAGAATAGACAAGGTGATATTAGAGTAACAATCTTGAGATGTTCATGGCTGAAACACAACAAATATAGTTATCATACTTATATATGTTTATTATATATGCATGTATTTAATATATAACAGAAGCTATATATTATATAATATAAATGTATGTAATAGCTATACAAATATATAACATTTTATTTATATTATATATTAGATCATATACTTATTTATATTTATTATCATCAGGGGTTCTGGTTATAGAGTCCCACAGAGACCCAGCCTGACAGGCTTTTACTTTTTTGTAGCTGTGCTACATTCTACAGAACGTTTGGCAAGACAACAGAGAAACCGAGAAATAAAACAATAGCATAGACAATTTTAATTTAATATTGTATGCATGGACATCTCTAATCTTAAACTAACCAAATTCATCTTATCTGGAAGATAAGGTTACAGTATCAGCGGGACATTCTTTAGACAGTGTTCGAGAAGAGGTGGAGAACATGGATTAGGAGTTCCGAGAAGTGTCTAAATGGGGGTTACAGATGTGTGAGTTTTCAAAGAACTGAGACAACTCAAACCAAGATTGTGAGTGAGTACACTAAAAGAAAGAATGTAAATGAGAAGAACTGAGGTCAATCTTCTAGAATAACAAAGCCTTATAAGAAACACGGGAAAAAGAGAGGAACAAAAGAGACAGAGGACATAGGTGATTAAGGAAGAAGGAAAGAATCAGCGGAAGTGGATTTGAGAAATTTTATTCATCAAAAATAGCAGATGATGCAGAAAGGTATAGAAAGAATAGGTATAGAAAGAAAACACTGTATCCAGAGTTTTACAAGTGATCTTGGCAAGAGCAGTTTGGGTTTCTTTTCAGTCGTGGAGACAGTGCAGACATCAAGAGGCCCACAAGGAGGTGAGGACTTTGGAAGCTCAGTTCTCTTTAAGATTTCAGAAACGAATGCATACAAAAGTAGAGAAGCCTAAGAGAAGAAAGGCCTATTTGTATAATTTAAGGGAAATTATAATATGAATTTATGGAAGAGAAAAGAAAAACGAAAGTACAGGGGAAAATCTCTATCATCGGGAGGATATTTCCACTTTGAAAAATCAAAGATAATGTCATTTCAACATGTTTTGAAAGCAACCAGTTTAGATATGATAGTTTTGTTTCATTTTGTTTTGCTTTAAATGTGCTTGATGTTTTGGGGGCCTGTTTATGAGACAAATTTACATTTACTCTATATATTTTTCATAGTTACATCATCATGTATTTGATATGGATAAGATAATTTTAATCATTAGCAAACAAGTAAAAATGTGCATTTTTCATTGCATATCCACATTATTTTCTTTCCAAGCAGTCATTAGAGGGCTATGGATTTCTCTCTGGGTTCATTTATCATGAACAGATCTTAAAAATATATTCAATATGCACATTTTTCTCTCTTTAATTCTTTTCTTTATAAACCAGTGGATTATATATTCAATTATATTTTATTGTCTGAACTAGCTGCTGAACAACAAAATATATAATTTGCACACCTGCACCTAGAGATGGAAATTTATCATTTCAGCACAATTAAAACCCAGAATGTTTTTGTTTCTTTATAGACATACTCATTATTTTATTTTCTGCACTCAGATCCATTTAATATAGTAATTAAAACACTACATTAGGAGTCAGTTCAATTCTATCTTTGGCTATGTTGAATATTGGCCCTAGTCCTGTTTTGCAAATAACCTATAACTATCCCTTATCAGTTATAAACTGTGTTCTCTTTCATTAACATGAAACTGACACGGGTTATTTATTGTATCCTCCATGAGTGTTTAGAGGATGAATATGAATGTGACTCTGTTTTTCGTTTTGTTTTTTAGAAAATATATTTGGTATTGACATTCTACAAACAACATTAACTAGCATTTACTTTCTCTGGAGACACAAGAGGAAAAACAAAAAATTCAATTCTCCAGGTCCTACCAAAAACTGTGCCTTTGTGTAATCTACGTAATATGTGTATTTTCCCAAGAATTCTGATACTGAGTTCTTCTCCATATATGTCAGTTATAATAGGCATGCTAAACAGTGAAATTTTTAAACAGACATAATGGTAATAATAATATGAGAACGTTGTAGTGGTTATATATGGTACAAGAACCAAACTGCCTGGGACTGAATTGACTTTGCCACGAATGAGCTATATAACCCCAGACAAATTACTTAATTTCTCCATGACTCAGTTTCTTCATCTGCAAAATAGGTATAACAATAAAAACCTGTAATGCTGGATTGCCATGTGGGATAAAGGAGTGCTTAGAGGTACACCTAGTAGGTATTAGTGATACATATTAGGAGCTCTTACTATTAGTTAACACTTATTGTGTGCTAAAAATGTTTCCAAAAGCTTTACGTGCATGACCTTATTGACTCTCAGAATACAACTACAAAATTGATTCTGTTTTTATTCTTATTTTACTGATAATGACCTAATCCTTTGACTGAGGTTGCACAGATATTGTGTAAAACTAGGGTTTTCAACCAGTGGGCTCTATAGCCCACTCCTTTATCTGCCACAACACTCCCTCCAATCTAGTACAGGTAATTGGAGTTAGCTAAAAGCAGAATAATTAAGTTGATCCTGTGTGAAATCATAAACTAACACATGATTCAGTAAAATATTGTTGGAATTTTATTGTCAGCGACTGTATTGAATATTAAGCTGTTAACATTTAAAAAATTATAGCTTCCTGAGACCTATTGTGGGAACTCGGTCAAAAAGTGGAGATCCTAGAGATGTCAAGCACATTTACTAACTTGTTAAACATTTAAACTGCGACTTACATGTTTTTAATATTTTTTACAGTCAAGCACCTAAATATTTTAAAGTCAAGGACCCATGAAGAATCTAAGGAAAGATATAGACATTCCCCCGAGAAAGGCATACATATATGTACAACTTTAGGTGTTTCTGAGCCCCTCTGAAGCCAATCTATACACTCCGAGAAGCTGACTAATACACTATGGAAAGTACTATCTAGTAGCCTTGCTCTATCTATCTACAAACTCAGTGTATCAAGACAGACATAAAAATCTATCTACTTGCAAATAAATATATGTTAGCCCACATCTTTCAGAAATTAAGCCTGAATAAAAGCTTTAAGCATTTAGTAGCTGATTTTAAAAACAAATAACAACAAAAAAAAACCCTTCCTTTAAATACAGCCTCATCATACAAATTTCAGAATTTGGAAGTCAAAATATGCTCACTTGGAGAAAGCATTCCTCTTTTTTTTTTTTTTTTTTTTTTTTTTTTTTTTAAGACTGATCAAGGGAAACAACTGATTTTTCTATGATTTTTGAAAAATCGGCAAGGCTCACTCTTCCCTTGCTGGTTTATTTTGGGACCTTAGTGTATAACTCCCTGAAATGAACTCCACTATCCTCCACCTCACTCATCTCAAGGCCGGTGCCTTTTCTGATGCAGAATCTTATTTCATTTTAATGTAAGGCCCTGTAAATTCCAAAGAGTCTTACAATCATCAGCATTTCAGAAATATGCCCTGGCACATTTCTTCAGTATAATATGCAAGTTTTCTGTCTTTTTCTTTTTCCCCCCACATATACCAAGCAAAGAATATCAGCCAAGAAATTTTAAGAATGAAAATGAGTTTCTGTTAGAAAAAAAAAAAATACGTGATTGTCGTAATTTTTGAGAAACATATATTTATCCAATGGGAGGCCCCATTCTAATATATGGGATATTTTGTGGAAAAATTAAAATTTAGGGATTTTGAGGATTATTTATTTTTTATAAAGGCTAGTGTAGGTCTAAGTTGCCTGTGCTTTGCCACTTCACAAGCTAATTCTAATATTTATCAATTTAAAAAGCAATAACTATGCAGTTTCTCTGAGTTGTAATATTAAAAATATAATATGTATATGTTTTGTATATATTACATATTTATTTAAATTTAGTGCAGTATTTGTACCCTTGATATTAGTTATGGAGATTTAAGTTCCTCTTGTTTTCACTTTTCTCCCCATTATCATTCATTACGAAAATTTCAAATTTACAGCAAAGATAAACAATCATTTATTTTTCAATTAAAAGTATTTATTGAGTCCCTATTAAATACAAGACAAAGTAATTGCTTTGAATCTGCTTGAGAAGATATGACACATTCACAGGAAATTACAGTTATCAATAAAATCAGAAAATGTACTTTGCCTAACTCTAAGAGTTACAGAGAATTCCAGAGGTGGGAGATAGTCATAACTCAGTTAATGATTCATGTGAGTTACAGCCTTGGACTAGACTCACCTGAATTGTCTTAGACTGTTTCAGACATTCTATTTCTTGGTAGTGGCACGTGCAGGTCAATCCATTAGCATTCATGCACACTCATGTGCCCACACACACATATACACTGGATGATACAGTACAGTCCGTCCTTCCACGAAAAAAAAAAAAGTGGGAAAATAGCAAAATTTTTCTCCCACTGTGTGGATGTAAATTACTCCAAATAAATATTGTTATCACTACACAGAAATGCATGTTTATCTTTAAAATGCCATTAACTTGGAAAACAAACATGGGATTCAACATTATGACTGCTAAAAGATCAAGTTTATAAGGAACAAAATAAGATTGCCTGTTATTTGGCATTGTATCCTCCTGCTAAAATGTTTATTGGCATTGTGATATACACAATGCTGAAAGAAATGCTGTTCACTTGAAGATTCCCTGTGTTAAATTGGGAACTCTGCAATCGTTTTTTCCGTGAAGGAACTAGGTGAATTTGCAGACTGACACAGTATTCTTTAGTTTAATGATTCATTTTAAACACTATAGTTTTAAAAAATATTTTTGATAGAAAAACAAAAGAGATATAAGTGTATTTATTCTCACTCCATTTGGTGAAACTATTCCTAAAATAACTAAATCACATCCTAAGGGGTTTTTGTAGTTGTTGTTGTTTTGTTATCTGCACCAGAGACATCAGTTGCATATTCAACTATCTTCCTTCTTTGATGTTTATTATATTATTTCTGACAGGGTAGGGGCATACAAAAGCAGTGGAACTAATCGTAGTGGCATATGAATAAAAAAGTTTTCTGACCCTTTGATTGACCACTGGGAAAAACTTACAGTAATGTTTAACCATGGTATTTTGTAGACTTATTTTCACACATCTTTCAGGAATACATTTTAGCTAAAACTATCTAGTGATGGTAGGACAATTGAATCATCAAATGTTTCACTACTGACAATTCACAAATACTGAAGTGCATTGTGTTGTCATGCAGGCTTAAGAGTATGAGATTGTAGATTTAAATGCCTATCCTTGCATCTATGAGCTACATGACATTAAGCAAATTAATTTCTCAAAGATCAATTTTGTAATTTGTAGATTAGAAGTGATAACAGCATCTATCTCCAAAGTTTGTGATAAGGAATAAATGAGAAACTATATGAAAGGTGCTAGTACAATAGTTGTCATATAGTAAATAATAAATACTGAGCTATTAGGCATGTCCACCCTGGATTTTTTCCCCCCCACATCTAAGAATAACCAGTGATCTCCAGGTCTTTACCAGCCCCTGTAATTTATTTCACTATAATAATGAGTCATGAAATTACTGTGATTGAATGTATTCAATGGTATTCCTTAGAAGGAGATTGATTTAGCAACAGTAACGAGAGATAAGTAACGAGAGATAGAGATTCTGGAACCAGACTCTGTATTTATCCCAACTCTGCTACTCATAAGCTGTGTGACTTTGGATAAGTCAACAACTCGGATGCCTCAGTTTCCTCACCCATATAATAGAGATAACAATACAATGTACCATTTAGAGTTGTTATAGAGACTAGAATCATTACTGTTTGAACACCCCTTAGAATAGAGCCTGGCATTTAAAGAACATAACTTAAGTGTTTGGTAAATAAATGCAAGCAACTGCAATATTTTGTGGGTCTTTTCCTGTATTAGTAATTATTTGTAAATCTTAGTTTCAAATATGTTGAATACAAATATTACATGTGTATGAATCAGACTAGGAATTTAATGTGTAGCCAGCCTGAATCATACCCTTTTGTGCATACAAGTAGAATTCTGAAGTTCAACTGCAAAATCACTACAACTGAGTCAATTCTATGGACTGTTTCATTTGGCATTGGCTCCACTTAAGCTGCCTTCATCATCATCAACAATCCCACTAGGTTTCTTTCGTTCAAAGAGTATCACTATTTATTTAAATAAGCAATAAAAAACGTAGGGGAGTCTTTCTTTCAATACACCCTCACCACAAAGCCCATTAAATGAACTTCTCAAATAGTCATCATAGGTAATTTGAGTACTAATCAGAATTATAAGTGAGGACTGCAGCTTCAGAATGGTTTTTTCTCTACAGGAGTGCATTTACCTCAGTTGCTGCTGCTGACAAACCTCACAGTGTCTGCTTTTTTGCAGTTTACAGTTCTCATTAAAACAAAAAAAAACAAAAAAGCAGGAGACGTCATCAAAATTGTGGCATGACGTGAGCCTCTGGAAATCTCCCCTGGAATTTACAACAAATTGAAAAACTATAAGTCCACAAAGGACTCCCTGCACAGCAGACGAGCAAGACAAAGAGTCTCATGACTGAATTCACATAAAGGTGGGCAAATTGCTCGAGCAGGGGAGGAGGGATAGGAGCAGTGCAGAAACGGGCAACACAGGCGCAGGAAGCAGACCTAGCTCAATGCTCCCAGCTCGCTGCATCCCAGAACTACCGCAGCTTCAGGAGAGGGAACTGCGACTGCTAGGGCTCCACTTATAGCCCACAGGGCTGAGGGGACAGCATGTAACACGGCTGAACCCAACGCTCATGGCAGAGACCTTGAAGCAAAGACTGAGGGAAGAAGGATGAAACAGGTGATTTAAGCCCTCACTGCCAGAGAGAACGGAAGCCTTAGGCATTGAGACCAGCCCCCTCTCAATCCTCCCAGAGCTCACCACACCCTCCTACCCAGTGCTAGAAGTGGAACAGTAGCAGTGTCAGATCAAAAGAACAGAATATTTGCAGTTCTGAGAATTGCGGTCCACAGACAGATTCGCAGCCCAACCAGTTCCGGCAAAGGGGAGGGAGCTGTGGAAGCAGGACCAGCTGTGGTGCTGGTCGCTGCCACTGCCCTGGGCCACCTCTCACAACTCACACTCCCCCTGTCCCCACCTGTCTGGGCAGATCCCTGCGGCAGTAAACAGAACTGCTAAAACACACAAACTCTGAATCTGGTGCAGGAAGAGCTTTGGAACTTCAAAAGCTCTCTGCATCCCCACAGGGACACAGTGCCTGCCCTATGACCCAAAGAAACTGTTAACAGAGGAGAAGTCTGCCTTCCAGGGAATCCCCCCATTGTGTGAGAAGCTGGAATAGTGCAGAGAAAACATAAAACTACAGTGTGAGTAAAACACATACTGGAAAACAAAAGAAAGACTCTTCCTATCAAGCTGTTGCAGAACCCACTCCTATAGATGTCTAGGAAGACAAAAAATATGTCATTAATTATCATGAATAACCAAGGCAACAAGACAGCTCAGAAAGAAAGTGAAAAGTCTCCAGAAAAGGAACTTAAAGATATAGAAATATGTGACTTAAATGACAGAGAACTCAAGATTGCAGTTCTGAAAAAAACTCAATGAGATGCAAGAAAACACAGAAAGGCAGTTCAATAAACTGAGAAACACAATCAAAGAATAACATGAACATTTTACCAAAGAGATTGAAATTTTAAAAAAGAACCAAATAGAATTTCTGGAGATTAAGAACTCAGTAGAAGAAATTAAGAATGAAATAGCCAGCTTAGGTAGTAGAGTTGACCAGATGAAGGAAAGAATCAGTGACATTGAAGATAGAAACCTGGAAATGACATGGATGGAAGAAGAAAGAGACTTGAGACTTAAAAGGAATGAAAGAACTCTAAATGAACTTTCTGACTCCATCAGAAAGAACAATATAAGAATAATGGGCATACCAGAAGGAGAAGAAAGAGGGAAGGGAACAGAGAGTACATTCAAACAAATAGTCGATGAGAACTTCCCAAATTATGGAAAGAACTGGATCCTCGAATCCAAGAAGCAAATAGAACACCTAATTACCTCAACCCCAACAAGCCTTCTCCAAGGCACATTGTATTGAAGCTATCAAAAATCAATGACAAAGAAAGAATCCTCAAGGCAGTCAGGAAAAAGAAGACGGTAACCTACAAAGGAAAGCCCATTAGATTATCGTCAGATTTCTCAGCAGAGACTCTAAAAGCCAGGAGGGAGTGGAACCAAATATCCAAACTATTGAAAGAGAGAAATTAGGAGCCAAGAATAATATACCCAGCAAAGATATCCTTTAGATATGAAGAAGGAATAAAGACCTTTCCAGACATACAGAAACTGAGGGAATTTTCTAATTCACGACCTGCACTACACGAAACACTAAAGGAGGCTATTCGATCACCATCAACAGGGACAATTAGTGACAATCAAAACATAAAAAGGGGGAGTAAAGGCCTGAATCGGAATATGAGAATAGAAGAGTAGCCATGCTGAAGAAAATGGATTACTCTAAATATCAAAGTTTCTTTTACATAAACTTAAGGGTAACCACTCAAAAAAATCCATAACTGAAATATATACTGTAATAAAAGAGGAAACAGAGGGAAAAATCATAGAATGCCACCACACAGAAATAATAGACAACAAGAAAAAGACAAAGAAACAATGGAGACACTGTCTTACCAGAAAATTAAAGATAGAATGATAGAAAATCCTCACATATCAATAATCACCCTAAATGTAAATGGACTGAACTCTCCAATGAAAAGGCACAGAGTAGTAGATTGGGTCAAAAAACTAAACCCAACCATATGTTGCCTCCAAGAGACACATCTCAGCTACAAGGACAACCATAGACTCAAAGTGAAAGGTTGGAAATTGACACTCCAAGCAAATGGTATCCAGAGAAAATCAGGTGTACCCATACTGATATTAGATGAAACAGACTTCAGGGTGAAAAACGTAACAAGAGACAAAGATGGACATTTCATAATGGTAAAAGGGACTATACAACAAGAAGACATATCAATCATCAATATTTATGTCCCCAATCATGGAGCACTGAAATATACCAAGCAACTACTAACAGAACTAAAGGAAGAAATTGACCAAAACACAATTATACTAGGGGACTTAAATACATCATCGACAGCTATGGATAGATCATCCAAACAGAAAATAAATAATGAAATAGCAGCCCTAAATGACACATTAGATGTAATGGACATAATTGACATTTATGGAACACTTCATCCTAGAACATCAGACTATACATTTTTTTTTTCTAGTGTCCATGGAACATTCTCAAGGATAGAACACATATTGGGACATAAAACTAGCCTCAGCAAATTTAAGAAGATTGAAATCATACTAAGCATATTCTCTCATCAAAAGGCTTTGAAATTGGATATCAACTACAAAAAGAAAGCAGGATAAACCACAAATACATGGAGATTAAACAACATTCTTTTAAAGAACGACCGGTCTAAGAAGAAATTAGAGAAGAGATCAAAAGATACATAGAAGCAAATGACAATGAAATCATTGTCCCAATACATCCTACCCAAATTTTGGGGATGTAGCGACAGCAGTTTTAAGAGGGAAATATATATCACTACAGGCCTATCTCAAGAAACAAGAAAAATGCCAAATAAATAACCTCACATTACACCTTAAAGAACTAGAAAAAGAAGAACAAATGAAACCCAAGATCAGCAGAAGAAAGGAAATAATGAAAATCAGAGCAGAACTAAATGAAATAGAAAACAAAAAGACAATAGAAAAAATTAATGTGACAAAGAGCTGGCTCTTTGAAAAGATTAACAAAATTGACAAACCTTTGGCTAGACTAAGATAAAAAGAGAAAAGACACTAATAAAGAAAATCAGTAATGAAAATGGGGAAGTTATCAAAGACGCCACAGAAATAAAAAGGATCATCCAAGATACTATGGAGGACTATATGCCACCAAATTCAATAACTTAGAAGAAATAGACAAGTTCTTAGAAACAAATAACCTTCCTAGGCTGAACCATGAAGAACTGGAAAATCTAAACAGACCAATCACCAGTAACGAAATTGAATCAGTCATCCAAAACCTCCCCAAAAACAAAAGTCCAGGACCAGATGGTTTCACTAGTGAATTCTACCACACCTTCAAAGAGGATCTAATACCAATCCTGCTCAAACTCTTCCAAAAAACTGAAAAAGAGACAGTACTCCATAAATCATTTTTGAGGCCAACATTACCCTGATACCAAAACCTGGCAAGGACAACACAAAAAAAGAGAACTACAGACCAATATCTCTGATGAATACAGATGTAAAAATCCTAAACAAAATTATAGCAAATCGAATGCAACAATGCATTAAAATGATTATTCATCACGACCAAGTGGGGTTCATCCCAGGGGCACAAGGATGGTTCAACATCCGCAAAGCCATCAATGTAATACATCACATAAACAAAATAAAGGACAAAAATCGTATGGTTATATCAATTGATGCAGAAAAAGCATTTGACAAGATGCAACATCCATTTATGACTAAAACACTTAATAAAATAGGTATAGAAGGAAAATACCTTAACAAAATAAAGGCCACATATGACAAACCCTCAGCTGATGTCATAATTAATGGTGAAAAACTGAAGCCCTTTGCTCTACGTTCAGGAACACGACAGGGCTATCCTCTATCAATTCTGCTTTTAAACAAAGTGTTGGAAGTCTTCTCCACAGCAATCAGGCAAGAGAAAGAAATAAAAGGCATCCAAACTGGGAATGAAGAAGTTAAATTGTCACTCTTTGTAGATGTAATGATGCTATATATAGAAAACCCTAAAAACTCCACCAAAAAGCTATTAGAAACAATCAATGAATATAGTAAGGTTGCCAGCTACAAAATCAACATACAAAAGTCCATTGCATTCCTATATACTAACAATGAAATCTCAGAAAAAGAAATAAAAAGAAAACAATTCCTTTTGCAATTGCAGAAAAAAAGAATAAAATGCCTAGGAATAAACTTAACCAAGGATGTGAAAGACCTTTGTGCTGAAAACTACAAGACATTTTTAAAAAGAAATTGAAGAAGACATAAAGAAATGGAAAGACATTCCATGCTCATGGATTGGAAGAATCAACATAGTTAAAATGGCCATATTACCCAAAGCAATTTACAGATTTAATGCAATCCCCATCAAAATCCCAATGGCATTTTTTAAAGAAATAGAAAAAAAAAATCATCAGATTTGTTTGGAACCACAAAAGACCCCGAATAGCCAAAGCAATCTTAAGAAAAAAGAACAATATTGGAGGCATCACACTCTCTGACTTTAGCTTGTACTACAGGGCAACAATAATCAAAACAGCATGGCACTGGCAGAAAAACAGACACATAGACCAATGGAATACAATTGAGAACTCAGAAATAAATCCCCATAAATATGGACAGATAATTTTTGACAAAGAAGCAAAAAACATACAATGGAGAAAAGACAGCCTCTTCAATAAATGGTGCTGGCAGAACTGGAAAGCCACGTGCAAAAGAATGAAACTAGACTGCTATCTGTCACCATGTACCAAAATTAATTCAAATGGATCAAAGACAAGCATAAGACCTGAAACAATAAACTGCATAGAAGAAAACATAGGTACTAAACTTATGGACCTTGGGTTCAAAGAGCATTTTATGAATTTGACTCCAAAGGCAAGGGAAGTGAAAGCTCAAATAAATGAATGGGACTATATCAAACTTAAAAGCTTCTGCACAGCAAAAGAAACCATAGACCAAATAAAGAGGCAACCAACTGAATGGAAGATTTTTGCAAACAGTGTCTCCGATAAGGGGCTAATATCCAAAATATACAAGGAACTCATGCAACTCAACAAAAAAAACCAAACAACCCAATTGATAAAGGGGCAGAGGACCTGAAGAGACATTTCTCCAAAGAGAACATACAAATGGCAAATAGACATATGAAAAAATGCTCAATATCACTAATCATCAGAGAAATGTAAGTAAAAACGACAATGAGGTATCACCTCACCGCAGTTAGAATGTCTATCATCAACAAGACAAATAGTAACAAGTGTTGGAGAGGCTTTGGAGAAAAAGGAACCCTCATACACTGCTGGTGGGAATGCAGACTGGTGTAGCTGCTATGGAAGGCAGTGTGGAGGTTCGTCAAAAAATTACGAATAGAATTACTGTATGACCCAGCAATCCGTCTCCTGTGTATCTACCCAAAAAATCTGAAAACATTTATCCATAAAGACACGTGTGCTCCAATGTTCATTGCAGTATTATTTACGGTGGCCAAGACATGGAAAAAACCAAAATGTCCTTCAATAGATGAATGGATAAAGAGGTTATGGTATATATACACAATGCAATATTATTCGGCAGTAAGAAAAGATGATATAGGAACATTTGTGACAACATGGATGGATCTTGAGAGTATAATGCTAAGCGAAATAAGTCAGACAGAAAAAGCAGAGAACCATATGATTTCACTGATATGTGGTATATAAACCAAAAACAACAAAAGAACAAGACAAACAAATGAAAAAAAAAAAAACAACTCATAGACACAGACAATAGTTTAGGGGTTACCAGAGTGTAAGGGGGGAGGGAAGTGGTAGCTGAGAGTAAAGGGGATCAAATATATAGTGATGGAAAGAGAACTGATTCTGGGTGGTGAACACACAGTGTGAGATATAGATAATGTATTAGAGAATTGTACACCTGAAATCTATGTGACTTTACTAACAATTGTCGCCCCAATAAACCTTAATTTAAAAAAAAGAACCTTTTTTTTACATCTTACTCTTTTGTGTGTTGCTGATGTAATTTAAGGCCTCATATTATTTATGTAACCCTTCATGAAATTCATTTCCAAAACACATATTAGCATGTTTAAATATATATATATATAATATGGAAAAATACTAGGGAGGAAAAATTTAAGATTTTACAATTTTTGAAAAATTCATCACTCGATTTCCAAGTCTAAATGGTGCTGATGTATCACAGAAGATGCGTTAGCTAAGTTAAAGTGTTTTAAGAAAAAGTGTATGTGTGTGTGTGTGTGTGTGTGTGTGTGTGTGTGTTTTGTGGCACAAGATTGTCTGCCCATATCTCAACACAAGAAATTAGCCTTCTAAAATTCTTCATATCATTGTATTTTCTCTTCCTGCAAATCACCGGAGAATTCTTTAAGTCTCTGAAGATATGTTCAGAGATCACCACTTTTATTAAAGCTAACTCGCTGATAAAGGCTTAAGAGCGACTTTTGGCCCAAAACCATATCTCAAGCTGTCATTGCCTATCATTACCCTAATTTTAAAAAATCATGAGAGGTCCACTACAGAGGATTTTGTCTAGTGTTCTTGTTCATACACTTGACCAAAATACTTCAGAGTATTTTTAAATGGAAAAATTGATAACACTACTCTTGCGAACATTGATAGCCATGCAAAATTATAGTTTCTCAAGATATTTCAACAGACTCAAGGAGCCATCCAATAAAATTGAAAAGTCCAGTGGAAGGTTTTTAATATTTGCAGCTGATAAAAAACATACACTCTTATATGCATTTATAATTGATGTTTATAACACAATCCATTGATGAATTCATTGTGAATATGTATTGAACACAAAGTATATGACAAGTATCGTAATAACATTCAAAAAAGAAATAAGAACCATATATTTTCAAGAAATTGAGTTTGGTATTAATTCATGCCCATCAGTTTCTACTTAAGTAAAGAGGGAAAAAAACCTACTTCAAATTTTAAGCAACTATTTGCAAGTTAAAAAACTTTTCACGTCATGTCTGTGGCAATGACCCTGTAAGTACACAGTACTCACTTAATGCACATCTAGAGCTTTAAAAAATGTCCTGTTAACAGAAAGCAGATCTACCTGCTTCGCTTCTACTTGGGTTTCCTGCTCCCTTCCACTGTTCAGTCAGGGGTGCTTGCTGTGTGTACCAATATATTCTAATCCTTGAACACTGCATGGTGCATATAGGTGCTGAGTGATAAAATGAAATCCTCTCTCCTTTTTAGTATCTATGCAGCTTCACACCTTTTTGGATTGGTCTTTTATTTTTCTTTGTTGGTAACAGAGCAGAGTGATTGAGACAGCCTATCTAGAATCAGACCTGCTGAATTGGAATCCCAGCTCTTCCACTTACTAACTATGGTATTGTGGGCAAGCTGTGTTCATAGACCCTCTGTGTTCAGTTTCCCTACCTATAAGGGGGAGACAATGATAGTTCCTCTTTCAGGGCATGTTGTGAGGATCACATAGATAGCACATGTAAATGTTTGTTTTGTGTTTTTTTTTTTGTATAGAAACTGGCACACTGTAAGTCCCCAATAAGTGTAATCTGTTGTTATTATTATTTTCCAGTCTAAGATTTCATCTGTAACCTTAAGCTATAAGAAATAACTTATACTCACGGTCTGGGTTTTTCTATGTCTGGTCATCCTCTGTCCATGGAACACCATTGGCAACAAGGTAGGTAAGCTTATCTTGATCCCTTCAAATGAAGATGGAATTAGATATTTTAAGGTTGTGAATTGAAGCTCATATAAAGCATCTGTTCGGCGAGTCTCATTTGAGTGGAAGGGTCATGATGAGGTAGACCAGGAAATATGTTAGCAGAAGTCCAACAGAACTACATTACAAAACATACGTGATACTAGACTGTTGTGACTCATGGAACGTTACAAAAGAGGCATGACATGAGTGCAGGTATTAAAATACATTTATTGTAACTTTTTCTACAGTGAGAATTAGTATGAAATGTTTGTGGCTAAGAGTGTAAAAGAGTGAATGGGTGGAAGCAATAAATTTTGTAAAGGTAGCTGTTACCATTTTGTGAGATGATGTGAACATAAAGGCTTCCCAAATTCAAATGTCATTATGGGCCTCACACACACCATTTTTATTAAAACATACTGGGAAAATTAAGAACTTAATGAGGGAGCTATCCTACCTAAAAGCATTTAAATTCTATTAAAAAGGTAGTTTCAGCCTTGGGAAATCAATAATCACCCCTCATATAGTCTAAGAAGGCAACTGTAAAATGAAAAGGAGGAAATGGATACAAAAAAATATCTTAGAGGAAAAATCAGTACGACCTGATGACTGGCTATATAAGGAGAATTAGGATGACGTGGGTGTCAGTGATAATAGCAACATTCCAAACTTGAATTTCAAGAAAAGGATGGATTTGGAGAAAGAACCAGTAAAAGTATGTCCACTTTAGGAGTCTGTGATTTCTTGTTTCCTTCCAGCTTACTAGTTATGACATATCCTCCAGCTAAGGTTTTTAATTGAGATGGTACAGGCGTACCATCTCAGGGATATTGTAGGTTTGGATGCAGCTTGCCTCAATAAAGCAAGTACCACACTAAAGTGAGTTGTAATCTTTTGACTCATAAAATAAAAAGTCACAACGTCTGTGTAATATAATAATACAAGGCATGCTTGTACATTATCATATTTAGTATCCCAAAGTAGGAACTGTTTTTTTTTTTTTGTTGTTGTTGTTTGTTTTGTTTTGTTTTTACTATATAGAAGCTTCTCTAAACTAGACATACTGCCAGATTTATTTATTTATTTATTTTAAAATCTAGCCAACGAATCTCCAAGTTACCATCCCCTATCATCTAGGAATTGTTTATCACTGAGTAAACATCATATTTTTTCTTCAATAAGGCAGTTTTACTGAGGCTCAACATTTGATGTCGCTGAATGAAAGTGATACACGACTCATAACAAAATGGAAAAAACCAATCTCCAAACTCCATTTTAATAAATAGAGCTTACAGCCCCTTAGCGAGATGAATAAGCTTTTTTGCTTTATTGGCTTTTGACAAAGTTGGAGATACAAACATGGATTGGCTGATGCAGCAGAAATTTTGCAGTTCAGTAGTTCTAAGATTATTATATTGCACTTGCTAAAATACACACACAACATCTGATATTCTTTTATGAAATTAAATAGGCCCTGTAATTTTCAATGAAATGCTAAAAGATGCATCTCTATATGAGGACGCTGTTTCAGAATTATTTTACCTGGCTAAACATTCATGAAGTACTTTTATTCTCTCATAATTCCTTATTATGAAGATATCTCTTGTATAAAGGTACTACTTTTTCATACCTAAATCAACACTATAACTTGGAATTTGCATCTACAGTGAAAAAGACCATGCCAAATAGGTGTTTAAATGATGTTTACAAGAGTGACATTTTATGTTTTAGTATAATGTTAAGCGGGGAGCTGAATATAAAATTGTATACACAGTGTGATGATTTTAGGACATGGCTTCAAATTCTTTAATATTTTAGCCACAGAGAGGGAAGTTCTAAGTACCCATCCTCTGGAATCTGGATGAGTTTGTGACTGCTTCAATTAACAGAATATTGAGGATGTAATGCCATGTGACTTCTGAGACTAGATCAGGAAAGGCCATGTTTCTGAGCTGCCATGTCAGAAGTTCGACTATCCTGAGACTGCCACAATGGAGCAGCCACATGAAGGTGCACCGGCTGACAGTCCCTATGGAGTCCAGCCCATGTCACAGACAGGTGAGTGAAGAAGCCATCTTGGAATCAGAGCCTCCAGCCCAAGCTGTTCTGGTGCTCTGTCATTTCAGGCTCCCTAGCTGATGACCCGGACATAGTGGAACATGGAAAAGCTGACCCATCTATGTCCTTTCTAAATTTCTAGACAAAATATTTTTTTTGTACAAATGGCTGTCTTACCTACTGCTTTGTGCTGCAAACAGCCCGTATCAGCTTTTGAGAACTGATTATTATATTTGCAAAAATACTGCAGGCAAATTGTGGTACGGCCATTTTAAAAAATTACAACTCAACAAACTGTATTTTAAAATGTTAATACCTATTCATACTCACTACATCTTAATTATTTTACTACTTCAAGGTAGAGATTGTGCCATGAATTTACTGTTTTCTATAATTCCTACCGAATTTATCATATTTCAATTTAAGTAGTAACTTATTCTATTTTATGGTTTTAATCTATTAAGTATTAAAAAATTCCTGAATATTAGATTTATAATATTTTGCCAATCCATCATCAAAAGATGAAACACTTTCAAGTATATGTGCACTGTTAGAATATGGAAGGAGGAATTAAGAAGTGGCATTTAGAAAAAAAAATAATAGTTTTTTCCTTCTCAAAAGCTCAGATCCCCGGGTACCCTAATAAATCAGTAATATCTCTTAGTATCTAGTGATTGTTTTAATGAATACATGCCAAATATTTTTAGTAAAAATTCTCCACATTGTACATCACTTACATACACTTAAAAATTCATATTCTTCTTATAAATGACCTTATATCCCTGATGAAAAATACTTTGCCAAACTAAACCCATCTGAAATATAATTTCACTTGTGCTTCTTATGAAATTAATTTTAATGCCTAGTCATATAGTCTTCATGCTGACAAAATCCATACTGAAGTTAATGAGACAGGTATCTCCAAGGACTATCTGAAATTTTTATTCTATTCAAACAGCAGTACTTGAAAGATCTTGACTTCAATTCTTTCCCCTCCACCAACCTTTATAAGAAAATTTTTTAAAATGATCACATATGTTAAAACTAAGTCTATATGAAAGATTAGGTAGAGTTGAGGTTAGGCTCCCAACATTAAAAGAATTCCATGACAAAACTTATTTATTTTCTTTTATTTTTTATAAATAATTATCTTTAATTAAAATATTTGTGATCACATTTGTTATGTTGCTCTCATTTCACAAATATTGAAGTGACAGTCGTAACGGGGGAAAAAATTCTGTTTAAAACATAACAGAATGGATTTCAAATATTTACTATAACTTTTGACAAGTCATTATGTAAATTACTTTAAATGCTAATGTCAGTAATTTTATCTATTGTCTGTGGAATCAGAGGATCACACCAAGATGTTTCAAAGATTACTCAAAATTTATGATGCAAATTTTATTTTTCGGTGTGTAAAGATTTTATAAGCATTAATTGAAAAAACACACAAGTGTCTCTGAAAACACTGAATGTGTTCGATATTTTATTTTATTTTATATCCAGGCTTAGAATTAACCTTTTCATGTTACGTCTTTGTTTGCATTTAAACTTGGTATAAATATATTGTTAGTCAAAGATGCTTTTTAAAAATGAATAATTATATGTATCAACTATGGTAAAAGTGTTTAGGATATGCTAGATTATTGCCAGACAAAACTTTTCATAGTTTAGCACTGATGCTGCTATCACACAATGGATGATTAGAGCTGTTAAAATAATTTGAGGGCACAAAGAGTACTAGAGTTTATATTTATGAAAGGGTTGTAAGTGTGTAGCTTCTTGTTTTATTTTTAATATTTTAAAACCATACTACATAAGAAATGGTTATTCCTAAAATAGCAGTAACAATATTGTATTGCTCAATAACATCTGAACTCATAGCAAACATACTTGAATTAGAAACAGGACTAAAACAACATGTCCCTCTCACAAAATGTCCGAAGTATTATACTAGGACTTAACGTGCTTTTCTTGTGTGCATGGTTTTGCAAAATAGTTCTATATTCCCTACAAATTAGAGCATTGCCTTTAAACAAAACACTGTAAACTGGGAGGTAAGACTTTTTGTATTTCAACAAAAAAAAATTACGGCTGAATGAGTACTGAGCCATTTAGATGGCTTCCCTGGTCATCCTAGTCAATATTAAGTAAGGAATAATACTAATGAGATGCAAACTCTTCCAGAAAACTGAATAGGAGAGGATATTTCCCACCTCATTTTATCAGTCCCACATTGGCCTAGTATAAAAGAAAACTACATTTCAATATAAAAATGCATGCATGCAAAAATTAAGACAAAAATTTTATTAACTAGAATCCAAAAGTATTTTAAAATCATAATACATTATGACTAAGTGAATTTATCTCAAGAATACTGTTTGTTTAACATTTCTAAATGTCTATCAAAAGATAAGTGGATTAAAAAAATGTAACATATACATACAATGGAATATCATTCACCCTTAGAAAAGAAGGAAAGCCTGTCATTTGAGACAACATGGATGGACCTTAATGACATGATGCTAAGTGAAACAAGCCAAGCACAGAAAGCCAAATACTGTATGATCTCGCATACATGTGGAATCTAAGGTAATCAAACTCATAGAAGCAGAGACAATAGAATGGTGCTTGCCAGAGGTTGGCGGGGGAAGGAGGGGAGAAATGAGGAAGTGATCAAAAGGTATAAAGTTTCAGTTATACAAGATAAATAACTTATGGAGATCTAATGTACAGTATAGTGTTTACAGCTAAAAATACTGTATTGTGTGAGTAAAATTTGCTAGGAGGGCAGATCTTATGTTAAGTATTCTTACGACAAAAATAATAAAAGAGGGTGGGAGGAAACTTTGGTAGGTGATGGGTGTGTTTATAGCTTTGATGGTGGTGATGGTTTCCTGGGTGTATAGTTATCCCCAAACTCACTGAGTTGTATAACATTAAATATGTTCAGCTTTGTACATGTCAATTATACCTCAATAAAGTGGCTTAAAAAATAAAAGTTAAGTAAGGTAACTAATAATCACTATCATTCATCATATTAACAAAATTAAAATAAAAATATGATTATATCAATAAATGCAACATGAAAAAGTTGAAAAAATTCCAAGTCCAATTTCTGAGAAAAACATTTAGTAAACCAAGCATAGAACAACATTCTCAACTTAATAAATAACATCTATTAAAAACCTACAGTTGGTGCCATACTTAATGGTAAAAGTCATAATACTTTTCCCCTTAGGTCTGACATAGGGCAAAGAAGTCTACTCTCACCACTTACTAAACTCAATGCTAAAATATGAATTTCATTAGAGAAGGAAATTTCTCAATGCTGCATTCTAAGTACTTAGAATAATTGCTGGTATTCGGCAGATAATTAATGTTCTTGAGTTATAATACGTATAAATAAATATTATTGTTACTTCAACAAATATAATAGCAAATTGCTACAAAATATATAATTTGAAGGGTTGTAAGAAATAGATTGAATTTATTTGAAATAATTATAATTCAATGTAGAGATATTTTTATTCTTTCCATGTGTTTATTTCAAATAATACATGTGTAATGATGAATATGAAAGATTAATTACCTTTGTAAAATATGTGATAAAAGTAGATAAAATATGTTTAACTTATTTACAAAAATACTAATTATTATACTAAATAAGCAGTGATGCCTGATAGCAATAAAAAAGAAAACTACAAAAAGAGTAGTTCATATAAAAGCTGTTGTCAAAATGTAGTCATGTCATCTTTGTTACATTGAGAAACACTAGCTATTAAAAAGATTCCAACAACTTTCAAATGAGTTTTACTTAATGTCACATGTTAGTATTTAGACTTACGTATACTCAATGTAATGGGTACTGTATTTTGTAATAGGTAAAATACAATAGGTAATGTATTTTGAAATTTCTACGTATAAATTCATTTTTTATTGAAATACTGAGGAAAGCCAAAGTTTTATAATTACTATTTCAGATCAAACAGTGAATCACCTTAATCTTCGAGCAAAGCTAAGTGTGTATCTTTTTAAATATGTTTACAGTATGCATGATTTACTGATATGCTTCACTGACTAAATGTTTACTTTTTAATACTGCAGAGGTATGAGTTACCACTCTTATACAGCAAATATAAACTTCAGCCAATGAATTCAGATGGGCAAGAAATGTATGTGTATTTTTCTATAATTTATATTTGTGCTTATAACAAACTCCCATGAATTTCAGGGATTCTGACCACTTTCTAAAAGGTTGTGCTTAATTTTTGTGGTGAGAATTTCTAACATGAAAGCTTGTGGGAATTTGTGGATATTGGAGGATACACTATTTTCAGATTCCTCCAACCAGTCACTAAGCGTCTTCCTGAATATTGCCACTCAGGCCAAATCTGGGCCATCTTTCCGAGTCTAGTGCTTCCATAGTAGAAGAATTTGAGGGGACTTTAAATAGAACACCTGCAAGTCTTATAGCACATGTGCAAAGGGGAGCTCAGGTTCCTGGGTTTGAATCCAGCTCCACTGCTCACTATCTGTATAACCTCGGGCACCCTAATTAGCACGTGTGTATCTGAGTTTCCTCCTGTGAAAAACGGAAATAATAAAATGAATTGAAATGTTATTATATTAAAATGCTTAGAATAGTTTCTAGCAGATAGTAGTCTACGTGCTATACAGTGAAGTATTATCATTGTTATATTTGCTTCATGCATTTGTAACAAAATGAGGCCAGAGAGGAATGAGGACTATGGAGGCGAAAATATCCCCTTTATTATATGGCTTATATATGGAGACAAGTGGATTTCCTGGTAATGAACACCACATAGCCGTGGGTTGCACTGGAAAACCCTCACCCCTTTCTCCACACATTCAGGTCCACCCTGCAAAACTTACAGGTTGGCAAAGTAGTAAAGAACATGGGCTCCCCGGGAGCTGGGACAAGATGACTAAATACACACATCAAACTCTTCCTTCCAACTTTACAAATAAAAGTAAGTCACTCCTTCCCTGCGGGAGAACTGGCACCTTAGTGACATGGAGTCATATGACAGGAAACATCTGGCCTTGAGAAATAAAAAGCATAGCTCTCACCAACAACTGCCTCAGTTGCCCAAATGTACCATGTTTTTTTCATGTTCCAGACCTTGCCGTGCTTTCCCTGTACCTGGAAATAAGAGGTTCTGAAAACATTGTGTTGAATGAACACATGCTTGGATATAAAAAATATCTAGACTTATTGGTGATTCTGATTTAAAACTAACTCTGTAGTTTTGTTTTGTTTTGCTTTTGCCTAGGAATATGGAAATTAATGTCATACAAAAACAAACACTGGCTTTACTTAAAACACACTCTCTCTCTCTTTGCACTCTCTACCACTGCACTAAGTGACTTAAGACACCTCACACAGATATTTCTTTTAATCCCATATCATGTTAGGTTCCCTAGGATATTTTGGATATTGTTTGTTCCTGTCCTCTGCTCTCAGATTCCCCAACTGTCTCAGTGTTACATGACTCCCTACCCCAGGAATGGGCTACAAAGTAGGGGAAGAGGAAGGGAGAACCAACCAGATCAAAGATCTCTTTGCTTTCCTCTACGTCTCTCCATGCTTTAGTACAGATTCTTAATCTATTCTCGGAGACAGGCCCAGAAACTTCCATCATTCTTCCTTATGACACGAGTCCAACCAATATAAAGCTCAAAAGGCAAGACTTGACTTCTGGAAAAATGGATTCTAGGTACTTTTGCTGGTAAAGAGGAGGGATGAGGTTTGATAAGGGATTACAGGAAAATAATTGCTAGTATTTCAAAATACTGTCTACCACGCACCTGTTTCATTGCATGATTGTGATGGAACTGAATCTTCTAGTTTGAAATCAAAATGCAAGACAAAGTTTGATCTATTTGAAATAGGAATTAAAAATGAAATTCTTAAAAACCTTCATTATATTGAAAATATTTGAAAATAACTTTTCACTAAAAAATCAAAATTAAAACTGGTTTAGGAAGCTGCTGATTGACTCTCTTCAATTTAAAAATCAACCAAGAGTCAGTGGAATTGTAACAGCTATATAGGATATCAGAGGGGTAGTAGATTGGGGGAGAGGGGTTATTACTTTGTGAGGGGTATAAATGTCTAACTATTACATTGTTTTATACACCTGAAATTAGAAAAAAGAAATCTGTGTGGTCAGGGAATTTTTGTTTCAAAGTTGAATCCTCTTTCGAGAATTCAAATCAGTTGATTTAAAAATATTTTGTCTTTCTCCGGATAGATACCTAGGAGTGGAATTACTGGATCATAGGGTACCACAGGATGGCCACGGGTTTGAAAATTAATCTGGGGAACATAATTTGGTGGTTACCAGAGGGTAAGGGGGTTGGGTGGTGGGGGATGAGGGTGAGGGGGATCAAATGTATGGTGATGGAAGGGGAGCTGACTCTGGGTGGTGAACACACAGTGTGATTTATGGATGATGTGATACAGAATTGCACACCTGAAATCTATGTAATTTTACTAACAATTGTCACCCCAATAAATTAAAAAAAAAATTTGTCTTTACAAAACAAGCTACTTTAAAACAAGGGGTAAAGGCTTTTAACAATTGTAGCTACAGCCCCTTCAGAAGTCTTCAAAGCCAGCAGCAAAGCTATTAATATGTTTCTGAAGGAATCAATCAGGTTTTTTTTTTTTTTTTTTTTTGAAACTCCTTTAGATAAAGTGAGACAGAAATTGGAGGGATCCTCTTAAAGATTAAGGAATGTATTCATTCTATAATGGAACACATGATACCAGTCTTATAATGGAATACAACACTGTATTTTGTAAATAATAAAGTGAAAGCTTGTCATTGCCACTTGAACTGCTCAGGGATTAAATTAGAATAGCAGTGATAAAAATAATGAACACATTCAAACTTTATTTCCTTTGAACCAGACTAATGAAAGTGCAGTATATATTAATTCTGGTAACTCTCACAACAAGGTACTACTTTAAACCCTATTTTACAGGAGAGTAAATACAGCATGGAACAGTTAACTAACTTTGCCTATGTCACACACTTAGTAAGTGGTGGAGCTAGGATTTGGTGACAGACCAGATCCAGAACATATGCTGCTGAACTTTCTAATAAATACCGGATCTAATACCAACTTAAATATTCTTTTGTTAAGTGAAAATTAATGGGAGCCTTTCAGGATTTGTTTCCTACCAAAAAATAAAAGTAAAAACAGAAAAACTATTTACAGTTACTTCAAGGAGTTTATTACTCATATACCCTTTTAAAAATACTTTTTGCAGATTTTGTTAATACACAGTAAACCATGTATACTAAGCTCCAACACTGGAGCTATTTTTCAATAATAGGTTTGAATCCCTTTTATCCATGTACTTTTCACACTTCAATTTATAAAATATGAATAGATATTTTGGGAAAAATAAGTTTGAAAATGAATAAAACAGACACTAAGAAAATTGTTTGGCCATCTCTAGTAGCTTTTGTTTCAAATACTCACAAAATATTTATTCTAAAAAAAAGTAGTTCAAAGTTCACAATTAGTGACAGCTACAATTCTACATATTCCAAGTAGAAATGAACACTTTACAAATCACTAACTTCACACATCTGTGGTATGCCACTATCACTCTAGTGGGCGTTTTGTTCATTGCTACTATAACAAACTACCCCAAATGTAGTAACTTCAAACAACCCAAATTTACTCTTTTACGGTTCTGGAGATCAGAAGTCAAAATTCAAGCTGTCAGCCAAACTGCATCCAGTTGGGAGGATACCGGGGTACTTAGATTTGCTTGCAGTTTCCATTGTATAGAAACCACCTGAATTCTTTGGCTCCTTCCTCTGTCTTCATAGCATCCTCCAGTCTCACTCCATTGCTGCTTGCATCAGCACACTGCCTTTTTCGCTCTGTTTCTGATCCTCCTGCCTCCCTTTTATGAAGGACCCGTAGGATTACATTGGGCCCATTGGATAATCCAGGACACTCCCTATCTCAATCGCCTAAACATAATCACATCTGTAAAGTGCATTACCATTTAAGGTGACGTTCACAGGATCTAAGGATTAGGAGTTGAATGTCTTTTGGGGCCAGGCATTATTCAGTGGGTAAGAAGAAACATTGTTTTAGTAATTATTACTTAGGAGATCTTTGCAGTGAAACTTGGAAATTTCATTGTTGAACTTTCTGGACACTTATTTCTAATTACGTTTTAGATCACAGAATCTTCAACAGTAAAAGGACCTTAGAGATAAAGTATCCCATTTTTAAGACAAAATGCTGAAGTCTCTAGGAATTGTGTCTTATCAACTATTAAATTGATATCCTGTGCCATCGATCTAATTCTTGGTCTTATTCTCGGCTATTCCCCTGTTCTTGCTCCTTACTCTAAGAAAAAAATGTTTGTCTAAGATATTTTGTCCACCGTATTTTCTCTTTCCAAATAATAACAGTAATGAAAAAACTTTACTCACAAATGGACAAGTAATAGGCATACTTTGGAGACATTTAGGACTATTGTTAGAATGAATTCTTTTGCAGGTGTCTGGATAAGAAACTGATCATATCACTGGTTTTTGGCAAAGTAGCTAATGTGCAGGCAGCCTTGAAATGGAAAATAATAAGAGCATCTTATTCGCTTTCATCTTTCTATCATTCTGGCTATATGAGCTCCTGGGAAAATTTTCAATCCTTCCCTAAGTCTTTGAAGTTGGCAACTGTAAAGTTTTTTTCTTTTTGAAAACAAAACTACAATTCTGATTCATAAAGAGAATTTAATAAATATTGTAATGATTATATAAAAATGTTTACAGAAATTTCTAAAGAAATGTCTAAATAGAAATGCAATAAATATCAAAGATTTTGCATACAATTACTACACAATTTTAATAAGCAACCATGGCACCGCACAAGTAACACATTTTGAATCTGAGGCTCCTTTTTGAGAGATGTGAAATCAATTATATTCTCTTATTGAAAGCAGGAAGAACTTGCGTTCTTCCACATTCATATTTTTATCCGAACTCCCATGACTGTGCATACCATGTAATTTCACTTTCCAGATAACATATTTACTGTAGAAAACGTAACTATACAACATCACTGAAACAAAAGTAACTATTTGATTCTGATTATACGCATCTTTTCTTGGAAACAGAAGCTTTGAATTCGAACATGAATTATGAGAAGGACTAACCTATAAAACTAGTACTTTACATATCTTCTAAGGCATAAGCTTTGATGGAATTTTTATGTGTTATAGCATGGAACAGTAATAATGAAGAATACTATTATAACATTAGGATTATGTAATCAGCAATACTGATTATATATATATACATATTATATATATTACATATATAATACATATAAAATATATATATATATATATATATATATATATATAAATATATATATATATATGGAACTTCCCTGAAGTTCTTTAGGTTCAATAATTGTCATTACATACTATCTGTTAGATATAGGTTTATCCCTTTTAACCTACAGACACGGAAACTGAGATTCAAAAAAAGTGCAATTTCTCTGAGCTTAAGTCACAGGTTTTCAAAAGGGGGGATTGAAAATACTTCCTATCTCACCTGCCAATTTCTAATCAGAGAGTTAATGATCATAAATGTAAAGTCATTTTGAAATATCAGTGAAAGAGTTACTTTTCCCTGAGATGCACACATACAAAGCTTTGTATTTGAGAATAGATATATTTGGTTTATGAAGTATATATTAATTACATGTACTACATATTTTTTTTTGAATTATCAAATTAAAAATCATGACTGAGGTAATTTCTAATGTGTTGCAAGTATATTGGATTTCACATCTTCCTACAGGCATCTGTTTGTTCTTTACTTGCTGATCAACAAGATGCTTTAAAACATGGATTCCTGATTAATGATCTTGTTAATAAACTAATTTAAATGCATGCTTCTGGGCATCTCCAAAAGAAAAGAAGGTTTTGAGAAAGCTAGCAGAAGAGAACGGCATCCATGAATAATGCATGTATTTGTTCACTTCTATTTCCCTGCCTTTTGCTTGTAATGATGTGTTGATAGCTGTAAATAGCAGGGATTTGTGGATGAAAGATACTGCATACCTGAAGGTATTTTACCATTTCAGAGATTTGAAATACCATTCAATCATCCCAATAGTAAAATCAGTAAATGCTGCTTAACCTTAAGCTGTGAAATTGTAATAATTACATAGTAGTTTTACTAGAGATGATAAACATTTTGCAAAATTGTGATTGCATTAATATTTTCTCGTGGTAACATACTCCAATGAGACACGTTGGATTTATGGCAAGTAGATTTTAGAGAAACATTACCACTTAATGAGGGACGTAGCATTTGTCAAAATATACATGCTAGATGTGAGCCTTACAAGGATTCAGACAATTTTCATGTTGCAGTTTGCCCAGCATCCATCAGGTTCTGATTGACTCTTTCCCCTTGGAATAATAATAGCTATCATCGCATGAGATGCAGGCAATATTCTAGGCATCTTGTAAGTGTTAGCTCTATAACAATATAGAAATCATGTTGTTTCCAGAAATACACTACAGAATAACGATGATGATAATGACCGTTAATATTAATATTAATATCTATATTATATTAATGTAGATTTCTTAAAGCCTATTCAAAAACCAGTCTATACCATGAACTAATTTTTAATCTAAAAACAACATTACTGCCATAAATTAGCCATTGCATCTAGTATAGTGGTGAGGAATCAAGGTCTAAAGACGTTAGTGCCATGGCTATGACTAGACTCACACTTCTTGTATTTATCATCCACTTACTTCTTACCCTCTGCGTTAAAGACCTAATGTTATAACAAACTCATAGAATTAGCTACCTGTTGTGTCTATGGATCAGGATTCCAGGCATAGCTTAGTTGGGTCCTCTGCTTCAGGATTACTCACATGCCTTCACTCAAGACGTCAGCCTTCTCATCTCAATTCATTTCTTGGAAAGTCTGCTTCCAAGCTTATATGGTTGTTGGCAGCATCCAATTCTTTATAGATCAGAGAACCCAAGGACTCAGTTTCTTGCTGGTTGTTGGCCAGAGACCACTCTCATTTCCTTTCCACAAGAACCTGTTTAGACAGCAGCTCAAAACATGGTAGTTTGCTTCAACAAAGCCAGCACAAGAGATGCTAGCAAAACTAGGGTTTTTTTTTTTTTATTTTTATTGGGGAATATTGGGGAACAGTGTGTTTTTCCAGGATCCATCAGCTCCGTGTCAAGTCACTGTTTTCAATTCAGTTGTGAGAGGCACAGCTCAACTCCAGTTCAATTCATTGTTTTTAATCCAGTTGTGGAGGGCACAGCTCACTGGCCCATGTGGGAATTGAATTGGCGACCTTGGTGTTATGAGCACTGCGCTCTAACAACTGGGCAAACCGGCCACCCAGCAAAACCATTTTATAAACTTAATCATGGAAGTGAGATCCTATCACTGTTGTATTCTGTTGGTTAGAGGCAAGTCACAGGTTCTGCCAACACTTAAGGGGAGTGGAATACACAAGGGTGTGAGTGAGGTGGAGCTACCTGGGGGTCACCTTTAGAGTTTGTGGATTACATCATCCTTAGAAGTCTTTGGAAAATGGCACAACATCTGCACCTTAGCTACTGTAATCATCCTGGGTTTTCATTGTCCCCCATAAGTCAACCATCTAAATACCTACCCTTCCACTCATATTACCCACTTCTGAGATCATATCCTAGACCTTGCTATTACTCATAATTGAACAACTTTCTACTCTTCCTTGGACTTAGGTACTCCACTCTCATCCTTCAAGTGTCAGCTCTTAAGCAATCTTTTCACAGATGAGTTTTATGCCCTTCCCACAATAGTATAGGACGTATGTCAAATGTTTTCACACAAAGAATGTGAACCTTGTAAACATTTCACTTATCATAGTTGAAAATTTAACTTGAATTTTTGTTTGTTTGTTTGTTTGTTTTTTTAATATTTCCTGTACTTCAGTTTATAACTTCCATGATGACCCTGCTTTCCCCACTATTTGCATAGGGCTTGTCATGCATTGAGATACAATCAATATTTCTGATTGAATTGATGAAAGAATGATTCATAGTTGGAACTGAAATTCACCATTGATCTTTTACTCCATCTTCTTCATTCTTAGTCGCCTCCAAGCCCTTGAAATAAATGTTACAAACTCAATATGTGGACTTCCTTATTATCACCTATTCTGCCTTCTTTCTATTTGTTTCCATAACCATTGTTTCTCACTGGCTAAGATTATTTTCCAAGGCTTAAGTGAAAAGAATGTTCCTCAGGAGAAATACTCTAAACTTTGTAAACATTTTTTTTTTGTCATTTAAGAAACTATTTTCTGCATATTTAAAAATATTGTCTCTAGTGTTAATTTATGCTTAAATGATTTCATAAGAGAAAAGTAGAATATTTTTACTTAAAACAGGCAATATAGAAAAAAATAAAACATGTTCAATGATCTTCAGCAAAAATTAGAGTTTAGTATGTGCTGTTTCTCACTTATTAGAGATAGAAGATTTATGTAGAGTGGTTGATAGAGAAACAAGAAAACATAGGGATTTCCTAAGTTAATGCCATCCTGATTACCAGGTAAACACATGTTAATTGGAATTCAAAAGTCATAGGACTGACAGGGAAAGAAACCAGAATTTATTAGATAATAGCACTTTCTCTGAATTATTTTAAATATAAATTAAAAGCAGTTTCACATCAAACTGATCTGGTAAAGTTATCCTTTCTAAACATAGGCAAAAAAAAAAAAAAAAAAAAAAAGTTAAAAATAAGAAAAAGAAAAGCCAAGGTATTGAGGAACAAAAAAATGAAGTTTCTCATTAATGAGTTCTAGAGACAAATACTGTCAAAGAGATCACAACTTCCCAAAAAGGCTGCAATTCTTACTCTAAAATTTAGGGTATGAGGAGAGACTTTAAGAGTTCAACCACCTCCTGAAATTTTCTGACAGGAGACACTTATTTTATTCCAGGAGAGGACCTACTCTTTTTATTTTTGCCCGATCCACAAATTAATCTTTGACCAAAGTAATCATTAACTAAAAAACATAAAAGTTAAGGACCCTGTGTTAGATGCTAAGATCACACCCCACCACTCCACCTATTCACCAGATCCATAATATCATCCGAACTAGCCAATATCTAAGAAGGAAACCACAATCTGAATTACAGATGCCATAGACCTTGCCCTCACAGTCTTCATTACACTTGTCCAGTAACTAAAATAATTTTTGCTCTGCTCTAAGAGGAAGGAAACGATTAAAACAGCCACATTAGAACTTCATCTGGAATACTTATACTGTAGACAACACTGCCCTGAGACTTAAACTCTGTAAGACCCCTGTCCTGGGCCCTGCAATGTGACGTTTGTTGTTTTGTCAGTACCATCCTGGATTAGTTTTCTAAAGCCTGTATTCTTTGTCATTTGTGGTCACTGAAGTTTCTGCTCAACTAGCCTAATGGTCACGTGATTACTGAATGCAGGGCAGTTGTATAATTCACTTTATAATATGTACATGCACAAGAAAAAGATGAAATGATTTGACATTCGTAACCCTCACCAATAAATATTTATTAATAATTACATACGGAAGATATTTTGCTTTGAATCCCCCAGCCCCTTAATATTTTAGGGCCTATTCGTAGTGACAATTGTTTTCTAGCTTTATTTAAATATAATTGACATATAATATTGTGTAAGCTTAAGGTATGCAATGTGTTTATTTGATGCACTTATACATGGCAAAATGATCACCACCATAGTGTTGGCTAACACCTCCATCATGTCACATAATTACCATTTCTTTCCTGTGGTGAGAACATTTAACCATGATCACCATGCTATACATTACATCCCCAGAACTTATTTATCATATAACTGGAAGTTTATACTCTTTCACCATCATCTCCCGATTTCCCTCAAACCTCCCCCCACCCCTTTGCTCAGCCCCTGGTAACCACCATTCTAGTGTAGTAACAATTTTTAGTGTATAGTAGTTTATGTGCTGGTCATCTAAGAGAAAATGCTAAATAAGACAGGCTTCAGTAGACTCACCCTAAGGGCTATCTGGTAACACAGGTTGTGAAAAAGAAACAACTATACTGTATAATTAGTATTATGAAAGGGAAATGTAGGATTCTAAACTATTACTATGAAACTTTCAACTTGGCAGTCAATAAATAATCTTCCTTTGGACTCAGATCTTTTTTGTCAATATTAAATATGTGTCACAAAAATAGTGATTGTATTCATTTCTTTTCACTAGTACTCTCATATCCTAACATTGAAACTAACTACAACTTTCTTGTTTGTCAAGGTTGATAATACATTTCCTAATTAGTCACCTTTATTTAATTGCTTATTCTATCTTTTAACCAAGTGATGTAATTCAATTCCCACTGAAAGTAATCAGTGGGAAATGGAACACTGAGTAGTCTCATTTCTCCTCATAAATGTTGCTCTATTTTCTTTCTAAAAAGCGAGCCTTCACCACTGAGCTTGTCTGGAAACCTTTCTTTTCCTCTAGGATCTAACATATAAGACCTAACACTTTCACCTTGTTCAGTGTACCTTCAAGGTAATGCCATCTTTTCATCAGAGAATTAATACTTTCTTACATTCTTAAATCATCACTAAGTGCATTTTAAAGTTCTATATATTTTAAAAATCATTTATTTCATACAAAATATTACCATACACGCACAACAGTTATTTCCATAAATTGAACAAGTCCATGTAATCAGCACCATATTGATGATGACCACCACTAGCACTCGGGAAGCCCTGCCTTATACTACTTTCCACTGATAACCTTCCAACTACTCGTACGAAGGGAAACCCCTTTCTTGACTACTCAAACCATCTATTACTTATTCCTAATTCTGGAACTGAATGAATTATATACTATTATGTACTTGTTTGAGTCTGGTTGGTTTCACTCAACATATTAATGAGATTCATCCATGCAGTACATCTATTCTTATTACTGTATAGAATTCCATTTGTGAATATACTACAAATTATTTACCCATGATACTGTTGATGGGCATTTGGTTATTTGCACTTTGGAATAGTTCTGCTTAAGAACATTCTAGAATATAGCTTTTGGTGAACATAGTTAAGCAGTTATTTTTTAATACACAGAACAAAGAATTAAAAGAATGCTATATATTATTTAAAGAAATGTAAGTGCTATTTATAGCTATAACTATAACAGCCAGTGATGCTGAGTTATTCAATTGAGTGAACATTAAGCATCTCACTTTTATGGGATTGTCTCATTTTTAACACATTATCAGTAATAAATAATTAAATTTAAACCTATTTTACATTGTTTTCTGAAAGTAATTACATCTCATCTAATAGAGGAAAGTCTAAATAACTAGATCAGAGATAATCAGACTAAGGAGAATTACAGAACAACAATGCAAAAGACTTGGTTATCTAAAAATATGCTGGCAATTAGATGAATGGAAAATGTTGTCCATTATAGAGGAGAATATTAAACTTAAATATATCTAATAAAATCATTAAAGATGCATACTTACTAGGTTTTACTATGAGAGCACTTCCCTAGTTTTGATCTCCTGGCATATTCATACCCAAACTCTTTATCTTTTAAAATACTGATCCTGCCAACATGAATTGATACCATGTTATTATCTTGTCCCATAATCACTTACTATCTCTGGGAGGGGTTATGTCATGATAAAGGTTTAACTACTCTTCTCTTCTGTCTCTTTCTCCTAATCCACTGCCCTGATTAAGAACAGGAGTGTTTCAGCAATAGATCTAAGTATATTGGAGAATTATGAGTGAATTTGTCATTTAAGTGATTTTTAATTATGATAAATTACAATTTATAGTGCAATTTTTTAAATAAGCAAACACTTCAGATCAAAAAGTTTAAATTCAGTTATATTATACAAAACCTTCCAAACTTTCACCAAAAAAAAAAAAAAATCACTTTGTTTTTAACCAGGTAGATGTCACCCATTTTGCCAACAATTGAAGTTTATGATATTCTTTGACCAGACAACAAACTTTTTTTTATTTTATTTTATGATTATTTTTTTTTTTAAGATATTCTTCTCTTCATCTGGAACAATTTTTTTTTTTCACTTAGTAAAATTCTATCCATTTTTCAAGACCAAACTCAAATAATCCCTTTTATGTGAAGTATTGGCTCAGTTATTATATTTATCAGAAGAGTCTATGTTACAATAGCAGAGAAATCCCGAAATTACAGATTTATTTTTCAATTTTATGAAATCCAATCAGATCAGCTGCCTTCCACCATCATGTAACTATACTATCTGGAGCACATGGCTTCCAAGATCACCATGTCAGGGAAATATAGAGATGTAGGAGACACAACTCTTGGCCTGAAGGTGACATGTGTGACTTCTTATAAAAGTCCTCCAGCAGAGCTAATCACATGGACATAGCCCATCTGCAAGAGAGTGGAATATAAAAGCTATTTTTGAAGAATTCTCCTCTCTAATCAATCAATCAATCAATCAATCAATCAATAAACCATCTTTGAGGGTAGTCTTAGGTACTGATTCTAGTACCAATAATGCTACTTGTTAGTGAATACCTTATATTAAGTTCTTTTGATTCATTAGTTATTTTTTTAAGGGTCTTACATGTCCTAGATAATGGGGACATAACCTTAAAACAGATACAGACTTGCCCTCCAAAGGTCTCAGAGCTAAAAAAAAAAAGATAACATAAGCATAATTAACAATTTTTAATTCAGCGTTTTAAGTGCAAGACACTTTGATTCTCTTGAAAATCTAAAACAACATATTTTTAAGAGAGCTGCATTCTATCAACCAATGCGATAGTACACAGAGATAAAGAGAGAAGAGGAGCAAAGGAACAAAAGCAAATCCAGACCAATACTTAAAGTGTCTGCTTCCCATTTGAAGACGATCTTTTATCCTCTACCTTCTTAATCAAAACAGTTGATGGAACAGAACTTCTCTATACCTGCAGCATTAGAAAAGGCAATTAATTATTTGCTCTGAAGATCCTCTCCCCTCTTGCACTCTCTTCTCAGAGAATCTATTTCCAGGCCCTTTTAAGAAACAAAGGAAAGGAAAAAGAAAAAAAAAAAAAAAAAAAAAAAACACCGGTTGCTGACTGGATTAAATTTAGAACCTGATGAGGCTTAAGCCAATAAGACTTTCCCCCCAGACCCTCTTTCTAGAAACATGGAAGTAGAACTAATTGATGTCCATTGGCCTCCTGAACTAAGACATCAAGTACACCTGGAGCCAGGGCTCTTATGATTGGACCATGAATATGTTGCATCCTTTGTAAAGATAAGAGAAACAAACAAAAAATACAGCTGATATACAGAGAATATCACATGTCCGCTGGGCTGAGAATTCTGAAAACTGTAACCACATTGGCTCTTGAGAGGTTTCTCAGCTTTCATTTAGGCCTGCATGAGGCCCAAATATAATCCTAGGTGTAAAGTTCTGTGAGAAAGTCCTATATCCTTTCAAACATATTTTTTTCCTTAGTATGGTAGACTAATCCAAGTAATCTTTCTCAGGCAATCACATAATCCCTGACAATATGTCCAATGGTAACATAAATTCAACTCCCGATGAGACAGCCCCAAGAGCCTTTTGATTCAATCGAGTAAATTCACGACTTTCTGGTTCTTTGGAAGCCATTACTGGCCCTGGCCACCAGCTGCTCCTCCCCGACACAGTTATCCAGGTCAAATGCAGCATTGTCCAATCGTCATCAGGCCAAGAGCACATGACCACTAGCTGGGGCAACCACAGTTAGTCCTTCTGCAGAAGGCAGAGTATCTGGCAGATGGAATGCCCGAAGGGTAAGAAAACACACCTACAAAGTAAGGGCTTTCTCTTATTCTGTATAATTAGTTACAGGCTGGTCTGACTGTACCTTTCCACCAGCTTCCCCTGGTTATATCGCCCAGGTCTCGATACAAGATGTCTTATTTCCTGTACACTTCTGTGAGTTCCTCCTATGAAAGCACTGATAATAACAGAAAGTACACACGGCAGGAACTAATATAAATTCCTCTCAAATATTAAGCCATTTAATCCTTATTAAAAAACAAACAAACAAAACTACAAACCACAGAAATGTTAGTAATTTGCTTACAGTCACATAGCTATCCAGAGTAGGATTCAAATCCTGAACTGCAGAGTCAGTTCTCTTAGCCACCATATATCAATAATCTGGGACTGGGCAGCTACTTCCTTCTAACTCTGAGAATTATACTATGCTTAGGCTCTGGCTACAGCCCAGAACTGGAAGCAATGCATTTCTTTGCATCTCACTATGCTGAAAGCACGTTCTACCTGACCCCTTGGGAAAACGAGTACTAAGGGCCACGGTACCTCCATAGCAGAGGCTGAAGAACATAGGTTTCCACAGTGCACTTTTTCTGTCCTTTTACTTATAGACAGCAGGATGTTTAAAGCCTGTGTTTTTCACTTGTTACTGGTATGTCCTTACACAAGGTCCTTTGCCTCCCTATGCCTCACATTTATCACTATAAAGAGGAAAACAAACCTGATCATCACAGTTCCAGGACAAATTAAATGAAATGGCATATATAGCACATAATTCTCAAAATATATAGGTTTTTATTTTTCCCATACATCTTCTGCATTTTTTATTAAAAAATATAAAAACATATTCAAACATGTGTTCCACATTGTATGTCACACATGGCCTACTGTTGAGTAAAGGTTTTGTTGGTTATTATTTATATTAATATTTTCAGGACACTTTGCAAATTAACCAGCAGAGTGCTGTAGTCAAAAATCCATTTTCATTCTGATTTTTCTTCTGAATGTTTTTCTTTCCCACTTGAGAGAGAAAATAGATCATTAAATTTTATCATACCCTGATGCTTCCTCACCTTTGGAGTTGGAATCTCAGCTTTCTTCTGGAGATATGGATTCTGCAAAGAGCGGTTTTATTACACTGTCTTGGGTGAGCAAGAATTAGGGAGATAATCAAAGGTCATGGTTAAAGCTGTGCTGAATTATTTTTGCAGACTCCCAGAACAAAAGCAAACAAGTTCTTACCAATGTATCTGTGGAATCACACTTCCTGCTTTCAAGAAAAACTGCCCTGTCTGTTTTTTGACTCCATATTTCAGCTCCTTTCATAATTGAGAAAGAGTCTGTTCCTGCTGGCATGAAAATTACTGTTTTTGAAGAGGAAGTGCCCTTCCTTTGTCTCACTCATGAGACAGCCTTATTGCCCCTAAATTCTATTAAATAGATTGGGATATTGACTCAGTAATTCTGGGCACCACTCGGTCCTCAGCTGAATTTCCCCAAAGTTGGTCCCTGACTCTCACCCATTTTTCTGTCATGTGACCATTTGTTTGAACCAACCAACAGCTTGGCAGGAAGACATTTTCTGTTTATTTTGTAAAGACTTTAAACTTTTTTACTCTATAGAGCTCCCAAATGAATATCACAAATTAATTAAACACAACTTCTGATGTCCATATATATTTTGGCACTGTTGTTACAAGAATTTCATGGACAATCACAATCAATATCCTAGGATTTTCTTCTTTCTGTCTCATGATTTCCCCTTTCTGTGGGGAGATCTGTATATAGATCTGCATAGCCGGGCTTGGAACACAATTATTGCAGCAGGAGAGAAGAAACCAGCTGTGAAAGATTCTCTGGCAGGTAGCTCTGCACTACCTGCGGACGGCTGCCTCCGAGGGAGGCGTCAACAGCTGCAGACTGTCACATAAAAGGCTTCCAATGGGTTAAGCAACTTTGAAGAAGCAAATTCTGTTGTTCAATTTTATTTGTGTCTGAATCTAATTGCAAGGACGGCTATTCATTATAGAACTACTGAGCAGATGCTTACAAGTCACTGTTCTTTGTATTAATCTAGACAACAGGCCATTATGAACTGTAACTTTAGTTTTGAGAGAAAGTACAATGTACTTGGATGAAAGGAATGCTCTCGTGTTTTCTTTCTGTTGCTTTTAAACTTGTGATCCTTTCATATCCTCTGAGAGTTTGGAGTGATGGAGGGAAGGAGATAGGCAGTATCTTTTTTTGACATAAATAGTCACATTTTTGAAAAAAGAAGGGGAGATAATTTATTTCCTGGAAAAGATAGAATATGAATCATTAGAATTCACATCCCATAGTAGACCAAAGAGTCTGAGGAAGAATAATAATATGGCTATTATTTATCTAATATTATAGTCATTGTTAAATCATAGGAGGGTTACTAGTATTTTCATAGAATGTTATACACGTTACTTCACTTGATTAGTTCAGTGCTGCCAGATATTTTATTTTCTTTTAAAAAATGTGAACGACAGTGAGAGTGGGTTCAACACAGGAAAGATGGCGCCCTCCTGTAAGCTGCGCCTGAGGTGTGCTCCACACAGGGATAATGGCTCTGTCCCTCTAGCCGTTACTCTGAAGCCACACAACTCAGTCTTTCCTTGTATTTCTGGTGCCTCCTGAGTTGCCATCCTTCTGCCAGAGCCCAGGGTTAGATGGAGCCCTGGGCAGCCAAAGCCCCACCTTCCATCCTAGCAGGAGACAAACACCTTTATCACTGGCTGCTCCAAGACAGAGCACTGCTTGCAGCCAAGGAGGTGCTCTATCACCTGGCCAGATTACAGCCCCAGTGAGTATATGGAGCTGCTGGAGGTGTGTTCTGGAAACCAAGAAGCCTGAACAAAGTGATTTACAAGTGATGTACCCCAGATTGGTCATGAAGTTGGTTGGCTTCCACTGTGCAGTGCACTCCTCAGAAATTTTCAAGTCAGTCTACAACTTCTCAAAGATTTTTTTCTTGGGTTTGAGCTCTTCATGTGATTGGTCCTTCTCATAGCCCTTCATGAACACTCGCTCACTAGAGCCTGCAGCAGGGTACAGGGGCTAAACCTTGTAGCTTTACCCATCTATAGAAGCACACAGAAACATGCCTTGAGACCCGACTTGTCTCATCTTCTGAGGTTTCAGATTGCACAGCACCACTGCCAACCTAGCCTGCAGTTCCCCCGTGGGTTCAAACTGTACCAGGCTGCTCACCACAGTCAGGACTATTCATGTGAAGAAAGATCATCATTATGTGACATGGTAAAAGTTATTTAGTTTAACTGTTTTCAAGTAAAGTTGTAATTATAAATAAATAAACATACATACATACATACATACATACATACATACATACGCTCCTAAATATGAATGGTAAGACTCAGAGAAGTAAAAGAAATTGTTCAACTATATCCAGCTCCTTAGTACTTGAACCCAGATTTAATATCAGACCTCTTGGGGTGGAAGATGTGCCAGATTCTAGAATACTGTATATGCCATGCCACGGACTGAGGTATACACACAAAAGGGCATACACACATGCTAGAATATAAGCTCCACAGGGATAGCATCACAAGGAATATTGGTCTCTTCTCTTCACCAATAAGAGAGACAAATATGAGTATGTAATAATATCGAGTAGCAGTCCAAACTATTTTAGAATATAATCATCCAGAAAACAGGGTGAATTCAATTCCACAAGGCCAGTACTCATTTCATGATTTGCAGTGATTTACATTTATAGTCAGTCTGTATTCATTACAGCTATATGACATGACAGAAACTATTCCATTTTTAGGTAAAAAATTTGGTGATCTAGGAGTGATTTATGCATCAACAATCTGTTGCTAAATCTCAACTAAAATCATGCAATTAGCTTCCAGAATTATACAGTTGGACAAAACGAACTGAACCTCAAGTAATGGATTTGTAGGGTGAGGCCTAGGGAAAATAGAAAGTATTCTAGGCAGGTTTCAAGCACAGAGAAGTGAATTCTAACATATTATACAATGAAGTCCTTTCTCCGGTTCTTTGAGGCTAAAACGCGAGAAGCTCCCATTAAGAAGGTGGAGGTAAGCTGAAATTGCCTTCAAATTGATTCTTCCTTGCATAATCAGGGAAGAAACTAGTCATGAGCTTGGTTCTACTTCCAAACCCAACCTCACTGAGCTGAGAGATAAAGAGTCTCTTAAAATTTTCTATTTGCAGTTCACAAGACCTAGTATAATAAATCAAATTTAGCCTCCACTTTTCTATATATTAACTGATCTTTGCATATATTGTGAAAATGTCATATCATGTATAATCACCATCAAGTATTGAAAATACACAGTAACATTTTGTACAAAGTTTTCTCATCATACCAATGCTATCCTTAACCAGAGTCATTCAGGACACATGCTTTTCTTTAATTAAAAAAAATTTTTGTTGTTTTCAGTTTCAGTGAATAGATATAAAAATGCTCTATGTGATAGTCTACGTGCACGTAATAGTCTTCCATTTTAATAAACTCACCATACAGCATATTTAAAAATTAAAGTCCTTTGTGGACCTCATATAAAATCTGATAGCATCCTATAATACTAATATTATAGGATGCTAATTATTGTCCTATATCTAGACTGATAAATTCAAGCAATTATGTAAGTATCACAAAACCTAATTTTGAGGATTAGCGCACAGAGAATGGAATGAGCAAGAGGAGAGTTTGCATTTTAACTCTGCTACTTTCTACTAAGTGGCCCTTGACAAGTTACTTAACTATTTTGAGCCTTACTTTTTACCCTTTTAAACCATACTGCCACTACATCATGGTACTAGTAAGAAGTTTAAATGAGAAAATATAATTAAAACAACTACTCATAGCTGCCATACTGGTGTTCAGTAATGTTAGCATCATATTTCTTTTGTTCCTATATTGATTCCTATATGAAATATTCATTGCCTATACGAAATTTTACAATGCAAGGAGTGCATAATTCTTCACTAATCTTCTACCTTATGGTTTAAGAACCATTTGGTAATTCTTACCTGAATCAATATTTCAAAATGATAATTTCCAAAATGTAGTTCTTCAATTCATGTAATTTTGAATTCCTCAGTAGAGTCTTTAGTTATGAACTAGAATTAATTGGCTACTCAGAAATTTCATTCTTCCGTGAAGTTAGAATATGTGTTTAACTCGTTTCTAATAACCAATTTTGAAAATGAGTATTTGGGTTATTAACCACCATAAATAACAGCAAGTATATTTCTCCTGCCTTTCCCTTTTTGTTGTTATTATTGGTGACTCATGAATATTTATCTATTTAATATGTCTATATCATCAACAGTCTTTGTTTTTATGACACTCTAAGAGTCACACATTGGCCCACTGTGTATTTCTTCAAGCTGAGCCCTGTCCTTCTAACTTGATCCCTTACTTGCTGCAAGTTTTCTTACTTTTGGGCATAAGATAATATCTGGACTCAACAATATTTTCTAACCTTCTTCACAACAATAACTTAGAAACAATGTCATCCCATGAACAATGAGCACTCCAGATTTGGCCTCTAATATAATTTTAACCAGATTTGGCCTCTAATATAATTTCCTACTAAAAGGAATAAGATATCTTTGGAAAAATAGCTGATTCTAAGTCTGAGATAGGAAATTTGAACATCAAGTAAACAGTTTTTTAAAATCCCCAATTATTAGTCATGCACAGACAGCCAAGAGTCATCTGATTTGTGAGGAAAGACTATAAAATGAAAAACAGAGGTCAAACCATAATCAACTTATGAAAAATAAACACTATGAACAGAGGAAAAGAATATATACATATAATCCTCAAAGAGATAAGGAAAGATAATATATACATGAAATGAGAATAATAGAAATATTTGACAGTTAAAAAAGAGCTCTTTGGAATTAAATATATGGTAACAGGAATCTAAACCTTGATAGAATTGAACATGGAGAATTTGCATAAAGAGTAGAGTTAGAGAGAGAGAGAGAGAGAGAGAGAGAGAGAGAGAGAGAGAGAGAGGAAAAGAGAAAGGAAAATGAGCATAGAAAACATAAGCAAATTAGAGTACCATCCCTTGCTATCCAAGTTGGAAATAATGTTATTCCAGACAGAAAGAATAAAGAAAACGGATGGACGACTGGATAACGAAACTGTGGTACATTTATACAATGGAGTATTACTCGGCCAGAAAGAAAAATGAAATGTTACCATTTGCAATGACACGGATGGACCTAGAAAATATTACACTAAGTGAAATAAGTCAGATAAAGACAAATACAACATGATCTCACTTATATGTAGAATCTAAATATCAGAATAAAAAAACAAATAAAACAAAAATAGACTCAGAGGTATGGGGGAAAAAACTGATGGTTGCTAGATGGGAGGGGGGTGGTGATGGGAGAGAAAGTCAAGGGATTAGAAAGCACAAATCAGTAGTCACAATATAGTCACAGGGATATGAAATACAGTCTGGGGACTATAATCAATAATGTTGTAAAGATTATGTAGGGTGCTAGATGGATATTGGACTTATTAGGGAGACCACTTCATACACTGTGTAGATCTATACACCTGAAGCTGAAGCTGAATCATATTGAATGTCAACCATAATTATATATATATATATATATAGATGTATATATATCTATATATAGATATATATATATATATATATCTATGCTGTACTCCACATCCTGTGAGCGTGTGTGTGTATATACAGATATAGATATAGATATAGATATAGATATAGATATAGATATAGATACACATCTATATCTATATCTATATAGATACATATCTATATCTATATCTATCTATATATCTATATCTATATCTATCTATCTATCTATCTATCTATCTATCTATCTATATACACACACTCACGGGATGTGGAGTACAGCATAGGCAATATAGTCAATGGAATTGTACCAGCTATATACGATGTCAGACGGGTAGTAGATTGGTAGGGGTTATCACTTTGTGAGGGCTATAAATGTCTAACTATTACATTGTTTTGTACACCTGAAACTAATTTAAAAAAAATAAAGAAAATGGAAAAATCATCATTGAAATCACTTTTCAAAATACCCTAGGACATAAGAACCAAAGTTACCAAATTAAAACAGGCCTCCAGGGGCATACAAAACAAGTTAACAAACCAACATCCATGAGCATCATCACTGAAATTTCCTATCCCTGAGGTATAAGGGTACAGAGGAATACAAAGAATCAAGAGAAGAATGTCTTCAAACTTCTAAACAATAAAACTAGAAGCAATGCCATCATTATTCTGAAAGGAAAATGAATTCCCACCTAGTGAAAATATCAGGCTAGTCAGACAGTAGACCATGCAGGTCTCAAAATTTACCTCCATGTACTCTTTCTCAAGATGTTCCCGGAGACCAAATTATAATAGCATGAGCGAGTTAAACAAAGAGGAACTCATCTGGAGGGACTCAAGAGAAACAAACATGGAAAGTTTCCATTCTAAAATTTTTAGCATGAGCTGAGAACATCCTGGTTAGTTGGGTCCAGAATTCTGTCTACACTTGGCTTGTCTTGACCGTGTGTAAACAAATTTCCTCCTTTCCCCTCTATGCCCTGCTATCTGGAAGAGCTGAAAACACTCAGCTTACTCCAGAGAGGTGTTCTGATTTGAATTCTGGAAGCTGCAGGCACACTATACCAAAGCAGGTACTCTGAATGTAATGAATCCATGTTTACTAGGATGAACTCCTGTCCTTGGTCACTGGCTCCCCAGAAACAGCTTTTAAACATCCTCTAGGAAATTCTATAACACAGAAGATACAGAGGATTTACTCATCTAGCTTATCTTTTCCTGCTAACCTTCATTTAATACTATTGCCATTAACCTTCTTAGCACATCTAGGTTTTTATATAGGCTTATAACTTGTCTTCTCTCTCTCTCTCTGTCTCTCTCTGTCTCTCTGTCTCTCTCTCTCTCTATATATATATATATGTATATGTGTATATATATACATATATATGTGTGTATATATATGTGTGTGTGTATATATACATATACATATATATATATGCATAAACAGTGAGTTTACAAGGAAGTACAAGAGTACATCAGGACACAAATTAGGATAATGGTTACACTGGTGGGAACAGAGGTATGTGACTAAACTAGTATTTAGACACTTCAAAACTATTGAAAATTATTTCTTCCTATAACAAGATGGTATTTGTAAAAAATGTCATTTTATTATTCTTTTGCTTCAAATTATACATATAATTTTAGACATTTTTCTATGGGTGGGATATATCTGTCATACACATACACAAACACACACACACACAATTTCTTCCTAGAGCTAAAAAATTTCTGGATTAGAAAATCTGATCAAGTCCCTCACTCAGTGAATGAATGAATGGTAACCTACTTAAGCTACTTCATCACAAAGAAATAAAGATACCCAGAATGTCTATAAAGTAAAAGAAATGCAGAAGATGAGCAGTCATAATGGCATCGAACTTTATGAGCAATTCTTAAATATTTAAGACAATGAGGAAACATCTTCAAAATTCTCAAGAAAACAAACTCTGAAATTGACCAGAGAATCTAGCTATCAATCAAGTATGACAGTAGGGAGGGAAAAAGACATTTTAAAAGTGGAAACAAAAAAGAATATTCTTGTCAAACTTCATTCTTAAACGCTACTGTGGATTTGCTGAAGAAAAATAATCAAGCAACAATAAAAGACAATATGAAACCAAGGAAAAAGGGATTTAACACAGAAGAGAAGTACAAATGACGAAAATTTTCCCAGTACAAAAACAGGGAAATAGGCTCAGATAGCAGTTTACTTTAGAGAAGGTAGATGAGCACTCTGGAAAGGAAGAATCCAATCAGAAGATCAATCAATTTTCCAACATATGCAAGAATTTGGAAGATCACTTGCTATGTGTTCAACAGATTGTATAGTGTTTGGTAACGAGTAGGAAAACAATGCCAAGGCAATTATTAAGTCTGAGAAACACACACACACACAATTATTGTATGCTACTTACTTAGCAATATATGTAACATAATAAAGTAAGCATGGACATTTAGCTTATCTCAAAATCATGACTTACCTGGAGGACTGGAGGTGGGAAAGTAAAAATCTCCTTTAAAAAATATGAAGCAAAATTTCACTTATGACCAAAATATGAAGTCAAGAGAAATTATATATATCATACATATCATTTTTTATCAAGGCAACTTTGAACTAAGCTTATTATTATTGTATTATTATTATTATTATTATTTAATATTAGAAAACTTATTCCAGTAGAAACAACTGAAAGAGATGCTTTGAAAATTCTCCTTTTCTCCTTTTGGTTATATATCAGTAGCATCCAATATTTCAGGATAATTTAATTTTTAACTATTGGTACATACTACTTTGATGAAAATAAAACTCACAATAAACAATCATAAAAACCACTAAAATGAAGACATTTAATTTTTCTAAGCTATGAAAACCAAGAATACAAAAAGTCAAACTAATGGCTTCCTTAATGATGATAATTGTGAAATATGATTAAAAGGGGAGTTTTTCCTGACTTCCATTGACTCTTACTGAATATCCATTATTCCATACAGGAAACGGATCTTTACAACCAAACTTCTTAACAATAGTATGGAATACATTTTTTGTTTAAGTAGACAAAATTTATAACCAGAGCATCAGATTTTTCTTCTGCTACAGACATTCTTTAACCAGTCTATAAAGATTCAGAAATGTATTAAAGCACTTTATTTCCTAGGAAAAATAAACTGCTTCACATCTCTCCTCGACTTCCAGCTGCTAACTATACTTTATTACTCCATAGGGTCTATTTCACTGGGAAAGGCTAATACTTTTGAAGAAGTTGTTCCCTCTGTACTCAGAATTATTTATGAATAGACAATGTGTGGTACTTGAAGTAAATTCTTGTCAATTACACCCATTGCTCTAGTCCTGTTACTTGTGTAAACTGATGAACCTAGTACTAAATAAAACATAATTCACATTTACCATCTCATAGCACTAAACTGATGTTTTCCCCTAGTAGAGGAGGAGATTATACAGACACTCAGCTGCATCCCCAACAGCTATTTAGAGCACGTAGCATAATAGTCCATGTGGGTATTCCCCAAAACAAATAAGGCAAACCCCTGTGCTCTCAGAGCTGGCATTTTCTTCAGGAGTTATAGGCGCAAATCACTACAACCTAAGTTAGATTTGACAGACACTTTGGCACAAACATACACAAGTGCTGTGGCAATACTAAATAAAATAAAACAAAATATTTACTCTAGTGAATGGAAAATTAAACATTTTACTGAAGGTTTCCAGGCAAGACTTCCTAGAGATGGCATCTGGAATGAGACTTAAATGGTTAAGTAAAATTGTCTTGTCAGCTGAACACTGAGTACATTTCAAAATTTTAAAATCTTGTTTGCCTTTGCCACATAGACATAGATTATGTTTTGAGTTTTTCATAATATAACATATACCAAGAGCTTACTTCAGCTGTTGCTGTATCAGGCAAAAGCTGTACTTTCTTGCTACTATTCCATCTCTGGGTCTGTACAACATTGCACAGCAAACTCTTTTATTTTGCTTTCATATATTTTATATGTTTCTCGTTTTATCACACAACTAATATGCTCTGGGTATGGTACGACTTTCATTGACTCTATGTCATCAAATAAACACAACTGCCTGTTTTGTACACAAATAATATCTGTTTCTATAGATACCTAATAAGTCCTTCATTGGCCATAGTAAATGCTTACAAACACCTATTTGAATGTAATTTCTGATATTAAATACTTTTTTATTTAGTAAGGGCCTTTTCTCATTTTTCTTCTAAAAATGTCAATAAATGGCTTATAGAGCCTCTTACAGTGATTAATACCAGGTCTGACAATTAGTTCCCGAACTCATCCTAGAAAAAGTGCTACATATCTCATTACTGAATATCACTACGGTCAACTTGGAAGCACTCCCCTTGGGACACTACCGTGTTTCCCCGAAAATAAGACCTAGCTGGACAACCAGCTCTAATGTGTCTTTTGGAGGAAAATTAATATAAGACCTGGTCTTATAAGACCAGGTAATAATATAATATAATATAATATAATATAATATAGTATAATATAATATAATATAATATAATATAATATAATATTAATATACTATTGGGTCTTATATTAATTTTTGCTCAAAAAGATGCATTAGAGCTGATTGTCCAGCTAGGTCTCATTTTCAGGAAAACACCGCATGCACCAATGCCAGTGCCTAGTCCACCCTTCAAAGCAGTTTTAGAACTCTTTTTCTGGAATGGCTGTCAGAGTTGTTGTCGTATTACCCTTGACTTCCTGAATGTCATCAAAATGTCTTCCTTTCAATATTTCCTTTATCTTCAGTAAAGAAAGTAGTCATTGGGGACCAGATCAGGTGAGTAGAGTGGGTGTTCCAACACAGGTATTTGTTTACTGGCTAAAAATTCCCTCACAGACAGTGCTTTGTGAGCTGGTGCATTGTTTGATGCAAGAGCCATGAATTGTTGGCGAAAAGTTGAGGTAGTTTTCGTCTAACGTTTTCACGCAGAATTTTCAGCACATCCAAATAGTAAACTTGGTTAACTGTTTTGTCCAGTTGGTACAAATTCATAATAAAAAATTCCTCTGATATCAAAAAGGGTTAGCAACATCATTTTGACTCTTGATTTGGACTGATAGAATTTTTTTGGTCGTGGAAAACTGGCTGACTTCCATTGTGCACTTTGACGCTTTGTTTCAGGGTCGTATTGGTACACCTATGTTTCATCACCAGTGATAACACGGCCTAAAACATTGTCTTGCCTCTCCAAAAGATTTTGGCAAACTTCGACTCTCCTTTGCTTTTGTTCATCAGTGAGTTCCTTAGAGACCATTTTTGCACACACCCTTCTCATGCAAAAATTTTCAGTTAAGATTTTCCTGTTTCTCTATTGATGTTTATGCTATGCTTCTCACAGTCAGCCAATGATTTTGACAAAAAATTTGAAGAATTTTTGCAATGTTTTTGTCAGTTCTGCTCTTTACTGGTCACCTTGACCTCTCTTCATCAATGACGCGTTCTCTCCCCTCAGAAAAACGTTTAATCCATTTGTACACTGCCGTTTTCTTCATGGCATTATCCCCATAAACTTGGACTAACATGTCCCTGATTTCACTTCCACTCTTGCCAAGTTTAACAAGAAATTTAATGTTTGTTTGTTGCTCTAATTAAAACTTAGACATTCTTGCGACAGCACACAGAAACACACAACAACCATAATGAACACCACTCGGTAAGACACCACCACACATCGACAGGAACACAGCTGTGAGAAACGGATACACCAGGGTTATGAAACCTTACTAAGCTGTTTGTACAGCACTGCCAATGTAAGCGCACGGTGGCGAGTTCGCGAATTTAATTGTCAGACCTTGTATGTTGTGTGTTTCTGAACTAAACTTTTTTTTTTGTTTGAGATGAGCAAGTAGTGTCATAGAAAAGTTTTCACCCTCAGGGAAAGCCTTCAAATAGATTGCTATTAGAGTAAGTTTAGATCACATTTTTTAATGGAAAGTAGAAACTGCATGTGGCCTCCTGTTCTTTAATCTAACCAATCATAATAAAAACCATAACATAATCAATACTTAATAAATGTTTGTCTTATAAATTGACCAGGAACAGCCTGCCCTTTCATTATTTAATAGGAAAATCTAATAGTGACTGGGTTCATACTCACATATGTCTAGTTTTATCCCTTTTTGGTATGAGAATCCCCCTTCCCTGGGCTTTTGTAGCTAGAAAATGGCCAGGTCTAATTTGGACCAAGTAAATGCTGAACATTTAATTGAAGAGAAAGATCCTCCAGAGATCTCTTTTTCCCTGTGACAGTGGCCAGCAATATTTGAGATAGTTGCTGCTCCACAGACCTGGACAGAACGCCCAGTCCACTAGCCGTGGACAAAAGTCTTAACAGAAAATAAGCCTTTGTGACAATTTGGGATTGTTTTCTTGCCACACACTAGCCCATTCTGACAGATACAGACACTGATGTGAAGAGCAAGGTATCTGACTTTCTAGACCCCGAGGGCTGTGCCAGCATTAGTCAGGGCATCATGGCAGAAGAAGAGGCTGACTCACTTCATTCCCTTCTAGCTCAGGTGCTCTAGCCTGTGACCCTGATTTCACTTCTTTGCGTTCAGTCTTGTGTTGACATGGTCCAGATGTTCAAGTTCAGCCTGCAGTTAGGTTTATTTTGGTTCACACAGTATCAGTGATAACAGTGGATCTATCGTTGCTTCCGTTTGTTTTCTTAAGTTATTGCTAAAGGAAGGAAATCAAGATTCAAGATTTGTGTTTGTGTTTGTGCTGTGAGTGTGTGATGTGTGTGTGTGTGTGTGTGTGTGTGTGTGTGTGTGTGAGTATGTGGCTATTGTGTGTATGTAATTTCTGTCTCTTCTTTTGAAAATGGAGAAATATATTATAGGCAGGCCGATATCTGCCCATTGCCAACCTCTGCAGAGTCCACTCCACTGTTTCTGCAACACTGATGCTGGCCACTGGTTGCCATTCATCACCATACTTGAGCTGCTGTTCTTCTTGCAGAATCAAGAGGACAGTGAAATATTTCTTACACTCATTCCTCTGCACAAAGTCGGAAAATAAAGGAGAGACCAAGAAAGCTACGGACTTCAAGAAAAATGCAAGGGACCGTATTTCTTTGTGGAACTGAAGACGATTTTTTGTACCTGAACTACTTCACTCATTTTTGTTACCTGTCGAGGCCCAGTGCACATTAAAGACACCGACTTTCTTCTATTTAATGCCAAATATCTATTTAAGGATATTTTGGGGGTATCTTCAAGCCACAAACTTGGTTTATATTACATTCAAAATAGAACTGATTTTATTTCCAACCGAATTATAACACAAATATAGATCATACATCTGTAACTCAGAAGTACGATGAAACTAAATCATATTGTTATCTCACAAATATTTAGGTAACACAGAGCAGCGGTTAGGAGAAAGGATAATTAAATCAAACAGGCTGAGTGTGAATCCTGGCTCTGCTCCTTGTTAACTTTGTGGTTTGGGCAAGTATCTTAGCCACCCTGGGCCTTGAAACCCAAACTAGAAATAGAGTTACTGATAGTGCCTACTTCAGAGCATTATGAGAACTAACTGAGTCAATATTAGTAACGTGCTCACCACCATGCTAGGCAAACAGTGTTACGTGCATATTTATCAAATCCAAACTCTTTGCCTATGGTTTAGAACAGGGGTGTCCAAACTGCGGCCTGCGGGCCAACTGCGGCCCACAATCCATTTTTAATTGGCCTGCAGCAAATTCCAAAAATATATTTAGTTTACTTAAATAAACCAGGTGAGGCAATACGTACTTCACCTCGAGTGAGTGGCCCGGCTGTTTGTGTATTTTACCGTATATGGCCCTTGGTGAAAAACGTTGAAAAAAGTTTTGACACCCCTGGTTTAGAAAGAACCATTCTCTTGCCTAAATTCCTACAGCAACTTCTGACTTGCCAGGTGCACTTACCTCTATTCCGTTCATTATCGTTAACTGCTGCTGTTTCTGAATCTGTAGCCCTAGAAATAAATAGCTCCTTTAGGCTCCTTTAGTTTTTTTGTCCTCTGTCCCTTGAGGAACATCAGATACCAAATAGGGAATTAATAAATATCCGTTTAATAAAAATCCCAAAAAGGTATGCCAGTCATACTATCACATATCCAATGAGGAGGCTAGCCATAGAGGGATGACATGTAGTTAGGTGACATCTTCCCCCAAAGACTGAATAACTGGGCAAGATGCATATGCCCCCAAATGTTGAATACATGCAAAAACTGTCACTGGGTGTTCCAGCAGTACATTCCATCAAAATTGGAAACTGTTTATTGATCAAATTACTATAATTTCAACTGAATTATCATGAAAGTTACAAAGATTTGAGGAAACACAAAGTCTCAGTTATAATATTAATTTAATTAGGAATTTGCCATGTCCTTAAACACACACACACACACACACACACACACACGGGCACACACATCACAAGAGGATTTAGTTTTGCTTGTTGGCTTTACGAAGATATAAAATGATGATAATAATAGCAACAATTATCCCAGGTAAATAGTTAATTGCTGCCCATAAAGTATTTGTAAACACAAAGAGCCATATGAATTCTTAATTGTAATTAGTAAGCCCTAGAGAGTTTAAAAGGGAAATCTATTCACTCTGTTTATTTCTGCCATTTTAAACACATAAAACGTCTTTATCTACAGTTTCTATTTGCTAACCAAATGATAATGTATCAAACAAAAGCACTCATACTAGTTAAGAATACATCACTCGTTGCACACTGGCAGAGGCTTTTAAAATCATTGTCTATTATCATGCAAATATCAATGTATAAATTCTTAATCTATAAATTGAATCCATTAGATACTCAGTTAGCAGTTAGGACAAAAAATAGGGTATTTTACTTAGCAGAGAATTACCATTCCACAAATATGGCAAACCACCAGGAAGTTACGCATCACAAAAGCTGTAAGAGAACTTTGTACAAGAAAGAAAGTTGGATCAGTCATAGGAGACTTTCTGCATAGGAGTCCTAAGAGCCTAGAGGTCATAGTTATAATGTCAAAAGGGAGCTAGTATGGATGGCTCAACTTAAAGCGCTTTCTATCATAGAGGAAATAATTAGCAGTTTTGAATTAGAATTAGAAATATGGAAGACTTCAATAAATCTGATGTTTAGCACTTTACATGCCTCTTGCAATATGTTGACATCTACTAACATAGGTACTCGGAGCAAAAACAGAGTTTTAGACTCAAACCCTGGTATTGCCATTTCCTTGTGGCGTGGCCTTAGTCAAAATACATGGATGGTCTCCTACCTGTGCCTCATCAATTCCTTCATCTGTGAGATGAGGAGGGTATAAATCTGCCATATTATTGTCAGTATCAAATGAACTAAAATCTGGTAAGTGCTTTAAAGTATACCTGCCAAATAGTCACCCCTTACAGTATGTGTGCACATATACACACGTTCATCTTATTTATTGATAAATATGTTAAACAAGGGGAGTGAAGGCACAGTTATTCAATAAACTTGGACAGACAGACCTTCGTTCTGGCATTGATGATACAGCAAAAGTAATGTAACCATATCATTCGAACTAGTTCAGATACTTTTGTTGGTCTTTGGTCTTTGTCTTTAGGGAATATAAAAAAAAAAATTAAAAATTATTTGCATAAAATATTCACTTTTCACCTGCTCCATTTACTTTCAAGATTGAAATTGCAGAAATGTTCTTTTCTTTAGCCAAATATGTCAGATGTCCAAGAATCATAACTTAGCATTTTAATAAAAAAGAGATTAAAAGTATGGAATTTGGAGTGAGAAGGCCTTGTTTTGAATCTGATTTTCTCCACTTCCTGGTGTGTGGCATTGAGCAAATTTCTTCAAAGCTACAAGCCTCAGTTTATTCCCACAAAATGTAAATCGTGATATACCCGACTGAAATATTGTGAGAAATAAATCAAAATTGTGAAAATGAAAGTGAATCAAACAACACATGTAAAGCACTGTACCTTGCTCCTATTAAACACGATCATTTGAAACTGTGAATGGATCATTACAGTATGTATCTTAAATATTCTAATCCTTCAACACATTTTAATATTTTGTAAAACAGTCATTTTCCCAGTTGAGCAAAAATTCTGGAGACTATCAGTTTTCTTGACAATGATTTCCTAGAGCAGTGCTACTGAATATGGACTCTGCACTAGCAATATCAGCAGCACCTGGATTCTTGTTAGAAATGCAGATCCGTGGTCCCCACTGCAGACCTACTGACTCAGGCTATCTGGGGTGGAGCCCAGGAATCTGTGTTTTATCCAGCTCTCTAGATGATCCATATGCACGTTTAATTTTGAGAAACACTGATCTAGAGTAGCAGAATGATGGGTATCCTCAGAGGACAGTCTCAGATAATTGTGTAATCCAGAGCAAGGGTTGGCAAACTTTTCTTGAAAGGGCCACACAGTAACTATTTTAAGCTTTCTGGGCCATGTAGTCTCTGTCACAAGTGCTCCTCTCTGCCATTTAAATGTAAAAGCAACCAAAATGCCCATCGGTAGATGACTGGATTAAGAAACTGTGGTACATTTATACAATGGAGTATTACGCAGCCATAAAGAAGAAAGAAATCTTACCATTTGCAACAACATGGATGGACCTAGAGAACATTATGTTAAGCGAAATAAGTCAGACAGAGAAAGATAAGTACCATATGATCTCACTTATTTGCGGATTCTAAAGAAAAGAATAAGTGAATGAACTAATCAGAAACAGTTTTGGAGACAAAGAGGAAAAACTGAGGGTTGCTAGATGGGCAGGAGGGGTGGGGGGTGGGGGGGAGGGTGAGGGGATTGGAGGGCAGTTGGTGACCACAGGATGGCCACGGGTTTGAAAATTAATCTGGGGAAAGTAATTTGGTGGTTACCAGAGGGTAAGGGGGTTGGGGAGTGGGGGATGAGGGTGAGGGGGATCAAATGTATGGTGATGGAAGGGGAGCTGACTCTGGGTGGTGAACACACAGTGTGATTTATGGATGATGTGATACAGAATTGCACACCTGAAATCTATGTAATTTTACTAGCAATTGTCACCCCAATAAATTAAAAAAAAAAAAAAAAGACCAGGAAAAAAAATAAAAAATAAATAAATAAATAAATGTAAAAGCAGTCACGGATAATATTTTAATGGGTATGGTTGTATTCCAATAAAACTTGATTTACTAAAATGGGTAGCAGGCTGGAGTGCTGACTTGACTGCTGCACCATTAGGTCTGTGTATGGCACAGTCTGCATAACTACTAGGCCTAACGGTTGTACCCACCCCCCATTCATATGCTGAAGCCCTAACCTCTAAGGCAGGGGTGTCCAAACTTTTTTCAACGTTTTTCACCAAGGGCCATATACACAAGGGTAAAATACACAAACAGCCAGGCCACTCACTCAAGGTGAAGTACGTATTGCCTCACCTGGTTTATTTAAGTAAACTAAATATATTTTTGGAATTTGCTGCGGGCCAATTAACAATGGATTGCTGGCCCGCTGGCCGCAGTTTGGACACCCCTGCTCTAAGGTGATGGTATTTGGAGATGGCCCTTTCAAGGTAATTAGGTTTAGATGAGGTCATAAGGTTAGGACCCTCATGACGGGATCAGTGGCCTTATAAGAAGGGCACTCACTGAGAAAATGCCATGTAAGGACACAGGAGAAGGCCCGTGTCTACAAGCCAGGAAGAAGAACCTCACCAAGAACAGAATCTCGCTACACTTTGATCCCCAGCCTTCAGGATTTGGAGCAATATATAATCAGTTGTTGGAGCCACCTAGTCTATGGCATTTTGTTATCACAGCCAGAGTTGACCAAGACAATATTATTACGTGTATACTGGTCCTGTTTCCATGGTCAAAGTAGGAACTCTACAGCATGCAGACTCTAACAGATTAATTCAGGAAGGCACTGTTGTTTTACACAGGCATTATCCCTTAGGTTTACGACAGGATCCTTTGGTTCGTGACCTGATCTATTAGCAAATCATTAATTGGTTGTTCATTCTGCCTTGTGATAAGCTGGGCACAGTTAACTGTGAGAATGCTCAAAGTCAAGGACATTTGGGTGACTGAAATGGGGTATGCAAAAATAGCCCCAATAGGGGCTTTGGTGATTTTTCCTTACCAAATGCAATCAATGTTTTCTGTTCCCTGAAAAACGATACCTTCTTGGATTGTTTCTCCCCTTTTCTCAAGAAGAGTACACAGCAACACAAATAGTTCCTACTATAATAAAAATCAAGATTTCCCTACCACCTTTTCAATCTGAAAAGGAGAGGGTAGATGGCTTCAGCGCTGAAACAGTAACTCAGCTTCAAGTGATGTTGCTGACATTTTAGAGTAGAAAAATGCCAATATTAATTTATCAACCTAGGATTCTCAGGGACATTTTCAAATATATTCCCGTTTCCAAGCTTTCATTTAGTTCCTGGAAATGAGTTACTCACTGGAAAGAGACACTCCTCTGTCCACCACCTATATGGACTTCTTCCTGGGCAGATTGTATGGGTTATCCCAGGCCCAGTCCCAGTTGTGGCATCGCGCATAGTAGGTGCTCCAAAATATTGGTTAAATAAAACTAACTTCCCAACTCAAAATGCCATCAGCCAACCTAGAATTTCATAAAGGTAAATACAGAGACTCATTTAGATGCTTTTCAGAACAATTTTTGCTATTGATTATTTTTACCTTTTTAAGAAGCCATGAGATACAGCACATTAGTTCTGACCTTAGATTTGGAAGCCAATTAATGCGCTGCTTCAAAATTTATTTAATTCATTTACCCTTTCTCTCAGCCAACATGTATTTGAAAACCAAGATGAAAGGAAAGAAGTCCTGTTTGCAAAAACTGCAAGTAATACTGAGAAAGTCAACATATAAACAAATACTAATAGCATAAGTATATTCTGAGAATAAAGGAGAGTTTCATCATCTTTTATCAGAAATGATACAAAAGCTTCAGAAAAGAGATTTATTGAATATTGTATCATCAGCAACTGACATGTTGCAGGTGTTATGTTAAATTCCGGGGATTTTCAGTAACAGAAAAAAAATGAAAGAAAGGAAAACAGAAAGCAAGAGAGAGAGAGAGAGAGAGAGAGAGAGAGAGAGAGAGAGAAGAAAACAAAACACCTGATAAAAATTCTCACCCTCATATAGATTACAGTCGAGCAGCTTGAGAAGTAGATTGCAAACAATGAATATAAAATAAAGAAGTAAATTACATAGTGTGTTAGAAGGGATCCTCATTATTAAAGACAGACCAAGGCAAAGGAGATCAGAAATGCATTTCTACCAGAGCTGAAATAAATCATATTAAGGTAAGGTGTCATGAATCATGAAGGGGAGAGTAAAAAGTGTGAATGACTAGTATAATTAGTCATTAACTAGTATAATCTATAATAAAATGATTGCTAATGTAATGATTTGTACTACTGCTTGTAGAATCTCCATAAAAGCATATTTTGGATATTGGGCTTATTTCAATCATAGAGGGATATAAGTGGCTACAGTTAAATACAAATATAAGGGAAAATAGTCCTAATTTTAAGTCTATTAGCTGGTACAGTGCCAGGATTGGTGTTCAAATTCTTAACGCTAAAGTAAGAGATAGAATAGGTGCAATAATGAGTAATGTTTCTAATGAAGTTACAGAACAAAATGGTTTATTAATACATAATTTTATGGCATGTGCAATTGTGTTGCAATAGTCTGCATGGACCTACAATATCTGGTTCTTTTCATAGTGTTTATAGCCTAAAATAAGGATCAGCAAGTATTTTCTCTGAAGGAATAGATAGTAAATATTTTAGGCTTTATTGGCCATACAGCCTCTGTCATAAATATTCAACTCTGCCATTGTACTACAAATGTAGCCATAGACCATATGTAAGCAGACAGACATGGTTGTGTTCCAGTAAAACTTTATACGGATATCAAAATTTGAATTTCATGTAATTTTCATTCATCATATTTCTTTTGATATTTTTAACTACTTTAAAATGTGGGGGAAAAAAGGCATTCTAAACTCACAGGCTGTACAAAAACAGGTTGGTGGTTAGATTTGGCCTATGGGTCATAGTTTGCCAACCTCAGGCCTATAACTTTTCATTCAACCAGTGTTGGGAAAGCTACGGCAAATATGAGTGGGACAGTGAGTAGCAGAAAGTTCAGTAAAAAAAATAGTACTTGTTAAGATGCCAAATTGGACTTGAACCTTTGGGGATCTCCTTTTAATTTATAGGCAACTACCGGGCTCTATCACCTTAATGAACTCTATTCTTTGGCAGGGTTTTGTATTTATTTACCAAATTTAGATGATTCCATCTATCTAATTTATGGTGCTTTGGTAAAGTGGGTCCCTATGTCTTTCTCTTTCTCATACTTCAGTATAGCAGAAATTGAAAACACTTGCTCTGATCTGAACTCAGGTTGCTTACGACTTAATTTGTAACAACAAACATTAAATAGCTGTTATACAATTAGGATGTCCTGATCTAGCATCGAAGTCATAAACTCTATTGTTGACGTGAACTACAGAATAGGACTATGCTGCTATTCCTAGAATAATGTTCCACGGATCAAAGTTTTGGGTCAATTAATGACATTATATTCTTTGACTGCGTGAAATCTAAGTTTTGTCATTCAGAGATTTTTTTCTGTGCTCTGAGGTCACCCTAAACAAAATTATTTGTTTAGATAATGCTTTTTTTTTAGTCCCTTAGGGTATTAATTTTCATACTGAACTAACAGATTTAGCCTCACACTTTACATATTTCTTATTTTCTTTTCAAAGGAAGATCAATTTCATTGATTGGAAGTAAGGCACAGTGAAAATCTAGTGTGCCTATTTACTCAGTTCCTTATTTAGAAGACAAGTTATTAGACCGCCTTTGGTACACAGATGCTATAAAGATGGAAGGGACAGTTCATGATTATAAATCAGAGGTAACAACTGAACAAAGTTTTGGAAGATACGAGTTAGCCAAGTGATACCTGGGGGCAGTGCCTTCTGGGCAATAGGATCAGGTCTGGCTTATTCAAGAACAATAATGCCGGGTGGCTGTAGTGGAATAGCTATAGAGCTGAGAGGAGGTCACACGTGACAAAATCAGGAGGACTTTATCAATGGTATCGGAGCTAAGTTTAGAAGTAAGAGTTTGTCAGAGAAAAAGCATATGGTACTAATAACAAGAGTGACCACTACATTAAACTCTGACTCAGAAGCTCTACACATAGCGCTGTCTTTGGTTTTTGTAACAGCCTGGCCAGGTAGGTATTTTAATGTTCAGATTACATGGAGGGAGACTGAAGTTAAGACAATAAGTTATTTGGCCTTATATGGACAGGTAACTAGTGAAACACAGAACTGAGATTAGAACTCAAGAACCACATGTTACTCCTCTAGACACCATACGTTGTCTGTAAAATACCAATTATTTCAATAAATGCATCCAAGAAAGTTTAAATTGAGGTCATATATTCAGTCTGAGATTACGATCACTGCTGGATAAAAAGACAGTTCAACAAAGCCAGCACACTTAACAAAATAAAAAAATTAGACATAAACTTAAATCAGAAGTGGCTAAAGAATTATCAGAGAGCGAAACAGAAAACTTGGAGCAATTAGATTTTTTTCAAATATCAAAGCACATGTACAAAAACAACATGTTGCAGAAATGTATGATTTGTTTTACTAATCTATTTCTATTCATTTTTTCAAATGAGAGTAACATATATAGGCTTTTCATAAACTGTAAAGCATTATAAATATTTAATATTATCATTAAGAAAAATATATACATAATCTTGAAATTTACATTAGAAAATGTATTCCTGGGATGTCTAACTTTTTTGTATATGTTATTAAACAGTAAAATGTTCTTCTCCCCTGATCTTTCTTATTATACAATTTAAATCCTGTCTTACCAATAATAAGTACATTATTTGTTGATGACAATTTATTACCAAATCTCCTAGATATGCAAAACTGGGCTCGAGAGAAAGGATTTATTAAAGTTGGCTTGAAGTAAGAATTTGCTCTGATACCAATAGATTGCCAAACTCCCCATGCCAATAAAACATTGAGGAATATTATAATATTAAATTGGTATTTTTTAAAAGTTAGCTTTAGAAAAATCTCTTTCAAGCCAATAATTGGTTTCAACATACTGTTTAATATTTCAACATATCTGCAAAATGCATTTTTATTCATGTATTGTTGCACGGGAATAATTTCACCATCATTATCACTGAATTTTTTTATGCCCATGGAAACATTAAACAAACATTATTTGAAGACTTGGAATGAAATGTGCTAATCTGAAATTAAGTAGCCATTTTGGTGTTATGGGAATTTTTAAGGTATTCACAGAGCTCCCACAAGGATGGACTCAAGTGGAGAATTGATACCTTTCAAATATCTTAAGCTATTTACCAAAAATTAAAAGCTCCACTTCCATCCATAAGTCATCCTTATTACATTATATCGATCTATCTTCCTTCATAACAGAAAACTTATTACATTTTAACTTTACTAAATAATCAACACATAATAAACTACCTATCTCTAAGTGTATAATTTGATAGGTTTTGACATGAATACAATCACTGAAAGCAGTGCAATAAATAAGACAATGAAAATATCACACCCTGAAACATTTTTTCATGTACTTTTTATAATTTTGTGTCCGGCTGCTTCTCATAACACCCTCCTCTACTCCTGTCCAAGGGAACCACTACTATGCTTGGTCACTATAGATTACTTGGCATTTTCTAGAACTTTGTCTACCTATAGCCATACTGAATATACTGGTTTTTTGTCAGGCTTCATTCTATCATCATAAACACCTTGAGATTTACCCATGTTCTTACAAATGATAATAGTAATTTCCATTTTTGTTGCTGAATAGTATTCCATTGATATATACTCATATATATATCATACATATATATGTATACACATATATATGTGAGTATATTATAATCACGGCTGGTTTACACATGCACTTGGTGACGGGGATTCAATTTAATTTTTTTAGTTTTTTTAGTTTTCAGCTATTACAAGTAAAACTACTATGGATATTTATGCGTGTGTGTGTGTGTGTGTGTGTGTGTGTGTGTGTGTGTGTGTGTATTTCCATGCATCTGCTGATTAGCAGGCAACTGAATATTCAAATCAGGGCCCTCTGAAAATTTCTGGGAATCTCTGCGATTTCTGGGAATATCATCAGAAATCACTGGTATTCTGTACTCATCTCCCTCCTAAACAGGGGTTCTACTGGGTTCACCTCTGTGTTCTCTCTCTCTCTCTCTCTCTCTCTCTCTCTCTCTCTCTCTCTCGCTCACTCAGCCACAGCCTGAAAATTATCAATCAAGGAAGTAAGTTGGGGCAATCATGGGACTCACCTTTTTTGTTTCCTAAAGGAAAGGATCTCTGTTCTTCCATCACCTGCTCTGCAATTTTGTTATTTTTATTTAAATGACAGTTCTATGTATCTCTGAAACCAATGTAGTATTTCACAGGGCCTTAAAATATTCTTATGAAAATCAAAATAATGCATAAATGATATAGAAAAATTCACTAGCACAAGATCAAGTTATTCAATAATTTATATGCTGTACATTTAATCTTCTCATTTTATAAATTTTGAGCAAGATTTTCTTACAGGCAGCTATCAGAAATTGAAAATATTGTTACAGGACTTTTAAATAGGTCATTTTTCCCTGGCATTGTTTTTGGAATCCCTTATAACTTTTTTCTCATGTGTATATATCGGTTCTAAGATGATATCATCATCCATGATTATCACCAGGAAGACAAGCTAGTGTATATGTATCAGAAGATCCAAGTTAGATTTAAGTTTTGTTGATATTTATTTGGGAAATTATGTTAAAGAGACACTTTGTTAATCAGAGATACATTGTGGAAAACACATTTTTTTTTTTTGTAGTTAGAGATATTAGAATTTAAATGTCAAATCTACAGTCTGGCCACAGATTAGAGAAATGACTTAACCTCTGTAACTGAGTTTTCTTATCTGTGCATTTCAGCTAATAGCAATGCCTCCTCTTCAGAGTTTTTAATATTGGGTGAGAAAACCAAACACATAGCAGGTATTCAATGAATGGTAGACTTTTATATATTGAATATCTTGAACAAAGGGTAAATGATGTTAACTCTTCTGTTTGTTCACTCCTATAAGCTATGAATTTCAATGTTATTGACTAGATTTTTCTTTTGGCTTATTGTTTTTTTCTTTGGTTAGAGCTCTTTGTAAATTATCAATAAATGTTAAAGTGAAAGAAAATATAGGAAAATTCCTATTTAGAGTACAAAATTTTAATCTGTTGTGTATAAACAATAAAGTAAATATTACTTTGCTTTTCTTTGTTAACATCAAGAATTGTGCTGAATTCCCTTTTGAGTAAAAAATTGTATAACAACATCAAAGTATGAGATCAAAAGGTTTTGATTCTACTGTCATTACACTGCTGATGTTTAACTGAAAAGCAATGAATTTTAACAAATGCTGCTTTTGTGATTCCATAGCAACTATATCTAAAATAAAGTAGAGTTGAATTGTAAGCATCTTTAGGTCATAATTAGTGCTATTTTTACAGGTACGTACATAAATTAAAAGTCTGAAGTTGCAGTAAATATCACAAAATGGCTTGCTAAACTAGTATAACTAGGAAAACCACATTTTAAACTTTTTGACATTATATAATTTAAATGACAAGTGAGTTTATTTTCCCAAAATGTGAATAGATTTTATAGGTATCGTAGATAACATAAACACAAAACTGGCAAGCAAGACAGAATTGCTCTAAAGAGAAACACTAGATTGACTGAGTTTGAATTATCAGGATAATTATCATTACAATTTATGGCATAAATATCTAAATATTTTTTGTACTTCCATGGCCATGGACAATGAGGCAATCAACAAACATCCAATAGGCCTGCTAGTTGAATGAATCAATTAATATTTGCTTAATCAAAATATTTTTTCTTGCATACAATACTAACTAGAAAAATTACATCTACCAAATCATAAACTTTAAGCCAATAAAAATGCAGTCATTAATTTAATCAAAATTTATTTGTTTGATACAATATCAGAGAAATAAATATCTTTATATTAACTCTACAATCTAGTAAGCAGAAAAAAAAAAATGGTGAAAAGTTCACCAGTATAAAAACTGAGCATGGTAGCAAATCTACATCAGTAACTTAAAAAAATGTTCTATTAGCTATAACACAGATACACCACATTAAAAGACAAGATATGGAGACAACCAAAGTGTTCATTGATGGATGAATGGACAAAGAATGGAAAAAGAAATCGTGTGTGTGTATATATATATATATATATACACACACACGATTTCTTATATTATATATATAATATATATACACGCACACAATTTCTTATATTATATATATAATATATATACACACAATAGAATATTATTCAGCCAGAAAACATGGAATCCATTTTTTGACAACATGGACGAACATTGAGGGCGTTATGCCAAGTGAAATAATTCAGGCAGAGGGAAGCAAATACTTTATGATCTTTCTTAAGTGTGGAATCTAAAAGAAAAAAAGCTCCTAGATACAGTGAACAGACTAGTGATTATCAGATGTGGGGTAGGGGTGGGAGAAATGGTTGAAATGGATATGAATTTATTTTAAATTAAAAAAAGAATCAAACTGTGTTACAGACATATGATATACCTTCATTGAAGGGAGTGTGGGGGGAGGAGGGAATTTACCTAAGCAACTTAGGAAATGAGTGGAATCTATACTACTACAGACTAAAGGAACTATACATAAGAACTGTACTGTAGTTACTATAGTTGTTTCCCATGAGGATACAGGTTAACAATTCTGATACCCGTATACATGTATAGTGGGATTAAGCAAACAAGAAAATACATGATGGATAATGGTAAAGGAAAAGATAAAAATAAAAATAAATAGATATAAATATATCCCCCTTTGCGACATGCCAAAGACAAAAGAGGAAACGAAGTCTAGCTCTTTCCATGTGGCCACATTCTGCTACACTTTTGTGCTTTTGTATTTGATCTTCCCTTTCTGCATAAAGAATTCCCTACTTAATCTACTGAATTAATTTGTACTCCTCAAAAAAAAGAAAGAAAGAACAGCATCAAAAGCAGTGAGTAACTTAGAAAAAAATTTTAACCAAGGATTATATATTGAAAATTACAAAACATTTCCATTTATAAATAAATAAATGGAAAGAAATCCATGTTTGTGACTCAGACTTAAATTAAGAATTAAAATCCCTGTCAAAATCCCAAATGTCTTTTCTGCACACTTGGAACTGATGACCTTAAAATTCCTATGAAATGACAAGGGACTCAGAATACCAAAACAATCCTAAAGAACAAATTTGTAGGACCCACTATTCCAGATTTCAAAACTTACTAAAACTTATTGATAACGCTGCAGTGATCAACACATTGTGGTGCCAGCATAATGTTAGACATAGAGATAAATTAAATATATTTGAAAGTCCAGAAAGAAACCACTCATCTACAGTAAACTGATTTTTGACAGGGTGCCAGGACAATTTAATATGGGAAAAAATGGTCTCTCCAACAAATGTTGCTGGGAAAACTAGATATCCACACGCGAAAGAATGAAATTAGGCCCTTACTGCATACCATATACAAAAATGAATGCAAAACAGTCCAACGACCTAAATTTAAAAGCTAAAACTATAAAAATCATAGAAGAAACAGGAATAAATCTCCAAAACTCTGGATTTGTCAATGAATTCTTATCTGTGACATCAAAAATGCCAGCAAAAAATAAATTTCATAAATCATACTTCATCAAAATTAAAACATTCTGCACACCAAATGATGCTGTCAAGAAAATGAAATGACAACCCATAGGAGACAATATTTGAAAATCATGTATTTGTTAAGAGTCAGTATCCAGACTATATTAAAAACTCTAACTAGTCAATAACAGAAAAAAAGACAATCTAATTAAAAAACTGGTAAAGAACTTGGATAGATATTTCACCATAGAAGATTTATAAAGGTCAAGAGGCACAAGGAAAGATGTTCAACACATTAGCCATTGCTGTTAGCATGTTGTAGAACTTCCTTCTGTTACTACCCTAGTTTCCTAAGCCATAGGTCCCTAAAGAGGCATGACTATTAAATGCAATTTGGTATCCTGGATAGGATCTTGAAATAGGAAAAGGACAGCAGGTAAAGACTAAGAAAATCTTAATAAAGTTAACAAAAATGTGTCAATATGAGTTTGTTAATTGTAACAAATGTAACATACTAATAAATATACTAATAATAGGGGAAACGAGGTACAGAATATACTAATATAGATGTTTGTACTGTTTTCACAATCTGTCTGTACATATAAAACTGTCTCAAATAAGATTTATTAAAAAGTTTAATTCAACTTATCATTCCATACCCGAACTTTTTGGAGCTATTGTTTGCTGTTTATTTTTCGTGTGTTTTAGTTTTGTGCTGTGATCTCAGGTTCAACTGAATTTCTTTTCTTTTCTTTTCTTTTCTTTTCTTTTCTTTTCTTTTCTTTTCTTTTCTTTTCTTTTCTTTTCTTGTAATAAGAATCCTGTGAAAAGCAGGTTATCTCTGCACGTCTAGAAAGAAAGACTTTCCTTTTGCATTTACCATGCTGATACAAACATGGAACTTCTTTATTTCCTCAACTTGGAGTTTCAAAGACAATGTTGTATACATAGAACATTTACACGTACTGTGGAAAGGAAGTGGGTGGCTACTCTCATCACCAGAGACATTTACAGCTGAACCCATTGTTAAACAAATATATTTTCATGTGGTGTATCTGCTTCCTCAGCCCCCTCTTTTACTGGGATTTTAGCTTCTAAGGGCCCCAGCTTTATGAAGGACCTCAGTGCAAATTATTTTCCTTATCGCTCAAATTTTTAATTGATGTCTTTTAAAACGCAAGCCTTTATGTCATAGAAATCAGCAAAGCCTAGCTTCAGCTTGACATTCTCTTTTCAGGGTCTTCCCTTGTTTTGGTCCCTAGAATTTGTATTCCTTTTTTCCCCCCAAGATCAGCTATTCACTGAGAAGATATTTCTAATTTTCATGTAGTATTTATACAAGTTTTAAGTGGAAAGATGTTTCCTCACATATAAACTTCCCTATTAACCTTTGTAGTTAAATTTACTGTTTTTGTGGTTTCTGGTTTTGATGCCAGGATTAGAAAGTCCCTCCACACACCAAGTTTTTTGTTTTGTTTTTGTTGTTGTTGCTTTTTTTTTAAATCACAAATTTTATTGAAATTTAAAATTTTAATTAAAAAATTTAATTCTGTTTATAAATTTTAATTATTCTTAATTCATTTTACTATATATTTTGAGTTATATAGTAAACAATATGTGTAAGTATGTGTTTACATACATTTTATTCAATTTTTTTCAAATTTTAGCCAAAGATTCTGATGTGTACTGAATATATTAATTCATTCCCCAATAATTTTAATGCCACAGCATCATATACTGATCCCAATGTAATATTTGTTCAGTTTGAATAACTATGTTCTGTGGAATTGTTTAGGTGATGTATTTCTTCTCCCTAACTTTTAATTGTTAAGTGTAAGTGCAATTTTTTCATATCTACTAGGATGAATCCCTTTTCATCATTATGTTTTTTCATATATTAGCCTCAATAGATTTGGAGTTTTATTCCAGAAAAACTTATTCATGTCCTCCTTCCCTGCCTTCCTCCATCCATATCAGTGCCACCACCCCGGACCCCCTTTGCCCCCTGCCACACACACCCCGACACCTTCTGTCTCTTTTTTAAAGAGAGTGGTTTGGGAAGGAATTTGAGGTATAAAATCAACCACTTCTAGATCAACATGAGTATTGTTGAGTTTTTATTAATAACCAAGTTACTTAACATCTCCATGCCTGAATCACCTCATGTATAAACTGGGATGAGTCACACACCTACTTCACAATGATAATACGTACCTCATAAGATTGCTTTGAGTTTTAAATCAGCAGAACTTTGTAAAGACCCTGGACAAGTATTTTTTTAATGTAGCACCAGTTGGAAAGAATTAGTAAAACGGAGTTGAAAATGTAACAGAGAGGAGGTAATTGATAAGGTAAAATTTCAGAAGAGGTAACAAGTGACTGGGTTCTAACGCCCTGGTGGAGGGATGATATCTTACTTGTTTTGTCACATTAGAAATTAGAAAGGATGTTAAGTGGTGGGGATTTAGATAAATGTTAGGATTGGGTACAGGGAATTGAATTAATCTACTTCCCCGATCCCAGAGAAATAAGAAAAAGGTAACTGCTAAAATAGATATAGGAAATACTTTGTGGTAAGATGTGTTAGTAGTGAAGACTTGGAGTAGTAGCTGTGGAGATGGAGAAAGAAATATGTGGGAAAGCATAACAATTTCTTGTAGCATTGGAGTCCCAGTTAAGAATGGACACTGGATAAAGTGCATTATTATATTTCCTAGTTCTTCACTATACTCTAGGACCAGTATCTCCACTCTTACTGGTTAGTGTTTACATTAATATTTTAATTAATATTTGATTAATATTTCATTAATAATATTTCATTAATATTATTTTGATTAACATTTCATTAATATCATTTTATAATATTTCATTAATATTTCTATTAATATATTTAATATCACACTGCATACCACCTAGTAAATACTATTCTTCTTTACATGAACATATGTGTATTAAACATTAGCCTACCCTGAAAATGTTTGTTTTTTAAAATTAGGAACAGAGTCAACTGTCTAGTAGAAATTACTTTTTTTTTAAAATTTTATGAAAAATGAAAAAGAACCTGAGAATCCAAAAGATATTTTTACTTGCTGACAGAATAATGTTATACCAAATGAAATTTAATACCTAAACACATAAATTGAGAAATAGTTACATCTCTTTCTGATATTTGAAATAATCTGTTACATGTAGAAGAGTATATGCACATTTGTGAAGCTACCTAATAAAAATCACTTCCCTAATATGCATTCCTATTTCAGGGCTGGTCAGTGGTCCAATTGAATTTGGAAACCAATCTATGTCCTAGGTTTCATCCGAAGCTGCATCAAAGTCCCAGAGAGCAGCACCTTTGAAGATGGCAGAGAGTACATGGACAGTTATGGAGAGTTGCCCCAATGTCTTCTGTCCTACCAAGCCTGGAGTTTAGGTCAGGAATCTCTGACCAAGTCAGGTACTTCAGGTCATCTTCATGTAACAATTTTGAAAGGTTCCTGTCTGATGGACATGTTAGCTAATACTAAAGTAGTAATCATATTGCAATATGGAAATGTATCCAATAAATACTTTGCACACCTTAAACTTATACAATGTCAATTATATCTCAACTTTAAAAAGCAAGAAAACAATATTGCCTAGCTAAATGAAATGTATAGAAGAACTCCGAGTCTGAAACCTTTAGGAAAATTCTTTGAACAACTTATTACACAGTGAATTACTGACAATTCCAATCCACCAAAATCAGTTCAAGGCATATGCTTCAAATTCAAACACACTTTAGTGTCCTTCAGCTGTCCGAATTGGCCATTCCAAATGATTGCTTTGTGTACAATTCCAGTTTTATTATCCAGACATATTAAAGAGTTTACAGATTTACATATTGAAGCTTCACCCTCAGGCTGCAATGACTTACTGCTCTGTCATGGCTCATATCCTTTCTTTAATATTGTGTTTCCTAGAGAGACAACCGATCTATTCACAAGCTGTATGTCAGTGCTGTCATACTCAGGGGACTCAAAATCCAGGGGTCAGGTTTGTTCTTCAAGGACTTCTGCTACAGAAGTAGAGGCTCATGCCTTCATCAATCACTTTTCTTTTTTATAGGTTTTTCTTTTCCTGCTACAATTTTGCAACATAAGTAATGTAATTGTTTTGAATCGTAAGTTTATTATTCACCTTCAACCTCATTTAGCAGAAAGTAAAGGTTGATGGGAGAGGCACTTCAGAACCTGGATATTGGAAAAACTGCAAAATAAGTGTTTTGGTTTGTTTTTTTTTTTGTAAAATTAGATTATACACACACACACTCCTTTATCAATGACACATAATTTCTTTAAACTGTATTGAATTTTCAGTTGGTTTATCATCCTTTTGCTCTAGGAAGCAGGGTGGTAATGCGTGTGTGTGTGTGTGTATGTATGTGTGTGTGTGTGTGTGTGTGTGTGTGTTAAGGGTGTGGTATGTATGTGTACAAGGAAAAAGCGGGGCATCTGAAGAAATTGAGAGTACAAGACAGAATGAACTCTGAGTATGAATATTTAGGAAAAAGTGTAAGTTTACAAACACAAGATTAGAAACAATTAATAGAAAAGCAAACATACCCTAGTACAGATAAACTATTTTGAAGTAATGGCACATGGAAGTAATGGCCATGTTCACAGACGGGGTTTAAAGGGCAGTAAGGAAACCTACCATGTACAGGGATGGGTCTTTGGAACAGGAGGATTCTATCTGCATCCATTTAGAAAAAAAAAATTATATAGACCATCTCTTTATATTACACCAATAGGAATTCAGGTTTCCTTTTGAAATGTGAAATTAATCTGTCTCATATAAATTAACTTCTAACTAGGAAAAGCGAACAAGTACATACCAGTATACTTTTATCTATTGGGTTTACCTAACATTAATTAAACTCTAGTATTGATATAATTAATTTGCAAATCAAGTGTGACCAAGCTAAGTTTCCAAACTTTGCAAATCTTTCTCATCCAAGTGGGCTTTGACATGGACATGCTGCAGCAACAAGTGTAAAGTTATCATTGCTTTCCCAGCATTTTAAAAAGGTGATTACTCAAAATGTATTTAAAAAGTGATGAAGAAATACTGAACAAATTTTAAAATGTTTCTCAAACTGAAAATTGCAGGCATGGCTTACACCACCCACATCAATCACCTGAAATAACTCCCTCTCCCCGCAACATTCAGAGCAGGATCCAATACTGGTGATTTTGCAATTATTAAGAATTCAGTGCAATTATTAAGAATTAAGAAATAAGTGACATAACGTATTATTAAACAGAGCCAATGTTTAGTTGCTTTCATTCCAGTAAGATGGGAGGCTATGTTTACCTAGGTCAGCTATAGGAAGTGAATGGCTGGTGTTCCTTCATGTTCCGGTCTTTCGTCTATGGCAGATACTACTATTAATTATGGCACTCGGTTTCAATTAATCTTTTCAACAGTTTGTGAGAATAAAAACTAATTTGTCATCCCTACTTAGGCTATCGTTTTTTTAATGAAACTACAGTTTGGGGGTCTAAACAGGAGTTTGACATTAACTCGTGATAAACAATGAAGTATGTTTTGATCTTATGGGGGGCACATATTTTAAGAGAATATTATAATTTCCATTATTAAATCAGTAAAAACTAATAGTAAAAATATTGGGATGAAAAGCTACCACTTAATAAGTAGTAGCATTGTTCCAATACATTCGCAGCACTGTTAAGTTCTTCACCATACGTACCTTGTATAATCCTAACAGTAATTTTATGACACAGGACCTCATATATCCACTTTTACAGAGGAAGAAATCAAGCTGTGTAATAACATGCTCAAGATGATAGAAAAATTCGCTGACAGCCAATATTTCAGAGCACACTGCCCTGACTCCGAAGCCTATTCATAGCAAACTGCCCTGACTCCAAAGCCTATTATCTTAACAATTATATTAATACTAAATTGCCTCTCCCTCTCAAAGGGAAAGTCCAGTATTCAGCTGCTGACTGTGCTTGGCTGGGAAAGGTGCATTGCAATGACCTCATTGTGTAGCACTCAGAAGAAGCACTTTCTCATTAACTAAGCAAAATTCCCTTTTGGCCAGAGCGGCCCCATTGTAATGAAAGCACAGCACTGTTCTCCAATTTAATCGGGGTGCTAAAGCTCTAACGTCAAAGAAGGAGGTGGCTCTGAGTCATTACTTATTGCCACATTCAGTCGTTGGAGTAATCATCGAAATGGAGGGCTGCATTCTTTATGCCAGGCTGCCAGAGCAAAACTAGTACCTCCTATTCCTTTCAATCTGAGCTAATTCGATTATTCCTTGGTGACTATTGACTTCAGAACAATGGTTACAGCTTGGGGTCTACCAAAGAGGTGATGGTGGCCCACTTATTATTTTTACCACTTCCAAAGCCTAATAGAAATTGTACAAATATCTACGCTAAGACTTTATAGATTAATGAAGACATCAGCTGCCCTGAATTTTGATAAGGATTATATCAAATCGATGTGGTCATTGTAAAATGCAATGTCAAAGCTGCATGTATTTCTCCCAAACACATCTGGGGTATAGGCACTTTCTGACAACGCTCACATTCCTGCTTTCACATATCTCCATCCCATCTGATACTGTCACTTTTCACTTGTGCTATAGATGTCAGCAGGCAATGCACCATCAAGTCCTATAATAATGGCTTTTACATGAACATCAATTTATTCATATACTATGTGACTATAAGTGACATACTTACAAAATAAAACCCATGATGCTGGGCTCCTGAAGTCCTAGTCTGAAAGGCAACAAATAAGGAACACTGTACCTTACTCCCATGAAACCCCAATACTTTGATATTTATCCTATTCTACCCTGTGAGGAAGGATCATTTGGGTACACAAAACTTGCAAAAGCCCAGGACGTTATCTGGGATTCACACCTTTCAATAGAAATTTGATTATATATATATTAAAAAAAAAAGGCGAACAAGTAAACAAGTAAAAGTCTCTAGATAGGAAGAAATAAGAAGAGTAGGTTGCTACGACCAGTCACTATAATACTCTCTCGGGTTATGTGGTTTTACATCTTCCCTGGATTACTTTGTAACATAGAACACGAGATTTTAGCCTGATACTCTTAGCTAGCTCCATCATTTCCTCGATAGTGTGGTACAGGAAATAGAGGTTGAGATCAGAAAGACATGGATCTGAATCTTAACTCTATTACTTACAAGCTATGTGAACCCAAGGAAATTATAACTCCCTGGACTGAGTAGTAACTACTTCCCTCAAAAAAAAAAAAAAAATCTCTGAAAAATTACCGTAAATATAATATCAAAAAAGATGAAGCAGGAAGTGCTGATAGTTTTCTAACATACCTTCAACAGTATCCACTGGGCACACACATACAACCACCATTTTACTTCATAATATTTCCCCTCTTCTCTCATTCTCCATATACTTTCTCACAAACTACTACTAGACTGACTTATGCCATCTGTTCCTAATTCTCATTCTGTCTTTATATCATGACCTCTGATGTTATCTCACAAAAACCCTTAGTAGATAGAAATAGTCAATTGTTTATTAACATAAATATTTTCCAATGTGGAAAAAAAAGCACAAAAGCAAATATCAAAATGTGATCAGGAAAATTCTTACAAGCAGCACAATTACTTCCAAATTACAATTTGAGCGAATTCTAAGAGCCACGCATCCTTGAGAAGCATACCTACAGCAATAAATATGTAAATATTACAGTTGCTTAAAGCCCAGACTGAAAACTTGATCTGTTTTATAGAATGTTAGGAACAGTCACATTGAAGATACAGAAACAGTTTTCAACATTGTGTCCCATGTGAAAATTATCCCCAGGGTGCAATGGAATACCTTAAGAAATGAACACCTCAAGTAAAAGGAGGTGGGGTCAGGAAGGTGACAATTCAGTTGGACAAGAGCTTCTTATGTTGTTGAAGACTAAAACAACATGCATCAAAATTTACAAAACTGACATTGCTTACTATAATATTCCAGGGTTCCTCCTGTTTGGGAGAGGTAATTTAGGACATAATCTATTACACAGTGATAGTAAATTTTGTTTCTCTGGTAACATAATATGGAAGAGAAACTTAATCCCATTACTCCACCCATATTCTCTGATGGTAGAGTGTCCTTTACATTTATCTCAGGAAATTCCTTTTTCCCCCTGTTTCTCTGTTTTTGTTTCTGTTTTACTTGCAAAATTGTTGGTGATTTTTCTGAAAATATTGTGCATTCTTATGATAAAATAATCAAGGAAAACCTCTGGCATAATTGTCAATATATATTTTCTGAAGTGGTCAATAGTGCCAACTTCATATAACTATAGTAAAGATCATACGGTTTATTCAAGTAAAATGCTTCGATTATCTTGCACCTAATATCAATTCAAAAATTTTTCAATATTAGAATTTTTGTTTTACACAGGTAAATTAAATCTACTTGTAAAGGTGAAACCAATAAAGTTTTATATTTTAAACTCAATTTAAATGATATAGATATATCAAAATGTTATAGACCTCTTTAAAAGATGGCAGAAAGACATAACTCGTGGATATTGAGAGACATCTCCAAGCAACTCAGAAGTTAGAATAAGGAGCAGTTGTCTTTTGTATTATTAGTTCCCACATCTTAGAGTTGGGATCAAATCATGATGTGCATCAAAACATTGTTCTACCTTTGTCAAAGTCACTCAGTCTTTCTCATCAGAAGACGTACTAATCGAGATTCTTTTTTTTCTCAATTCATACATCTTCAAAAATTTACTATAGACTCTCCTTCAGAATGTGCATATGGTTTTATATTTAATCTCAATTGTTTTATCAAGTTTATTTTCATGAGGATCTTAACCAATAAGTATTTATATTCTGCTGTCATAATATGGCAGTAACATATTAGAATGTTTAAGACTTTTTGTCTTGCCAGTTTTCCAATGCATTTTTTATTATTCTGATTGTCTTAGTTTTTTGTTGCTGCTACAACAAATTACCAAAGACTTAGCAGTTTAACATAATACAAATTTCTGATTTTATAGGTCTGTAGATCAAAATAACAATACAGGTCTCCCTGGGCTAAGATCAAGGTGGAAACAGGGCTGAGTTCCTTTCTGGAGGCTGTAGGGGAGAGTCTGATACTTTGATCATTCAGGTTATCAGCAGAATTCAGTTTCTTTTGGTTGTAGAGTTAAGATTCCAATTTTCTTGCTGGCTGTCAGCTGAAGTCCATATCCAGATTTTGGAGGTCTTCTACATGTCTTGATGGTGGCCCCTTATACTGTTTTCAAACCTAGCAAGAACTAATGGTGTCTCTTTCATGTTTCAATTAACCCATCTCTTATTTAATCTTCCACTTTTAAGGGCCCATGTGACCAGATTGGGCCATCTTGATAACCAAGGATAATCTGTCTTACTGCCTATAACTCTAATTCCCTCTGCATAGTTTATTTTGCCTCATAATGTAACGTAGTCATAGGTTCCTTGGACTACAATGTGGACATTTTGGGGGAGGCCATTATTCTGCCTATCTCACACTGAATAAATATCTTCCTGATTCTCAAGATAGAATCTGTTGTCCAAATACTAGAGACAGTTTTATTCATAAAAGTTAAGCAAAATGATGCATCATGAGAGTCTAAGAAAAATGGATTGTGGATTTTGTCAAGTTTTTATATCTGTATTTAGAGCTCTGACTGAGTTTGTCAACATTGTAAAATCGGTTCATCAATGTGCAGAATGTTTCACTTACCGAAAGATTATGTGTGCCACGTAAGCAGAGACAACACTGTCTGACCCATCCAAAAGCTATTTGAAGGAATGGGTTCCATCAAAGAAACAATATTTACCCGGTTTTCACAATATACAAAGTACTGGTTTACGTGCTTTATCTTTAATCCTCACTGACATCCTGGAGGTAAGCTGTACTATTTTCAATGCCATTTAAAAGATGACGAAACTGAAGGACAGGAAATGCATATAGTCAATTATGAGCTGAGCTGATTGATATTTGAAGACAGGAAGACTTCCTGTTGATCACCTCTGGCCAATAGAACTTTCAGTGATGATGGAAATGTTCCTATCCGCACTGTCCCAACAGGTGGCTCATGTGGCAACTGAACATGTATAGTATGGCTAATGTGACTGAGGAACTAAACTTTTACTGTATTTAATTTTAATTCATTTTAATTTATAAAGCCTTATGTGGTTAGTGGCTATCATATTGGCTAGTGTCACTCTAGAGCCCATCTTCCAAATCACCTCGCAGAACAGCCTCAAGAAAGCACTTTCCTACTTCTTGATTCATCTTTCATAAACATATAAACTGCAATTCAAGTTATGCTTTGCATTTCTGAGTTTAGAAACAGAACAATTCTGGAATTGCAAATAGCTTAATTTAACAGTTTATCTTTGTAATGATTTGTGGAAACAAAATAGGAATCTGTTTGACAGACGATTTCATCTTACCTCCCACTTCTGATTAGGTGAGAGAAATCGTTTGTGGTTAATACACAGAGTGTTTTGTAATGTAACACCATAATGTAAATCAACATTGGTTTTCTCTGCAAATGTAAATTGCCTTTCTTTTCTTTCTTTTTTTTCTTTTTTTTTTTTTTGGCTTTATTGTGGAAAAGTTAAAATATATAAAAAAGAAAGAGAATAATATACATGTCCCCATTATCCAGCTTTAAAAATTATCAACTCATGGCTACATTTATCTCTTCTTTACCCCCACTCATGAGATGAAGCATATGATGTGTTTCAATGGATTGCACTTATTATCCTAATTGATGCTCAGATGGTCCCAATTTTGGTTAGTGGGGGACTAGTCAATTAGCTGATAAATCCTTTTGTTATCTGTATTCTATTCTACCAACTATATATTTAGGTTCATTTGTTTCACCTAACTTTTGATTTTAGTGATTTTTAATGTAAGTTAATTTTATAATAATGTAGAATTTTCACTGGGTTCTGAAGTGAGATATATATATGTATATATATGTACATATGTATATATATGTATATATAGACTTATTATAAAAACAATCTGTATTCCTGTCCCCTCCACCCTATTTTTGTTTCCCCTTTGGGTAATGATTTTTACACTGCAAGGCTTATTTTACCATTAAAAATAATCTTTTCTGAAGAAGATCATTATGTGAGTCTAATTTTAGGCAGTATGTGGGAATATAATCACTCAATTCATTAACTTACATAGACACGTAAAAATATAATGGCAGTGACTTGTGCAAATCACTTTTAACATCCCTTGAATTCTTTCCTCCATTGCAAAGCTAGAAATGCATAAAGATAGTCAATTTACCTTTTACTTGAAAAGCTCCAGGACTATAGTACTTTTATGTTGCTTTATATGCTGGCAATGCAGAAATATGGAAGCAATCTCTATCACTGTCACTGCCACTCTCTAAGTCATCATCAAAAGGAGAGACTGTCAGCCTCTGTTGTTCGATACCAGATACTGATTGAGCCATGTTTTGTAATGTAACACCATAATGTAAATCAGCTTGATGATGGAATCACTGTACTTTAAAAGACATCATACGTGAACGGGGCTATCTGTATCTTTCTCTGGTGCTCTCTTCTGCACTCATCCATGGTAGGGGAGCAAGCACAACCTGTACATAGTGTTTCTTTTTCTCGCTATCTTTATCTCTCTCTCTGTGTCATCTACCTATTGTTGGTTCCCTCTAAATATTGAAAGGCCAAGTTCATTCCCACATGAAGGAAGCCTCTCTTTCCTGCCATTTGGCAGATAGTATGTAGCCTTGGGGACAAATGGGACCCCTTTTACACTGTTATGTTAATAGCAGATGTCATGTATTGCTCTTTTATCCGAAGCTCTCAGCACTTAGGAAAAATGGTCACTCTACATGCACTCTTAAAAAATTACCAGATCTGTCTGCAGTGTATGGTTAAAGATCCAAGTATATCTAACAAGGTATTACTACTTTACAATTTTAAGCCGCTGATCTTCATGTATTTATCTTCCTCTTATTTCTAAATAAGTTTATTTTTCATGCTTCAGTAGTATAAACTTACACAAAGACCAGAGATCATAGGGGAATTTGCTTTTGAACCGTTTGAATAGTACTATCACTACTTTTATTGTCTTTAGCAAAATGCCACGTAAATAATTTGGCTATTAGATATAGGAGAATCTCTTTTATGGTCAGTAAAGACCAAGTGATTGATGTCTATTGTGTGATTCAATTCCACCTGAAAGTATGGCTGTCACTAATAAATATAAGCAGACATAAGTTCATTTTACAGGAGAAGGTTGAAGTGTCTACTTGGCATTTGAGCTATAAATTAGCCTCCTTGTACCTCCAGCTATATAACATATTATTAAAATCTTATAAGTCAGAATAAAAATATATCCTAAAGGATCAACTAATATTTTATAATGACTGATAACAAAAAATATTCTCAGGACTGTGAAAATTTGTGACTTTATAATTCCTACTGAATTGAACGGTCTGTATATTAAAATAAAATGTGGTATTTTTTATAATACCATCCTGGAAAAACTATATCAACATCAGTCATTAGTCATGTGTCATAGGTAAAGAACTGAAAAAAGAAAGATCATACCTAGAATCCCGATCAAGGTATTGGGATTTTGCTTGGCTTATGCTTCCAACAAGGAGAAAATCAAAACCCAGAAAGAGTAACATTAACCACACTATAAGACATACATTTAAAAATCATGGGTATTCCATAAAACCTACTTTCTTCATCTATTAAAAGACAGCATTAATATTATACCTGCCTTGGAGTGGTGTGTGAAGGACAAACAAAAGGAGGCGCCAGAGTGACGCAGTTGTTTATGGCACGACTGAGTAGCAGGGTCCCAGGGGTTGCCTACTAGACAGCCCTGGAAGGTGGGTCCAGGGAGGCAGCTTCCATGAAGCAAAAGGAATGCCAGGAACCTGCCAAGAAGACATGGGCCAGCCTCAGCACTGACAATCAACAGATAGCTGAGCCTTCCACAGAGTTGAACTATGATTCCAGTAACACAATTCCGCTACTTTGTGGATAGCGCAGCCAGCTTACTGAATCCTAAAACTGGTGGGAAGTGTTCACCAACTACATCTGCATTGTCATGCTGATGATGACTGTCGTTGGGGGCATGCTGCAGGTCACCCAGGACAAGGTGATCTACCTGCCTTGTAAGTGGGTCACCAAGGACTCCCACAACCACTCATTCTGGGTCTGGGAGCCTTGGTCAAGAGCCCATTAACCCCAACCCCACAGTCCTGCCTACCCCTGACACAGCCTCCACAGTCATCAGATATAACCTGGACCAGCACTAGAACAACTACACGGATGCCGTATGCTACCAGAACCGTTTGCACTCGTTCGCCAGCATTTTCTGCACAGCTCATCTTTCTGGCCTGCAGCAATTTCTGGTTCAAGTTCCCGCACACCACCTGAAAGCTGGAGCACTTGTGTCTATCCTACTCAAGGGTTTCAACTCGCCTTGGACCACACGGTCCCTTCTCGGAGACAGTGGTGGAGGAGAGAGACCCCACACCGGCCTTCAGCAAGATGAATGGCTTCATAGACAAGAAGTTGTCGATTATCAGCGAGGACGTGTAGGCCACCATGCCCATGCTGCAGCTGACCAAGTCTCAGATCGAGAAGAGGGCATCGTGAACTGCTCTGTGACGGGCATGCTACACAAAGAGGGGGAGCAGGCCCAGGTTCTGTATGAGCAAGTGAAGAAGTTCTGGACCCACGTGGTGGAGGGGGACACCGTGTACTGCCTCTACAAGTGGTAGATCATTATCAAGGTGATCAAGTTCATCCTCATCATCTACTACACCATCTGTTACATGCACAACATCAAGTTCAACGTGGACTGTGCCGTGGACATTGAGAGCATGACGGGCTACAGCAACTACCACTGCGCCCACACCCTGGCCAAGTTCTCCAAGATCCTGGTGCCCTTCTGCATCAGCTTGTCATCTTCTATGGCCTCATCTGTGTGTACAGCTTTGGTGGATGCTGCGACGCTCCCTCAATTAGTATGTGTTTGAGGCCCTCCACAAGGGGAGCAGCTACAGTGACATCCCCGACGCCAAGAACAATTTCGCTTTCATGCTGTACCTCATCGACCAGTACAACCTGCTCTACTCCAAGCCCTTTGCTATCTTCTTGTCGGAGGTAAGCAACAATAAGCTGCGGCAGGTGAACCTCAATGATGAGTGGATGCCAGACAAGCTGTGGCAGTGGCTCACCAGGAACCCACAAAACAAGTCAGAACTGTACCTGCTCATGCTCAGAGGCCTCCCCAACACTGTGTTCGACCTGATTGAGTTAGAGGTGCTGAAGTTCGAGCTGATCCTGGACATGACCATCCGGCCCAGCATTGCCCAGCTCATCCGCCTGCAGAAGCAGTGGCTGTACCACACAGTAGCCAAGATCCAGGCACACTCCCTGGTCTTCCTGTGGGAGAACATGTGGTCACTGCACATCACTGATATTAAGAAGATCCCTGTGTGAACCTACATCCTGAAGACATGGGAGGAGCTGCACCTGACCGGCAACCTGAGTGAGGAGAACAACCACTATATCGTCATTCAGGAGCTAGATGAACTCAAGCACCTCATGGTGGTATGGCTCAAGAGCAACCTGAGAAAGCTGCCACAGGTGGTCACAGATGTCGGTGTGCACATGAAGAAGTTGTCCATCAACCATGAGGGCACCATGCTCCTCATCCTCAACAGCCTGAAGAGATGGTGGACCTGACAGGGCTGGAGCTGATCTGCTGCCCCAGGAGTGTATTCCTCACTCCATCTTCGGCCTCCACAACCTGCAGGAGATCGACTTCAAGGACAACCTCAAGACCACTGAGGTGATCATCAGTTTCCAGAACCTGCACCAACTCACCTGCCTTAAGCTGTGTGACAACCACATCACCCATGTCCCCATCCAGATCAGCAACCTCAACAATCTTGAGAGTCTCTACCTGAATCACAACAAGGTCGAGAAGATCTCCCTACCAACTCTGCCAAGCTGGGCTACCTGGACCTCAGCCACAACAACCTGTCCTTCCTCCCTGCTGACAGTGGACTCCTACAGAACCTCCAGAATCTAGTCATCACTACCAACCGGATTGAGGCGTTCCCCACCCCCTCTCAGCTCTTCCAGGGCTGGAAGCTGCAGGTCCTGCACCTGTGCAACAACATGCTGCAGTTGCTGCCCTTGAGGGTGAGAGGGCTGTACAACCTGACCCAGACTGCGCTGCAGGGCAACTGGCCAGAGTGCCCCCTGCTCAAGCACAGTGGCCTGGTCGACCTGTTCAACACATTGTCACCCGAGGTGAAGAAGCGGCTCTGGAGAGCTGATACGGAGCAGGCTTGAACCGCAGAGGGGAGCTGAGCACAGGGACCGCTGATGGGTCCTCCTGCCCAGGAACCCAGAAACCCTAGGACAGCCAGCCCAGTCTCTCTGCTGGGGCAAAAACCTGGGTTTGGATGTGAGCTGGGCCAGGGTGACAGAAGGGCTGTCCTTTTCTCCCTCTAAGACTCATGCCTTCTAGGACAGGAGCCTGTGGGGGAGATCAGAGACCTGTAATCTGTCTCAAAGTGCAGTGTTTGGACAATTAGGGCCTCCTTGCTGGAGGCCACCTATGCCTCAGAGGTTGATTGAAGCCAGAGGTCCAGGGACATCTACTTAGTTCTTGGTATTTATTTTCCTCCACCTCTTCCTTCTCCCTCCAGATAACATACATTCCCAAGAAATGTTAGCTCAGATGGGAGTGTTAAAGGAAGGGTGGGCTAGTTTCCCTTTTCCTTCTGTGGAGATGCCACCACAGGATTTAGTGCTCACCCAGACTCGGGAAGAATGGTCCAGGGTGATCCATCTGTGGAATGGTCACCCCAGTGGTGCTGGGCTGGGATCTGGTGGCATGACAAATGGGAGAGTGGGCTTCCACAAGGAAAGGTCAGGCCTGAGGCTTGCCTCATCGGTTTTAGATTGTTTTTTTATTAAGCTTTGATAACTGAGAGTTTGGGTATTAAAAAGAAAAAAGCTTTAAACAAAAAAAGACACTAAAGGCCAGTGAATTGGAGCCTTTGAGCAGGGCATAAAGATACTGAATTGTGTTTCCATCTCTTGGGGTACAGTTTGCTGGACAGTTTCGGACTCTGGTGTGACCTTGGTCCAGAGTTCTGTTTATTCCACTCCTTCCCTAAGGCAGGGTTTTTCAAATTTTGCTTTGGGATAGCATCATAAAAATGGCGACATGAGGTGAGTCTCTTGAAATCACCCCTGGAATTTACAACATATTGAACAACTATAACTCCACAAAGGACTCCCAGCACAGTAGACAGGCAAGAGTAAGAGGCACACTACAGAAATAACATAAAGGTGGGCAAATTGCGCAAGCGGGGGAGGAGGGAAGTGAGAAGTGCGGAGACAGAGCTGCGTGGGAGGAGGATGCAGACCTAGCTCACTGCTCTGAGCTTGCTGCATCCCAGAACTACCACAGTTGTGGGAGAGGGAAGAACTCGGACTGCTAGGGCTCCATTTATGGACCACAGGGCTGATGGGACAGCATATAACATGGCTGAACCCAATGCTCACGGCAGACCTTGAAGCAAAGACTGAGGGAAGAAGGCTGAAAATGGTGGTTCAAGCCCTCACTTCTGAGCAGAGAATGGAAGCCTTAGGCACTGAGACTAGCCACCCCCTCCGTACCCTCCCAGAGCTCGCCCTGCCCCAACCTGCCCAGTGCTGAACAGTAGCAGTGTCAGATTAAAAGAACAGAATATTTGCAGTTCTGAGAACTGTGGTCCACAGACACAGATTCGCAGCCCAACTAGTACTGGCAAAGGAGAGGGAGCATTGGAAGCAGGACTGGCTGTGGTGGTGGTCACCGCCATTGCTCTGGGCCACCTTTCACAACCCACCTGCCCCTGTCCTCACCTATCTGGGAGAAACCCTACAGGAGTAAACAGAACTACTGAAACACACAGGCTCTGAATCTAGTGCAGGAGGAACTTTGGAACTTCAAAAGCTCTCTGAATACTCACACAGACGCGGTGCCCTATGACCCAGTGAACTGTAAACAGAGGAGAAGCCCGCCTTCAAGGGAATGCCCCCATTGTGTGAGAAGCTGGAATACTGCAGAGAAAACAAAACACTACAGTGTGAGAAAGAAAATAAGGCTACAATTAGAGAGAAAATAAAACATTCTACCAACATATACTGGAAAACAAAAGAAAGACCTCTTCCTATCAACCTGTTGCAGAACCCACTCCTGTAGATGTCTAGGAAGATAAATAATAAATCAGTAATTGTCATGAATAACCAAGGCAACAAGACAGCTTAGAAGGAAAGTTAAAAGACTCCAAAAAATGAACTTAAAGATATGGAAATATGTGACTTAAATGACAGAGAATTCAAGATTGCAGTTCTGAAAAAACTAAATGAGATGCAAGAAAAAACAGAAAGGCAGTTTAATGAACTCAGAAACACAATCAAAGAACAACATGAACATTTACCAAAGAGATTGAAATTTTAAAAAAGAACCAAATATAATTTCTGGAGATTAAGAACTCAATAGAAGAAATGAAGAATGAAATAGCCAGCTTAGGTATTGGGTTGACCAGATGGAGGAAAGAATCAGTGACAATGAAAATAGAAACGTGGAACTGGCACGGATGGAAGAAGAAAGAGACTTCAGACTTAAAAGAAATGAAAGAACTCTACAAGAACTTTCTGACTCCTACAAGAACTTTCTGACTCCATCAGAAAGAACAATATAAGAATAATGGGCATACCAAAAGGAGAAGAAAGAGGGAAGGGAACAGAGAGTATATTCAAACAAATAGTCGATGAGAACTTCCCAAACTTTTGGAAAGAACTGGATCCTCGAATCCAAGAAGGAAATAGAACACCTAATTACCCAACCCCAACAGGCCTTCTCCAAGGCACATTGTATTGAAGCTGTCAAAAATCAACGAAAAAAAAAAGAATCCTCAAAGCAGCCAAGGAAAAGAAGACGGTAACCTACAAAGGAAAGCTCATTAGAGTGTCAGCAGATTTTTCAGCAGAAACTCTACAAGCCAGGAGGGAGTGGAACCAAATATTCAAACTATTGAAAGAGAGAAATTATGAGCCAACAATAACATACCCAGCAAAGATATCCTTTAGATATGAGGAGGAATAAAGACCTTTCCAGACATACAGAAGCTAAGGGAATTTTATAATACAAAACCTGTACTACAAGAAATATTAAAGGAGGCTATTCGACCACCATCAGAAACAATCTGTGGCAACCAAAACATAAAAAGGGAGAGAGTAAATGCCTGAACCGGAATATGGGAATGGAGAAAGTAAGCATGCTGAAGAAAATGGAATACTCTAAATATCAAACTTTCCTTTACATAAACTTATGGTAACCACTCAAAAAAAAAAAAAATCTAGAACTGAAATATATACTATAATAAAAGAAGAAACACAGGGAAAAATCATAGAATACCACCACACAGACATAATAGACAACAACAAAAAGACAAAGAACCAAGGGAGACACAGTCTTACCAGAAAATTAAAGACAGAATGATAGAAAATCCTCACATATCAATAATAACCCTAAATGTAAATGGACTGAACTCACCAATAAAAAGGCACAGAGTAGTAGCCTGGGTCAAAAAACTAAACCCAACCATATGCTGCCTCCAAGAGACACATCTCAGCTACAAGGACAAGCATAGACTCAAAGTGAAAGGGTGGAAATTGACAATCCAAGCAAATGGTATCCAGAGAAAATCAGATGTACCCATAATGATATCAGATGAAACAGACTTCAGGGTGAAAAAGGTAACAAGAGACAATGGTGGACATTTTATAATGGTAAAAGGGACTATACAACAAGAAAACATATCAGTCATCAATATTTATGTCTCCAATCATGGAGCACTGAAATATACCAAGCAACTACTAACAGAACTAAAGAAAGAAATTGACCAAAACACAATTATATTAGAGGACCTAAATACATCATTGACAGCTATGGATAGATCATCCAAACAGAAAATAATGAAACAGCAGCCCTAAATGACACATTAGATGAAATGGACATAATTGACATTTATAGAGCACTTCATCCTAAAACATCAGAGTATACATTTTTTTTTTTCTAGTGTCCATGAAACATTCTCAAGGATAGACCATCTATTGGGACATAAAACTAGCCTCAGCAAATTTAAGAAGATTGAAATCATACCAAGCATATTCTCTGATCAAAAGGCTTTGAAATTGGATATCACCTACAAAAGGAAAGCAGGAAAAACCACAAATAAATGGAGATTAAACAACATACTTTTAAGGAACACCCGGGTCAAAGAAGAAATTAGAGAAGAGATCAAAAGATACATAGAAACAAATGACAATGGAAATACATCCTACCAAAATTTTAGGGATGCAGCGACAGTAGTTTTAAGAGGGAAATTTATATCATTACAGGCCTATCTCAAGAAACAAGAAAAATCCCAAATAAATAACCTCATGTTACACCTTAAAGAACTGGAAAAAGAAAAACAAATGAAACCCAAGGTCAGCAGAAGAAAGGAAACAATAAAAATCAGAGCAGCACTAAATGAAATAGAGAACAAAAAGACAATAGAAAAAATTAATGTGACAAAGAGCTGGCTCTTTGAAAAGATTAACAAAATTGACAAACCCTTGGCTAGACTAAGATAAAAAGAGAAAACACTAATAAACAAAATCAGAAATGAAAAGGGGGAAGTTATCATGGACACCACAGAAATACAAAGGATCATCCAAGAACTCTATGAAGGACTATATGCTACCAAATTCACAACCTAGAAGAAATGGACAAGTTCTTAGAAACATATAACCTTCCTAGGCTGAACCATGAAAAATCCGAAAACCTAAACAAACCGATCACCAGTAACGAAATTGAATCAGTCATCCAAAACCTTCCCAAAAGCAAAAGTCCAGGACCAGATGGCTTCACTAATGAATTCTACCAAACCTACTACCAAATCTAATACCAGTCCTGCTCAAACTCTTCCAAAAAATTGAAGAAGAGACAGTACTCCCTAACTCATTTTTGAGGCCAACATTACCCTGATACCAAAACCTGGTAAGGATAACACAAAAAAAGAAAACTATAGACCAATATCTCTGATAAATACAGATGCAAAAATCCTAAACAAAACTCTAGCAAATTGAATGCAGCAATACATTAAAAAGATTATTCATCACGACTAAGTGGGGTTTATCCCAGGGGCGCAAAGATGGTTCAACATACACAAATCCATCAATGTGACACATCACATAAACAAAATAAAGGACAAAAATCGTATGATTTTATCAATGATGCAGAAAATGCATTTGACAAGATACAACATCCATTTATGACTAAAACACTTAGTAAAATAGGTCTAGAAGGAAGATACCTTAACATAATAAAGTCCATACATGACAAACCGTCAGCGAATCTCCTAATTAACGGTGAAAAACTGAAGCCCTTTGCTCTACGTTCAGGAACACGACAGGGCTGTCCCCTATCAACTCTGCTTTTCAACATAGTGTTGGAAGTCCTCGCCAGAGCAATCAGGCAAGAAAAAGAAATAAAAGGCATCCAAATTGGGAATGAAGAAGTTAAATTGTCACTCTTTGCAGATGACATGATGTTATACGTAGAAAACCTTAAGGACTCCACTAAAAGCTACTAGAAACAATCAACGAATACAGTCAAGTTTCCAGCTACAAAATCAATGTACAAATGTCCATTGCATTCCTATACACTAACAATAAAATCTCAGAGAAAGAAAAAAAAAAAACAATTCCTTTTGCAATTGCAGCAAAAAAGAATAAATTTCCTAGGAATAAACTCAACCAAGGATGTGAGAGACCTATATGCTGAAAACTGTAAGACATTTTTAAAAGAAATTGAAGAAGACATAAAGAAATAGAAAGATATTCCATGCTCATGGATTGGAAGAATTAACATAGTTAAAATGGTCATATTACCCAAAGCATTACACAAATTTAATGCAATCCCCATCAAAATCCTAATGGCATTTTTTAAAGAAATAGAAAAAAACATCATCAGGTTTGTTTGGAACCACAAAAGACCCCGAATAGCCAAGCAATCTTAAGAAAAAGAACAATGCTGGAGGTCTGACACTCTCTGACTTTAGCTTGTATTACAGGGCAACAATAATCAAAACAGTATGGTATTGGCAGAAAAACAGACACATGGACAGATGGAATAGAAATGAGAAGCCAGAAATAAAACCACATAAATATGGACAGATAATTTTTGACAAAGAAGCAAAAAACATACAATGGAGAAAAGACAGCCTCTTCAATAAATGGTGCTGGCAGAATTGGAAAGCCAATTGGCAGAATTGCAAAAGAATGAAACTGGACTGCTATCTGTCACCATGTACCAAAATTAATTCAAAATGGATCAAAGACCTAAGCAAAAAACCTGAAACAATAAACTGCATAGGAGAACACATAGGTACTAAACTTATGGACCTTGGGTTCAAAGAGCATTTTATGAATTTGACTCCAAAGGCAGGGGAAGTAAAAGCTAAGATAAATGAATGGGACTGTATGAAACTTAAAAGCTTCTGCACAGCAAAAGAAACCATCGACCAAATAAAGAGGCAACCAACTGAATGGGAGAAGATTTTTGCAGTGTCTCCGATACGGGGCTAATCTCCAAAATATACAAAGAACTCATGCAACTCAACAACAAAAATACTAGCAACCCAATTGAAAAATGGGCAGACAACCTGAAGAGACATTTCTCCAAAGAGGACATACAAATGACAAATAGACATATGAAAAGATGCTCAACATCACTAATCATCAGAGAAATGCAAATAAAAACCATAATGAGATATCACTTTACCCCAGTTAGAATGGCTATCATCAACAAGACAAATAGTAATAAGTGTTGGAGAGGCTGTGGAGAAAAAGGAACCCTCATACACTGTTGGTGGGAATGCAGACTGAGCAGCCACTATGGAAGGCAGTGTGGAGGTTCCTCAAAAAATTTCGAATAGAATTACCATATGACCCAGCAATCCTTCTCCTGTGTATCTACCCAAAAAATCTGAAAACAGTTATACATAAAGACAAGTGTGATCCAATGTTCACTGCAGCTTTATTTACGGTGGCCAAGACATGGAAACAACCAAAATGTTCTTCGATTGATGAATGGATAAAAAAGTTGTGGTATATATACACAATGGAATACTATTCGGCGGTAAGAAAAGATGAAATAGGACCATTTGTGACAACATGGATGGATCTTGAGATTATAATATTAAGCGAAATAAGTCAGACAGAAAAAGCAGAGAAACATATGATTTCACTGATATGTGGTATATAAACCAAAAACAACAAAAGAACAAGGCAAACAAATGAGAAACAAAAACTCATAGACAGAGACAATAGTTTAGTGGTTGGGGGGGGTGGTAGATGAGAGTAAAGGGGATCAAATATATGGTGATGGAAGGAGAACTGACACTGGGTGGTGAACACACAGGGGGATTTATAGATGATGTAATACAGAATGGTACACCTGAAATCTATGTAATTTTACTAACAATTGTCACCAATAAACATTAACTTAAAAAAAGAAATATAGATACTAAGCAAGCAAATAAATAAGCAAGATAGCTATGCAGAAAATTAATATGGTAGAAGTACAAAATGACTAGGAGATAACATTTTTACACGGAAGATCTCTTTTGAAAATTTGATATTGAAGCTGAAACCTGTCAAAAGGAAACGTTCAGCTCATTCCCGGCAGACAGAAGATGTAAGGTGTCATCTGTTAATATGTCTCATTTAACTACTCTAAGACATTCAATGGCTGGACACCTTAAATAAAAAGGTGATTCTGGGTAGCCTGTATTTGCCATATCATGAACTAAAATTTAATGCAATTACTTATTTAACAACTTTCTTATCCACCAAAAAATAAGCTCCCTGTTGTCAACAACTTTAGTTTCTGTTCAATGTTGTATCCCGAAGTTTAACTTTCGGTGTGTACTCAGTAGATGTTTGCATTATGAAAAGCTGAATGCAAAAGAATTGGTAATATTGAAAACCTATTTCTCTGACCTTTTTCAAAACACATAATTCATTCTCTTTTTCTATTCCAATAGGAAAATACAGTCAGTGTTATAAAGGGTTGGCAAAAATATCACTGCAAGTATTTTAGAATTGTTTAAAAGCCTCATGTTTGGGAAATCTTCCAGAGCGTGGTAAAAAAAAAAAAAAATTGCGCCTCCTTTGTAATAGATCAATATTCCTCACATACAAGGTTGGACAATTAAGTTCATGAACTTATCCTAGAAAAAGTGCTGCATGCCTCATTTCTGAATATCACTATGGTTCCCTTCGAAGTACTCCCCTTGGGAAGCTATGCACCAATACCAGTGCCTAGTCTACCCTTCAAGGCAATTTTAGAACTCTTTTTCTGGAATGGCCATCAGAGCTGTCATCATATTACCCTTGATATCCTGAATGTCATGAAAATATCTTCCTTCCAATATTTACTTTCTCTTCAGGTAAAGAAAGAAAGAAGTCCTTGGGGGCCAGATCAGGTGAGTAGGGAAGGTGTTCCAATACAGTTATTTGTTTACTGGCTAAAAATTCCCTCACACACAGTGCCGTATGAGCTGGTGCATTGTCGTGATGCAAGAGCCATGAATTGTTGTCGAAAAGTTCAGGTCACTTTTGTCTAACTTTTTCATGCAGCTTTTTCAGCACTTCCAAAGAGTAAACTTGGCTAACTATTTGTCCAGATGGTACAAATTCATAACAAATAATCCCTCTGATATCAAAAAAGGTTAGCAATATCGTTGCAACAAGTTCGCAAGCTTAATTGTCTGTCAGACCTCGTATATAAGTGACAGCAACCAAATCTTTTTGGACTTATAATTTTACAATTAAACAAATGTGTCTTTCTGGCCTTTTTCATCAGCATAATTTAGATATCAAATACATAAATGTGTTTATGTAGAACTCAGAATGGTGATGTTCCTGGAATTCAATTTTCGTTCCTGATTATAATTTTGCCATTTTCACTTCTTCCTTACTATTGATTGCTATGTTGACATGATTATAAATGACTACTGTTTACGAGTAGAACTGGTTATGCTGTTCATTAAGGATTTTCCCTCCTTAAAAATAAATGTTATTCTAAGTTATATGGAAATGACCTTAAAATGCAAAAGAGGAAGAATTTACAGGGTTCAGATAGACATAGGCAGAGATTGATGGTAAACAGGTCCAGGAAGGCAAATACTTACGCCTTTATCAAGGGTTCAGATACTATCCCTAGGAAACAGCCTTAACTGATGCTACAAGTTATCCAGGTTATTTTGTTCAGAGAGCACCTTGGGCTGAGCACTAAGTGGGATGTGAGAAGGAACACTGTGGTAGAAAGAAAATTCCAGGGGACTTGACCTTATTTTGTACTGTAAGCAAGGGAAGAGAAGCCTTTGATGACAGAACAAATTAACAGAAGAATATTTAGGGTTAAAAAGACAAGTAAACATGAGTGGGAAGATAGAAAAATTGTGTATGTGTGCCTTGCTCACATCCACAAGGGATTCCCAAGGAATAGAAGGAATGATGAGAAAGAAAACAACACCCCTTGCAGCTATACCACCACATAGAGATAAGAGAGAATGTTGACACCTGTGGCAGGTTACCCGTGATGCGGGAACAGGATCTCATGCTCTCACACGGGTGGTGACCATGCTGTCACTCGGGGCAGGGCAAAAGCTGTATGTTCCTGTACGTTATGGAGGAGGATTGACCATAACTACTGGCTATAGTGGAAAGTTTCTCCCAGTGAACACCCTCCTTAGGAGGGCATCATGAAAAAGCAAATGCCCCTACTTATCAGCTGTGTAACAGAAAATTGTAGCAGTGGGTCCAGTGCATCCAGTGAGTGAGTGGTGAAAAACGTACCAAGATGGGAAGCATATTGCAGGAATATAGGAGGAAGGAACAATTTACCTCTTTCTCATCCTTGGCTTAGTGGAACGCAACCCCAGCGTCACTATATTCCTACCTTGAAGATTCAGTGAGATAATGTATGTGATATCCTGGCATGATACTGGCACATAGCAGCTACAAAATAGATGTAAGTCATTTCATTAATTACCTGATAGGGTTATAGACATATATTTAAAAATAGCACTGGCTTTTGCTCATTTTTGGACTGTGGTTGCTTCTGACTCACAAGCCGAATATGTCATTATGAAGCAGCATTTATATTATTTTTATTTTTTTAAGTTTATTGGAGTGACAATTGTTAGTAAAATTACATAGATTTCAGGTGTACAATTCTGTATTACATCATCTATAAATCCCATTGTGTGTTCACCACCCAGAGTCAGTTCTCCTACCATCACCATATATTTGATCCCCCTTACCCTCATCTCCCACCCCCTGTCCCCCTTACCCTCTGGTAACTACTAAACTATTGTCTGTGTCTATGAGTTCTTGTTTCTCATTTGTTTCCCTTGTTCTTTTGTTGTTTTTGGTTTATACACCACATATCAGTGAAGTCATATGGTTCTCTGCTTTTTCTGTCTGACTTACTTCGTTTAGCATTACACTCTCAAGATCCATCCATGTTGAAACAAATGGTCCTATTTCATCTTTTCTTACCGCTGAATAGTATTCCATTGTGTATATATATATATACGTATATATATATATACACATATATATACGTATATATATATATATATATGTATATATATATACCACAACTTCTTTATCCATTCATCTATCGAAGGACATTTTGGTTGTTTCCACGTCTTGGCCACCGTAAATAAAGCCGCAATGAACATTGGAGCACACGTGTCTTTATGGATAAATGTTTTCAGATTTTTTTGGTAGATATGCAGGAGAGGAATAGCGGGGTCATATGGTAATTCTATTCGTAATTTTTTGAGGAACCTCCACACTGCCTTCCACAGCAGCTGCACCAGTCTGCATTCCCACCAACAGTGTATGAGGGTTCTTTTTTCTCCACAGCCTCTCCAACACTTATTACTATTTGTCTTGTTGATCATATACATTCTGACTGGGGTAAGGTGATAGCTCATTGTGGTTTTTATTTCCATTTCTCTGATGATTAGTGATGTTGAGCATTTTTTCATATATCTATTTGCCATTTGTTTGTCCTCTTTGGAGAAATGTCTCTTCAGGTCGTCTGCCCTTTTCTCAATTGGGTTGCTTGTATTTTTGTTGTTGAGTTGCATGAGTTCCTTGTATATTTTGGATATTAGCCCCTTATCGGAGACACTGCTTGCAAAAATCTTCTCCCATTTGGTTGGTTGCCTCTTTATTGTGTTGATAGTTTCTTTTGCTGTGCAGAAGCTTTTAAGTTTGATATAGTCCTGTTCATTTATTTTAGCTTTTATTTCCCTTGCCTTTGGAGTCAAATTCATAAAATGCTCTTTGAACCCAAGGTCCGTAAGTTTAGTACCTATGTTTTCTTCTATGCAGTTTATTGTTTCAGGTCTTATGCTTAAGTCTTTGATCCATTTTGAATTAATTTTGGTACATGATGACAGATAGAAGTCCAGTTTCATTCTTTTGCATGTGGCTATCCAATTCTGCCAGCACCATTTATTGAAGAGGCTGTCTTTTCTCCATTGTATGTTGTTTGCTTCTTTGTCAAAAATTATCTGTCCATATTTATGTGGTTTTATTTCTGGCTTCTCAATTCTATTCCATTGGTCTATGTGTCTGTTTTTCTGCCAATACCATGCTGTTTTGATTATTGTAGCCCTGTAGTACAAGCTAAAGTCAGGGAGTGTGATACCTCCAGTATTGTACTTTTTTCTTAAGTTGCTTTGCTATTCAGGGTTTTTTGTGGTTCCAAACAAACCTGATGATTTTTTGTTCTATTTCTTTTTAAAAAATGCCTTTGGGATTTTGATGGGGATTGCATTAAATCTGTATATTGCTTTGAGTAATATGACCATTTTAACTATGTTGATTCTTCCAATCCATGAGCATGGAATGTCTTTCCATTTCTTTGTGTCTTCTTCAATTTCTTTTTAAAATGTCTTGTAGTTTTCAGCATATAGGTCTTTCACATTCTTGGTTGAGTTTATTCCTAGGTATGTTATTCTTTTTGCTGCAATTGCAAAAGGAATTGTTTTCTTTTTATTTCTTTTTCTGAGATTTCATTGTTAGTATATAGGAATGCAATGGACTTTTGTATGTTGATTTTGTAGCCGGCAACTTTACTGTATTCGTTGATTGTTTCTAATAGCTTTTTGGTGGAGTCTTTAGGGTTTTCTACATATAGCATCATGTCATCTGCAAAGAGTGACAATTTAACTTCTTCATTCCCAATTTGGATGCCTTTTATTTCTTTCTCTTGCCTCATTGCTCTGGCAAGGACTTCCAACACTATGTTGAAAAGCAGAGGTGATGGGGGACAGCCCTGTCGTGTTCCTGAACGTAGAGCAAAGGGCTTCAGTTTTTCACCATTAATTATGAGATTAACTGAGGGTTTGTCATATATGGCCTTTATTATGTTAAGGTATTTTCCTTCTATACCTATTTTATTAAGTGTTTTAGTCATAAATGGATGTAGCATCTTGTCAAATGCTTTTTCTGCATCAATTGATATAATCATATGATTTCTGTCCTTTATTTTGTTTATGTGATGTATCACATTGATGGATCTGCGGATGTTGAACCATCCTTGTGCCCCAGGGATAAACCACTTGGTCATGATGAATAATCTTTTTAATGCATTATTTTATTCGTTTACTAGAATTCTGTTTCGGATATTTGCATCTGTATTCATCAGAGATATTGGTCTGCAGTTTTCTTTTTTTGTGTTGTCCTTACCAGGTTTTGGTATCAGGGTAATATTGGCCTCATAAAATGAGTTGGGTAGTGCTATCTCTTCTTCAATTTTTTGGAAGAATTTGAGCAGGACTGGTATTAGATCCTCTTTGAAGGTTTGGTAGAATTCACTAGTGAAGCCATCTGGTCCTGGACTTCTGCTTTTGGGAAGGTTATGGATGACTGATTCAATTTCATTACTGGTGATCGGTCTGTTTAGATTTTCCAGTTCTTCATGGTTCAGCCTAGGAAGGCTATATGTTTCTAAGAACTTGTCCATTTCTTCTAGGTTGTTGAATTTTGTGGCATATAGTCCTTCATAGTATGCTTGGATGATCCTTTGTATTTCTGTGGTGTCCGTGATAACTTCCCCTTTTTCATTTCTGATTTTGTTAATTAGTGTCTTCTCCCTTTTTATCTTAGTGAGTTTAGCCAGGGGTTTGTCAATTTTGTTAATCTTTTCAAAGAACCAGCTCTTTGTCACATTAATTTTTTCTACTGTCTTTTTGTTCTCTATTTCATTTAGTGCTGCTCTGATTTTTATTATTTCCTTTCTTCTGCTGACCTTGTGTTTCATTTGTTCTTCTTTTTCTAGTTCTTTAAGGTGTAATGTGAGGTTATTTATTTGGGATTTTTCTTGTTTCTTGAGATAGGCCTGTAATGATATAAATTTCCCTCTTAAAACTGCTTTCACTGCAGCCAAAAATTTTGGTAGGATGTATTTCCATTGTTATTTGTTTCTACGTATCTTTTGATCTCTCCTCTAATTTCTTCTTTGACCCGGTCATTCTTTAAAAATATGTTGTTTAATCTCCATGTATTTGTGTTTTTTCCTGCTTTCCTTTTGCAGTTGATATCCAATTTCAAAGTCTTTTGATCAGAGAATATGCTTGGTATGATTTCAATCTTCTTAAATTTGCTGAGGCTGAGTTTATGTCCCAGTCTGTGGTCTATCTTTGAGAATGTTCCATGGACACTAGAAAAAAATGTATACTCTGATGTTTTAGGATGAAGTGCTCTATATATGTCAATCATGTCCATTTCATTTAATGTATCATTTAGGGCTGCTAGCTAGTTCATTATTTTCTGTTTGGATGATCTATCCATAGCTGTCAATGATGTATTTAGGACCCCTAGTATAATTGTGTTTTGGTCAATTTCTCCCTTAATTCTGTTAGTAGTTGCTTGGTATATTTCGGGGCTCCCTGATTGGGGGCATAAATATTGACGACTGTTATATCTTCTTGTTGTATAGTCCCCTTTATCATTATGAAATGTCCATCTTTGTCTCTTGTTACCTTTTTCACCCTGAAGTCTGTTTCATCTGATATCAGTACGGGTACACCTGATTTTCTCGGGATACCATTTGCTTGGATTGTCAATTTCCGTTTCACTTTGTGTCTGTGCTTGTCCTTGTAGCTGACATGTTTCTCTTGGAGGAAGCATATGGTTGGGTTTAGTTTTTTGATCCAACCTGCTACTCTGTGCCTTTTTATTGGTGAGTTCAGTCCATTTACATTTAGGGTGATTATTGATATGTGAGGATATCCTGTCATTCTATCTTTAGTTTTCTGGTAAGGCTGTGTCTCCATTGTTTCTTTGCCTTTTTGTTGTTGTCTATTATTTCTGTGTGGTGGTATTCTATGATGTTTCCCTTTGTTTCTTCTTTTATTACAGTATATATTTCAGTTCTGGATTTTTTTTTTGAGTGGTTACCCTTAAGTTCATGTAAAAGAAAGTTTGATGTTTAAAGTATTCCATTTTCTTCAGCACGCTTACTTTCTCCATTTCCATATTCCTTATTCAGGCTTTATTCTCCCCCATTTTATGTGTTGGTTGCCATAAATTGTCCTTCTTGACTGTGGTTGAATAGCCTCCTTTAGTATTTCTTGTACTGCATGTCGTGTGTTAGAAAATTCCATCAGCTTCTGTATGTCTGGAAAGGTTTTTATTCCTCCTGCATATCTAAAGGATATCTTTGCTGGATATATTATTCTTTGCTCAAAATTTCTCTCTATCAATAGTTTGAATATTTGGTTCCACTCGCTCCTGGTTTTTAGAGTTTCTGCTGAAAAATCTGATGATAATCTAATGGGCTTTCTTTGTAGGTTACTGTCTTCTTTTCCCTGGCTGCCTTGAGGATTCTTTCTTTGTTGTTGATTTTAGACAGCTTCAATACAATGTGCCTTGGAGAAGGCCTGCTGGGATTGAGGTAATTAGGTGTTCTATTTGCTTCTTGGATTTGAGGATCCAGTTCTCTCCACAAGTTTGGGAAGTTCTCATCAATGATTTGTTTGAATATATTCTCTGTTCCCTTCTCTCTTTCTTCTCCTTTTGATATGCCCATTATTCTTATATTGCTCTTTCTGATTGAGTCAGAAAGTTCTTGTAGAGTTCTTTCATTTCTTTTAAGTCTCAAGTCTCTTTCTTCTTCCATCTGTGTCATTTCCAGTTTTCTATCTTCGATGTCACTGATTCTTTCCTCCATCTGGTCAACTCTACTACCTATGCTGGCTGTTTCATTCTTATTTTTTTCTATTGAGTTCTTAATCTCCAGAAATTCTATTTGGTTCTTTTTTAAAATTTCAATCTCTTTCGTAAAATGCTCATGTTGTTCTTTGATTGTGTTTCTGAGTTCATTAAACTGCCTTTCTGTGTTTTCTTGTATCTTGTTGAGTTTTTTAAAAACTGCAATCTTGAATTCTCTGTCATTTAAGTCACATGTTTCCATATCTTTAAGTTCCTTTTCTGGAGACTTTTCACTTTCTTTCTGAGCTGTATTGTTGCCTTGGTTATTAATGGCAATTACTGATTTATTATTTCTCTTCCTAGATATCTACAGGAGTGGCTTCTGCAACAGGTTGATAGGAAGATGTCTTTCTTTTGTTTTCCAGTACTTGTTGGTAGAATGTTTTATTTTCTCTCTGACTGCAGCCTTTTTTTCTCTCTGACACTGTAGTGCTGTTTTCTCTGCACTATTCCAGCTTCTCACACAATGGGTGGATTCCCTGGGAGATGGGCTTCTCCTCTGTTGACAGTTCACCTGGGTCACAGGATGCAGTGTCTGTGTGGGTATGCGGAGAGCTTTTGAAGTTCCAAAGATCTTTCTGTACCAGATTCAGAGCCCATGTGTTTCAGCAGCTCTGTTTCCTCCTGCAGGAATCCACCCAGATAGGTGGGGACAGGGGCGGGGTGAGTTGTGAGAGATGGCCCAGAGCAATGGTGTCGACCACCGCCACAGCAAGTCCTGCTTCCACAGCTCCCTCCCCTTTGCCAGAACTAGTCGTGCTGCAAATCTGTGTCTGCAGACCACAGTTCTCAGAACAGCAAATATTCTGTTCTTTTGATCTGAAACCACTACTGTTCCACTTCTAGCACTAGGCAGGTGGGGGGGGTGAGCTCTGGAAGAGTAGGGAGGGGGCGGCTAGTCTCAGAGCCTAAGGCTCTGTGGCATTCTCTGTGGCAGTGAGGGCTTAAACCACCGTTTTCAGCCTTCTTCCCTCAGTCTTTTCTCCGAGGTCTCTATGTGAGCGTTTATTTCAGCCGTGTTACATGCTGTCCCCTCAGCCCTGTGGGCCATAAACAGAGCCCTAGCAGTCTGAGTTCTTCCCTCTCCCGCAACTGCGGTAGTTCTGGGATACAGTGAGCTCGGAGCACTGAGCTAGGTCTGTGTTCTGTACCTGCTTGTCTCTGTCTCCACACTTCTCCCTTCCCTCATCTCCCGCTTGCGTGATTTGTCCACCTTTAGGTGAATTTAGTAGTGGGCCTATTCGTCTTGCCTTTCTGCTGTGCAGGGAGTCCTTTGTGGAGTTATAGTTGTTCGATTTGTTGTAAATTCCAGGGGAGATTTACAGAGGCTCACCTCACGCCGTCATTTTGATGACGTCTCGCCTTTGTATTATTTTTTATAGAAGCAGAATGAATTCCATAGCATCAGGTCTATAATGTCGTTTGAACTGACAGTAGTCTGTCTCCATATATCTAAATGTAAGAACCTACATCCTTATACTATTCTGTGCTAAAACATCTGAAATGGTATAGAACATAGCTTTTAGTTTAACCAAAAAGCATACAATTCCATAACCCACAACTGCATTTATACCGAGTAGATGAATGAAGCACATTTGAGACTGGATTCCAAATCTTAGCCAGTGCTTACTACTCAGCTCAACCTCTCACAACTGTTGAGGACTTCCTCTACAAAAGGCAGCCATATACATTGTGCATTTCAGGTGTCTTACAACTTTAAGAAGAAGAGATATAACAAGCAAGCAAATAACTGTAGCTTTACTCAGCTGTTTTCTCTTACAAAGACTCTTTTCTTCAGCTGGGAGAAGTTAAAAGATAACTTAATGAATGACCGTGTGTCGTGCGGGGCAGCCTGCAGGGCCCCTGGTCCTGCTCCCCACATAAGAATGCAGGATATGGCTAGGCCAAAAAGGAACACCCACGGAGCCATAGGTAGGGAAGTCATATTGTTATATTCTCACTGGAGGCTGGATTCACACGACGTGCGACCTGTTGTCTGCTTTCTGCCAACCAACCGACTCTCTCCTCGACTTCCCTCAACTCGACTCCCCAACATAGCCACAGCAGTTATATTAGTGGACAATGGCTCAAGGGTTACAGCTGACGGCCAACTAGCCACAGCTGACGGCCATCTACTACCCGAGCCAGCACCTTTCCACGTGAGGCCTAGAGCCTGGAAACTGCTCTCTGGGGCTTTGTCCCCACACCATGTGAAAGCAATAGGATTTTAGAATTCCTCCACCTTTTTTAATGCTAGTGTCCTATTGGTAAGTTTAAGACTGCTCATTACCCTTTCCTCTTATCATTTTTTTCTACTTTTGGATGGCATGGTCTCTGAAAGTAAAAATAGAGTCTCGTTTATTATTTGCTTTTTTTTTTTTTTTTTTTTGTCTTGGGTACTATGATAAAGAGAATTAACATCACAGATTATAAAGGACTTGTTAAAGAACTCAACATAATCAGGTATGATTAGATTATACACTATTTTTCAGCTCTGCCTGCAAATGTATTTGGTCAGATATCCTTTGCCCTTTCCTAGACAATAACATGGGTAGGACTGTTAGCTTTCTAGTGACAGGAGTCCCATAATTTTCAAGTATTGTAACTGTTTTATTTTCAATTATTATAATAAGATTGTGTTTACTCTTTCATTCCATTTGAAGCATTTTCCTGCCCCACAAGCTCACATCTGGCCATCAGGGGGGAAGGTGGGCATGATCTGTTCTTTCTCTCTCCTTTCTCCAACTTCCTTTTGTTCTGCTAGCTCTTCCACGTTAGGGACAAGGAAAGAGGGTTAAGGATAATTTGTTTTAATTAGCAGGTGCTCATTACAAGTCTTTCTTGGCTGTCAAAAGTCCTCTTTCATACCAAAAGAGTCATTTTGGAACATTCCTCTGGGACCTTCTCCACTATGCTGTTTGCACCGTCCACTGATGCAGGCAATATAAATCTCCACACATTTCTTATTTCTCCTAGGTTACTGCCTCCCACTGTGCCACTCAGTGAACTCAGCCAGAAGCCATTCTGTATGGAGTCCTTCCCAGATGATTCAGGCTGAGATACATTTTTGCAATGCTCACTTTGAGCATGGAAACATCTACGCACCATGGTCCTGCCAATTAGTGCAAGGGTAGTCTGGTTCTACCATAGCCTTCTCTCCAACACCTGCCATCAGAGGAGCTCCAGGCCTTCTCTCCATCAGACTTTCCCGCCATAATATTGGCAATTCTAAATACTCCTCATGGTAGAGTCAGTCTCTCAAATTACATTCAGATCAAACTCTATCAAGAACAATTTCAATATATGTTCAGGGAACAATAAACACTGGGGAGACTTTGAGTACCTGTATTTCAGAAAACGTCCATCATTACAGTAAGAAGTCCAAGACTCCTCTTGTGAAAAACCCCTTCCCAATCACTGTAAGGAATTCTTTTGCTGTCCTTTTTCCCTGACTAGGATATGGGGAATCTGTTCTTCTCTTGCATGATGGAAAAAGAGGGAAATTGCATAGTGCTTTTTATTTCTGTACCTTCACTTCAAAGAAATGTCATATTCAATGAATTTCCAGCCTTTCTCATGAGCTACTAAGGTAATAATTGCTAACACAATGTGGCTATACCTTAACAAATCCTGAGAAGATGTGTGTCATAGTTCTCTTTAGAACACGTAGGTACTGGTTACCTATTTTTTTCAGAGTTGAAGCCTCAGCTAAAAACCCTGTAAAACAGGAAACATTCTATTTGACATCTTATTATAACTGTTTATTATTTTCCTGAATTTCAAAGTCTTGTAATGATATTATTCTTCTTTCATAAAGCTAGCATGACTTGGTACTTTGGGCATTCTGAAAATGCATAAGGTCTTAAATATTATAGGGATGGTTTTTACTAAGAAGTCTTGTGTGCCTGGAAAGGTCTAGAATCTAATTGTGTGTGTGTGTGTGGATGTATATACATCAGATATCAGAAAAGAAGTACCTCTGGCTAGTTTCCCCAAAGCAGAGAGTGAGACAGTACTATGCTAAAGAGAAAATGGGGAACCCGGCGGCAGTGAAATAGGTACCAAATAAGCTAGTCATTTCAAGCAATGTCTCTGGGAATACAGCTCAAGCCTGATCCTATAGGAGACCAGTAGGGTGCTGGAGTACAAGTTGTCCCAGAGTTCTCCTATCCAACATAGTACCACCAGACTGGTCAATCACTGGCTAAGTCTGTAGAGGGAAAGACAAAACTTCCAGCCATTATTAGCTCTCTGTCTACCATGGATTTTAGGTTATCTAGTCAAAGAATCAATAGTCCCATTGGATATATACTGGAAGGTAAAATAACAGATAATCATCTTGTTCGTTTGTTCTACTTCTTATTTGATTTATATTGATTATGGATATGGAAGGGATGAAACAGAAATGAGACTGGATATAATGTATTGTAATATTGGGACTATAATATAGATACGCTACCATAATATTGGCAATTCTAAATACTTTTCATGGATATTTTCCTCTGTGAGTTAGGGCCAAACAGGAACACCAAGTGTGGGAATAAACATTCCCATAATGTCCCTTGTGATGCTAATACCGGAAATCTAACATTAGTAAAAAGCCTAATCAGCTACAGCTAGTAGAAGGAAAATCTCAGTACTAATATTGCATTGAAAAAAAATCTGCATAAATTATAAGTTGTGATTTTGAAGGTGCAAAGAGCTAGAAGAGATCATAAGTGGTTGATCAGACATGCGGTAGGTATTTTTCATTGTTAAGCCATGCAAACTGTGTAGAGGTGAGGATGAGGTGAATAAAGTAAATGGAGAAACTACCTTGAACAAAGCTAGGAAAAGAAGAGTTAGTAGTTGGTGGGGGCGGGGGGGTACAAAGAGAAAAAAACCAGAAAGTTAGGTCAGAGTATCTTATGGATTTTAGAAGTGTAGACTCATTTCTGCAGCCAACTGAAGGTTGCTGACCCAGCAAGGAACAAGAGACCATTGTATGTATTTGATTTTGGCATTAGGCTCCACCATCAATGAAATACCTTGACTACTGTAGGTATTGTAGGACTATTGATTCTTTGATTAGATCACCTAAAATCCATGACTAGGTATCAAAGTTAAAATATCAGAGTTAAAGTTCACCAACGTTAAAATATTGATGCTATACATGTGAGTAATGCCCATCCCATATCTAATTTGATCATATAAAGTAGTAACTTGGACATTAAGGGCATAGAATCTGATTTCTAAAGTTGGGATCGTAAGGTCTTCGGTGGGGAAAAGAAAGAATATCTTACATTAAGACTCAATTAAAGTAGGGTAATTTGGTAAAAATACATTATAAAATTAAGAAATGATATGTACATGATGTATCACAGAATTGTATACCTGAAATCTATGTAACTTTACTAACAATTGTCAGCCCAATAAATATTAAATATATATATATATATATATATATATATATATATATATATATATATATGTATATGTGTGTGTGTGTGTGTGTGTATAAACACTGTTATGAAATCAAACTTGCATGCTAGACCAGTTCATATCCCAGTTCAGAATACTCCTCCAAGAAAGAAAAGTGAAGAAATGTGTTAAAGTGTAAAGAGCCAGTGATTCTGGCTGTTATTAACTAGCTACGTGGGCTACTTCTTGGTCCTTCAATTTCCCTCTCTGTAAAACGTAGTTGTAGAATGAACTAATTTTCCAAGTCCTTTCTAGTGCTATCATTCTGTGTGGAGAGGAGGCCTTTTACATGATGGAAAGATCAATGGTGAGGAGGACATCTCTTGTAACATCCAGACTAATTAGAGGTGACTTAACAGCACAACAATTTGTGGCTCATTAATGATCACAAGACTGGAAACCATGCAGTCTATTATCTTTTTCTTTTTCATCTTTTTTGAAAAGTGTTTAATGCTTTTCTTGAGAACTCATATGAGAATAATTTATATTAAGATGTTGTCGTTATAGTTAATGGACCTAATGAAGTATAACCAGACTCCAGATTTCAGTTTTGATGTGGATAATTGATCTTATGAAATGTTTAAACCATATGAATGACAAATGCTTAGAAGTCACTCCTTGATCCCATTTTACATGTTTACAGTGCCTGCAATTTGAAGGCCCCTGATGGTGATTTTAGCTACTTATTTTTAATACAGAGGCCTGATAACTTCCCCATCCTTTAGCCTAAATACATCACTGATTTTCTCCAGACAACAGGCAAATATGATTGATAGCATTTTACATTTCCAGAAGAAAACAAAGAGGGTATTTCGCAATTCCTCTTATAATGAATTGAGACTCCAGCAAGAACATATGTCTGTGTACTATATACAATGGGAAAATGTTAAAGGACAGATTCATTTCCACTTGTACCAATGGTGAATGAATGAAAGCAGAATCTCCCCTACAATGTTGAGCAAAAGGAAATTCAAATGTGATTCTATTTCAAATTCAGTCTGTTTGGCAACCTTTAATTCATAATTAACTGGTATTTCAGAGCAGATTAATTACATGGGACTAACCACGCAATCACAGGTAAATTTATTTATTTTTTATTCCTCTGCCTTCTAAGCAAGTGAAGCTCACCATACATGCTAATTACTTTTGGATCCACTAAATGCAATTCCCATATAAAAGGTGGAACCTGTAATTACTACTTCGTATTTAACAAGTATATATATTCCTCAAACTAAAGAAGCAAGCTACAGTGCAAATAACGGGATTTTGAAACCTGTGTTTTAATGTTTGAATCTTGGTTTCATCACTTAATATGGACTCCCGTGTCATCAGTAAGAATAGACTTATTGTACTGATTGAATACAGCAATCTATTAATCTATCCTCTAGCTCATAACATGGGAGTAGACACTATTTTTTTTTTCTTTTTACCATTCCCAGAACACACCACTCTGCTTTATGCATTGATTATTCTATTTCCTCTACCTGAGACTTTTATGTTTTCCTCCAGCTATTTAATTCCATCTAACTCTTTAAGATCTAGATATCAGGGATCAGCAAACTATGGCTACTGGGCCAAATTTACCTCACCCCCTGGTTTTGTTTTATTGGAACACAGCCATGCCCACTTTTTTTTTTTAATGGCTGTTTGCCCACTACAATAGCAGTGTTGACTGTCTGTGACCAAAATCTCATGGCCCACAACAACTTAAATATTTTTACTATCGACCCTTTACAGAAAACAATTAACAATCTTGATCTAGAGAAAGTCTCATCTTCTCTATGCTGTTTTGCCTGTCCAATAACACACTATTTTCAATATTCCTTGCATCGTAGTGTAACTGCATGTTCACATGAGCATGGGAAGTGGAGATTGAATTTTAGTTCTCTGTCACCACGCAACAGCTTAACCATTTGCACCTGCCCCCAAAGAAAGGAGAGTCTGTAAGACGGATCCTTTCAGGGACTTTGCTAAACCTTTGTGTTTGCACCTTATGCCTACCTGTTTGGTCCCAGAAAGATGACTGGAAAGTCAATGACGAGTAAGATTCCTCATGGAAGGAAAAACTCAAGCCAGACACAGTCATGTGGGGACCAACAGGAGAACCCACGGGGTTCACAGAGGTGGGCACAGCCCCCCACCTTCCTCAGGCTAAGGAGAGCCTCTGCCTGGTGGCTGCATTCCTTCCCAGAACCTGCAAGGGAAGTGATTCAGTGAGGGGCTCTCTCATCTATTCATATGCATATAAGTTTTGTCCCTTGGGGAAGTTGAGACTTACAGTCCAGCTGTCTGCAGGCAAGGGTGATCGACCTAAATCAGTTTCCTATTATGATGTATAGGATTCACAGATCTTGAGATTGACAAGCTTTATCTTCTTTGCTTCCTCACCTAACTAATAAAAGTTATTGTGCAGGCCTAATTAGGTGCCATAGCCCAGACCTTGAGGCTGCTTAAACTCTATTCATGGCTACTGTCTTTTCTTAACCCTGCGCAGCCCTCCTCGCTCCCCACAACTCTTGTAACGCGGAAGCAACAGTTCTTTTTTTTTTTTTTTGTCTGTGCTTAACATAACACCTAACACTAAAGTATTTTGGCATGTATTTACAAACAAATTATTGAATGTAAAGTCTCTTCAAATTAATATATAGACTAGATGCCACTGCTGCTAAAATAAAAATTACATTTTAAGTTTATGAAAAATTACACCTACACAATCCAATTTTGAAAGAGAAATTCAGAAAGCTAATGTCTATGCTTATTTCTCAGAACAAGAGGGTGGACCTCTGATCATGGGAGAAGGGCTCCGATGTGTTTTTTTATTGAAAAGTTCAATGGGCTTCATACTCGTATGACCTATTCCAGATTTGCTGCACAGTCGTATGTGCAACCTAGGGGATTATTTATCCAGTTGGCCTCAGATTAGATTCAGAGCCAGTTTTTTTTTCCAGACTAGAATCCTCCCTACCCCATGCTTCCTGGTCTCTTCACTTTAATCTCCCCTGGATACAAAAGTGCCACTGTTCCAAATATGACTGATGATTAACTCTCTGTTATCGTTCTGAATACATAGACCACATCTATTTAAATTGTTCCTAACCTATAGAATTTTTATCTCTGAAAAGAATACATGTGAAATAGAGTCCGGGGCTATAAAACTGGGATGAAAAGGACATCTATTTTCTTTATTACGGAATAGCCCACATGTTATTAAAATATGAAATTATCATGTCTTGTGAAAGATAAAAATATTACCTGGTTTAATTTCTAGTTGTATTGTTAGTAATGTCTTTCTGTTAGGTAAGCACAGCACGATATGTGTAAGAAATGTTCCCAAACGGGTTTCATAGTCAGTCACATTTTGATTTTCTCAGCTTTACTTCCTTTGATTGTATCACACCAAGTTCAGGAAACCTTCTGTAGACACTTAAAATTCCTTTTAGCTTTAATTTTACTTTTATCTCTAAGGGTATTATGACTTCACTCTTTATTTAGTCCTTAAAATAGTGGCCACCACTGTGTTTGTATCTTTTAAAGATTTGCACACTTATTTCAAGTCTGCCCTTTTATATATGTGATAAATCAGACCACCACCATTGTCATACTTTTTGTCCCTGAATATCAGCTATGAGAGGGTTATGTCATGGTTACCCAGGATTTGGTCCACCTGCTATGGTTTGGGCACTTTTCCTTTATAACATGCTGCCCTCTCCATATTCCTGGAACATCAATCACTCTAATACCATATTGTATTAATACCTCAGGACACAGATAATATCAGAAGTGAATCATGGATATCCAAACTCAATTGCCACAGAAATGGGGGTTATAATCCAGATTATCTATCATTTATGCACTGAGAACAATAGTAATCAGAACAGAATTTGTGCAGTTACTGAGGTCCAAGAAATCCACTACCCAGATGTTCACTGTTTCATTTATAACCACCGATTTCCATGTTTCCTCCAAAATAAGCCCTAGCCGGACAATCAGCTCTAATGCATCTTTTGGAGCAAAAATTAATATAAGACCCGATTTTATTTTACTATAAGACCGGGTCTAATATAATATAATTAATATAATATAATATCGCATCATATATCATATCATATCATATCACATAATAATAATAATATAATACCGGGTCTTATATCAATTTTTGCTCCAAAAGATGCATTAGAGCTGATTGTCCGGCGAGGTCTTATTTTCGGGGAAACACAGTTATAGTGCAATGCCAGGTTTTAGGGGCGACTTGGAGTATTTCCCAAGAGCTGAGAACTAGGAACCAATAAAATATAGATGCCCAGTTATATAATTTAAAATGCTTCAGAAAGAGGAAAGCTTATGCCAGTGATAATTGTAGTGTGTGTGTGTGTGTGTGTGTGTGTGTGTGTGTGTATTTAGGCTGCTGAGAAGCCATTCTAATTTTCTTCTTATAAAAGCACTTCCCAGTTCCATTGGAGGAATTACTTCTTTATCACTGTGTTTTGTTTTTTTTGAGTCTAGCAATCAAAATATCCTACTTTTTTCCTAGCAAGGAGGCAGCATGTGGCCCAAGCCAGTGAAGTTACACTCCTTTTCTCTCAAGTTTGGAAACTTGAACAGTGATTTTTGAGACAGATGTCTAAAAATAAAAATAAGTAAAATTAAAAAAATTAAAAAAATAATCCAGGGCTGATTTATCCCCTTAAAGACAGCTGTTTAGCTCCTGCACCTGGATCACCTGTTCTACTCACAGGTAGTACTCTACTGTTTTATTTTAACTCTGTGAGCCACATTATATCCTTCCAATGAATTTCTTACCTACGGATCCAGAGTCAGTTTCCTTCTCTTGTAAAGAGTGTACAAAATTTACTAGTTGTTCTCAATCTTGGCTACAGATTGAAATCACCTGGCGAGTTTAACTATTCATATTCCACAAGCCTGTGGGTCTACACCTGTCCCATTATAAAAGAATATCTGAAGGAGTGAAGCCAGGCATTAAAATTTTACAGTCTCCTTAGGTGACCCTAATCATCTGGGGAGACTGTAAAACTACTGGTCACATTTGTACAAATAGGTGCCGACTACAGCATGTGTGCTGAGTGCCGAGCATATAATCTCATTATTGCCTTACAAAAGATTTAGGATGTAGGTATTATTCTCATTTTATGATGGGAAAACTAAACCACAGAAATGTTAAATCAATTGTCAGAGGTCACAGAGACAACGGGAGGAAGATGTAATTATGTTTTGAATTATATTACTATTCTAACGATTGCTTGAACCAAAACTTAAGAAAATGGGGTTAATCAATTTAGAGATGAATTTGAACTCAGTGGTTTCTAATATATTAATAGAAACATACAGTTGGTTTCCCCTCCAAAAACTTCCTACGTGAAAAATAAATTTACGTTGATACAATGATAGTTGAATCAGAGGATAATCATCTGCTCTGTGCCCTCTTGCCTCTTCCTCATACAGGCTGAGGACATCAGTGTCTCATAGATTACATCAGGAAAATCTCTAATCCCAGAAGATTAAAGAGAACGGGAAAAAGAGAACCAAAATGGATTACATATTTCTTATTATTTGATAAGAAAGAGAGAAATCGATGCTATAGTTTCCGAATTCTAAAACTATCTATTAATAAAAGTAATGACAATGGCATTGTACAATATAATAGGTATTTCTGGAGTGATCATTCACACAACGTAATGATGATTTTCATGATTTTCTCTTATGTAACAAGACTACAAAACAGTGGAGGTGATTCTGTGGTGTAGTTAACACATTCTAAATGTAAACTATGCAAACTCCAAAGATTCAGTTGTATTGATTTTTTTATATTTGAGGGTTCAACAGGAAGCTAAATAAATTACTCAGGGATCCATATTTGCCAATGTTTTCAGGGAAAAAAAAAAGGTCAATCCAAGGGAGTCCATGCGAAAATCACTTCAGCTTGCTCTATGCACAGTTCCTTTCTCTCGCTTATTCTGCTCTGAAAATTCTAGCGGTCTTGGTATCCCTAAATTCCTATCCCTGTCTCCTAAGTTAAGAAAGACTACTGAACTCCATTTGGAAATCTATTCCTGAAGCCTGGAAATGGCTCAAGGCAGCAAACTTTATAATCATAGGGCTTACCATGTTTTCCTTTCTTTCAGGAATACAATCCGGTATTACTGTTTTCTAATGTTTAGAAATAGATATTGAACATATTTGGTGTTATAGGTTTTTTTATTTGTTTTTGGTGAGATTACAGTTCCTGTAGCAGTTAATTCTTCAAGGGCAGAATCATAAGTTGGTCATTCTGTCTCTCTCTCTCTCTTTCTCCCATTTTTACTCTCTCCATCTCTCTTTTTTACTTAAATAAAAAGATTTACTGGTTAAGAACACCTTTAATCAATGCATATATAGAGGATAAAATCTAAGTTACTAAGGAATTTTATTAAATATGTAGATATTTTTAAAATATTTTGATCACATGTAAATTAAGACCCAGATCATAAACATAACAGCAATAAATCCATGTTTCTCCAAGAAGAATTTGTTAAATAATTATAGAAGAATGTCATGATATGTTTGCTATATACTTGGATACATGATAACGTCTATCATTAAAATTTTTGAATTGCATAAATTATTTCTAGAAAAGGGTCAAAAAGACCAAAACCAAGCAAGTAGAATATCCAGCTTTACTCATGGGTCATTCATATGATAGAAGTTATGTACAAAAGATAGCTGTAGGGGTAGAAACGGAGAGTCAACATGTAGAGGTTTATTGCTGAAACAATAAAGAATTTTACCAACCTCCACAGCCATATGCAAAATGTCTGTGGAGTGAAAAAGGAGAGAGCATACATTACTTTACATAACTATGTCATTAATCAGAAATACCAAAAAAAATACTGGTTCTTGGGAAATACTACATAGATAACCTATGAAAAGTCAGATAGAGCCAAAGAGAAAAACCAAACATTTTTTTTAAAATGGGAGAAGTAGATACAGAAACGACTGAGACTATAAAATTATAATGAAATCTACTGCCTATATTTCTTCAGCCAGCATTCTTCCTGACCATATTCCAACAGTATTTTGCCTATTTCATGCCACAAATTATTGTCATCATAGACAATAATGACTTCCAAGCTGCCAAATCCAAAGGTCATTTTCAGTCCTTATCTAGAAGCTGTCTCAACAACATTTGACATAATCACTATTTCCTGTTTGAAAGTATTTCTTTCCTTTGCTTCTAAGACAATACACATTTCTATTACTCCTCTTATCCCACTCAGTATCTATTTATGGTTCCTTCTCCTCCTCCTAACTTCTAGGTGTTTTATACTCCAGGACTCAGGCTTCGGTTTCTTCTCTACCTTCCACAAATGATCATAACCAGTCTGTTGACTTATAACCTATTGAATCTCAAGACTCTATCTCCATCCCAGACTGCTTCTCTGGACGCCAGATATTCTACTTTATTGCATATTATATGTCTTCATTTGGACATTAAATAAGCATCATAAAGTTAACATGTTCAAACAACATTCCCCTAACCTTCAATTTGTTTCCTTTTAATAATCCCTATTGCAATACATGTCATTAAAATCACCCAGTTTTTCCTTGATCCTTCATCCCTCTCAGTTCTATAATCCACATCTATTCCATTAGTAAATATCATTTTTGAGGTATATCCCAACCGAAATTTTGTGTAACTCTTTCATTGCTAGCACCCTGGTCTAACCATCATCTTTTCCATTCTGGACAATCACAATAACGTCTTAAATGGTCTTGCTATGACTGCTTCCCTCAAAGGTATGTTCTCCATAGAAGGTCAGTGTTGTTCATTTAAAAATGAGGTTCACGTTATGTCAACCCTACTCCAAACTTACCAAGGGCATCTCGTTATACAAAACCTGATATTAATCTTCATGTTGGCCCCTTGTTTACTCTGTGACTTCGTATTCTAACACTGTATATCGCAGTGACTCTGTTCCAGCCACACTGATTTTCTTACTGTTCTTGCAATATAATGAATACAACAAATATGTTGCCATATCAGGACTTCTGCATTTAAAGTTTCCACTTCCTGTATTGTTCTTTCCCAAAATAGTCAGAAGACTTAATCCATTTTTTATTTCATTTTGTTCACATGTAACTTCCTCAACAGATATTTCCTGGGCACAATCTCAAAAACGTCATTTGATGACCATCCATTGTGCTATTCCTAGCATTGATCATTATCTAAATCTGCTGTATATATTTGTTAGTACATTATAGTCTAATTGTCTCTACCCCACTCTAGGATATAATGTCCACAGGAACAAGTTTTGTGTTGTTTTGCCCATTGTTATATCTACACTGTCTAGAAAATAGTCATTAAATATTTGTTGGCAACTTAGATGTAATGAAAAATTGTCAAGAAAATATGTAGTCAAATTGATTTAATACACAGAGAAAATTTTAAAAAACAAGCAACTTTGAAATATTTTGATTCTATAATCCAGGAGTAGACAAACTTTTTCTGTGAAAGGTCAGACAGTAAATATTTGTAGAATATTTTGGGCCTTAGGTCCTTTGTTGCAATTACTCATACTACCATTGTAATGTGAAAACAGTCATAGGCAAAATGTAAATGAATGAGCCTGGCTCTAATACAGTAAAACTTTATTTATAGAAACAGACTATGGGGCAGACTTATCTGGCAGGCTGTATTTTGCCAATCACTGCTGCAATAAGTAAATCAACCAACCAACCAACTTACCTACCTACTTACCTATCTCTATATATCTCCATCCATATCTACTGTGCATACCTATACAGTATAGGTATTAGTTCTTATTATGCTCTGTGTAATACCAACATTGATGCCTTCAACAACTCAATTGCGTGGCTTTTTAATATTTCTAACTCTACTCTAAATACATGTGGGTGGTGGTTGTGGGGAGCATGGAATCTGGCAACAATTTTAAGTGCCTAGTACTGCCACATCCTATAGGAAGTTTATGCGCCACACATGTACGTGCACTGCAAAAATGTAACAAACACTGATCCTTCTTCCTCATTATAAAAGCTAGAGAATTACATTTAATTAAACCCCTTCCTTTTTTAGTTTTTTAAATAATTTTTATTTTTAAATTATAGTTTACATACAATATTATGTTAGTTTAAGATGCAAAAGATAGTGATTGGACATTTATATAACTTACAAAGTGATCACCCCAACAAATGTAGGACCCATCTGACACCATACATAGTTACTCTAATATTATTGACTATATTTCCTATGATATATTTTACATCCCCATGACTATTTTGTAACTACCAATATGAACTTCTTAATCCTTTCCCCTTTTTCACCCCTCCCTCCAACCCCCCTTCCATCTGGCAACCATCAAAATGTTCTTTATATCTGAGTTTGTTTCTGTTTTGTTTGTTCATTTATTTTGCATGTATGTGTGTGTTTCATGTTCTACATATAAGTGAAGTCATATGGTATATGTCTTTCTCTGTCTGACTTATTTTACTCAGCATAATATCCTCCAGGTCCATCCATGCCATCGCAGATGGCAAGAACCCATTCCCTTCCATGGCAGAGCAATATTCCATTGTATATACTTGTATGTACACCTCCTCTTTATCCAGTTATCCATTGAAGGACACCCAGGCTGCCTCCACATCCTGGCTATTGTAAACAATGCTGCAATGAACGTATGCATGCACACATCCCATCAAAGTAGTGCTTTGGGTTTCTTTGAATAAATACCCAGAAGTGGGATTACCGGCTCCTTCTTTGTCTCTTATTACAGCCTTTGTTTTAAAGTCTATTTTTTCTGGTATTGCTACCCCAGCCTTTTCTTTTTATTTTCTTTTCCAATTGCATGAAATAGCTTTTCCATCCCTTTAGTTTCAGTCTGTGTGTGTGCCTTTCGATCTGAAGTGAGTCTCTTGTAGGCAGCAATATAAGGGTCTCGTTTTCTTATCCATTCAGCCACTCTCTGTGTAGATTGGAGCTTTTAATCCATTTACATTTAAAGTAACTGTTGATAAATATTTAGTTATTGTCAGTTTATTATTCCTATTTTCGATCTTTTTTTTTCTTCTTATTCTTAAAGAAGTCCCATGAACATTTCATGTGACACTGGTTTGGTAGTTTTTTCCTGTCTGAGAAGCTCTTTTATTTTTCCTTCAATTTTAAATGATAGCTGTGCTGGGTAGAGTAATCCTGTTTGAGGTCCTTCCTTTTCATCACTTTTAATATTTCATGTCAATCCCTTCAGGCCTGCAAAGTTTCTGTTGAGAAATCATCTGACAGTCTTATGGAAGCTCCCTTCTAGGTCACTAATTGATTTTCTCTTGCTACCTTTAAGATTCTTTGTCTTTAATCTTTGGTATTTAAATTATGATGTGTCTTGGTGTGGGCCACTTTGGGTTAATCTTGTTTAGGACTCTCTGCACTTTCTGGAATTGTATGTCTATTTCCTTTGCTAGGTTAGAGAAGTTTCCCGTCACTATTTCTTTAAACAGGTTTTCAGTTCCTTACTATCTCTCTCTTCTCCTTCTGGTACCCCTATAATGTGGATGTTGGTATGCTTGATGCTGTTCCAGAGGCTCCTTAAACTCTCCTCATTTTTTTGAGTTCTTTTTTTCTTTTTGCTGTTCTGATGGGGTGTTTTCTGCTACCTATCTTCCAAATTGCTGATTCAATCCTCTACTTCATCTAATCTACTGTTGATTTCCTCTCATATATTCTTCATTTCAATTATTCTAGTTTTAATTTTTGACTGGTTCTTTTTTATGTTTTCTACCTCCATTTTTGTTTCCTATCTCATTGTTGAAGTTCTCACTAAGGTCGTTGAGCATCCTTATGACCAGTCCTTTGAACTCTGCATCTGAAAGATTGTTTGTCTCCATTTTCTTTAGTTCTTTGCTGGAGTTTTGTTCTGTTCTTTCATTTGGGATATGTTTTGTTGTCTCCTCATTTTGGCTGACTCCTTATGTTTGTTTCTATGTATTAGGTAGAGCTCCTATTTCTCCTGGTCTTAATACAGTGGCCTTATGTAGCAGGTGTGCTATAGGGCCCGGTGGTACAGTCTCTCTGCTCCCCTGAGCTGGGTGCCAGGTGTGTCCCTTGTGTGGGTTGTGTGTGTCCTCCTGTTATAGTTGAGCCTTGGTTGCTGTTTGCATGTCAATGGGAGGGAATGAATGCTGAATGGTTGTTAGGACTGGCCATGACTACAGTGGAAGAACTGTTGTGCAGTGGCTGACCCTATGGAGCAGGATTTGCTTTAGCAGGGCACTGGTGCCTGCCCAATCTGCTCTCTGGGTGTATTGTTTGCTCTCTGGGACCTTGGTGGGGCTTTGGTGTCATCAGAAGCTGACCACTGGTGTGTTGGTTCTAGAGCCTCTTAGAAGGGGCTCTGGTGCATTCCAAGGTCAGCCAATGCCTGTGCCCTGCTAAGGCCACTTTGTATGAACTCCAAAGTGATGTGCAGATGGTTGCCATTTGTTCTGGGCTTGGAGGTTCCTGGAAGAGGCTATGTTGTGAATGAGGGCAGCTGTCACTACCAGTGCTGGGCTCGGGGCTGCTTAGCAAGAAGTATGGGACACGCCAAGGCCAGATGCTGGTTGTTTGGGGTTTCTGAACCTTTGAGAAATTTTAGGAAAGTCTGCAGCATAGGCCACAACAGGTCGTTTGCATGGAAAAGTCACTGGAAGTGACTTTGGTGTGATGGTAAATGGGGTGGAGCAGGATCTTAGTGAATCAGAAGTGGGGAGTGAACAATGCTAGCTAGCTAAGTTTATGGAAGCTCAGATATGGTACCCATCTGCACATGCAAGCTGGGTGAGGGGAGGGCTGAACAAAGAAACAATGGCTTCTGCCTGCTCCTCCATTCAGGAGAAAGCTGCTCCTCCAGCTCTCACTCTGACTCCAGACAATCCAGTTCCTCTTCATATGTCCCTGCACTTTTCGAGCTGCTGCCCCAGCATTGGAACTCAGAATGAGTTGAGTCTGTCAGCAAGGAAGTCTGTGCATGGTCCCTTTAAGAGGAACACCTGGGATTCCAGCAGCCCTCCTCACTCAGCCACAATCTCCACTGGTTTTCACAGCCAGATGTTATTTGGACTTGTCTCATAATTGGCACTGGAACCCTGGGCTGGGAAGCGTGGTGTGGACCTGGGACGCCTCGCTCCTCATCGGGGAACCTCCTCAGCTGAGATATTCCTCCTGATTTTTAGGTGTCACACATGAATGTGGGACCAGCCTGTTCTGAGTCTCTGCTCCTCCTACCAGTCTTGATGTGGCTTCTTCTGTATATCCTTACTTGTAGGATTTCTATTCAGCTAGACTTCATGCAGTTCTTATTGATAGTTCTTGTGTAGTTTAGTTGTAATTTTGATTTTGTGAGAGGAGGCAAACACAGCATTTTCCTACTTTGCCATTTTCACAGGGAGCTCCAGGCATGTTGTTTTCTATGTTGATCATAGCAATGTAAACAATTGTCACAACTCTTTGAATTTATCACTTACGATCTCTGCATTTTATTGTATGTAAATTATGCATCAACTTTAAAAAAGGAATATTATCAATAATAAATCTTTAGCAAAATATTGTCTCAAAATTTTTCCTTTAATATTTTGAAATTTTCTGTGAATCAGAACATTCAATAACGAACAAAATTCTATAGTCTTTGTCCAAAAAATAATTTGAAATAGGAAGATTCTTGCAACTGAATTTGGAACTCTGCTACTTTCTCAAGGGTGACAACTTTTGACATTCTCTTTTCAGGTGTCCTAAAATATTCTTGTGATAGAGAAAAATTGAATCAAGGACTTCTAATGGTCTATAAGATTTTATATGTGCTTTGTGGTTGCTATATTTCAGCTTTGTTTTGGTGATTTGACATTTCTTGATTTTAATCCAAGGGAAAAAAGACAATAATAATCATGCTAGGACAAACTTAAAACAAGCATAAATAATATTTACCTCCATAATAACAGGGTATTCAAACTTCCAAATGTGATGATATATGCACTAAAATGTACTGGCATTCATGTTTTGCCTTACTAATGGCTTCAAAACTGCTTAACACTTCTTGAAACATCTTCACCATGAATTAATATTTTTATATGTAATAAAATTAAAAATCAAATTTATTAAAAATAATCTTATGCTTCTTTGTGTAGCAGCAAAGACATAAAACATACTGATATCACATTACAAGCATTCAACATAAGTAATGAATGAGGTTAGGTTCCATGTAACTTTCAATAAGGTAACAATAAAAATATTGTTTTGTATTTTCTAGAATACTGATCTACATAAATGAGAACACATCTGTGATCTCAACTGATTCCAACATGTGGTTTCCAACTGTTATTCAGTGATCTCCATCCAAGTTCAGCTCACTAAGTAATCACAATTAAAAGCCCTACCATAAAACTGAGTGCCTGCCTCCAAGTCTTCATACTACTGGGTTTCCCTGAAAATAAGACCTAGCCAGACAATCAGCTCTAATGCATGTTTTGGAGCAAAAATGAATATAAGACCCAGTCTTATTTTACTATAATGTAAAACCAGGTCTTATATAATATAATGTAATGTAGGGTAATAATATAATATAATATAATATAATATAATATAATATAATACTGGGTCTTACATTAATTTTGGCTCCAAAAGACACATTAGAGCCGATTGTCTGGCTAGGTTTTATTTTCGGGGAAACGGGGTAAAACCATAACAGCAGGTTTCTGCAGTTTCTTGTGCAAAAGAAATAAAATGTGTTTGAGAAACAAGTCAGGCACAAAAGACTACATATTATATAATTCCATTTATAGGCAATGTATGAAAAAGGTAAAATTATGGAGGCAGAAGACAGATCAACAGTTGCCTAATCTGGAGCTGGTGGAAAGGAGGAGATGGGGATTAACCATAAATGGATATAAGCAATCTTACTAGGATGATTGAAATATTCTAAAACTGGATTATGGTAATGATCATACAACTTGGTAAATTTACTAAAAATCACTGGATTGTACACTTAAAATGAGTAAATTTTATGGTATGTAAATTATACCTCAGCAAAGAATAAAAACATGTAATTGTGTTTAAGTAGTGAAGCTAACCGACATTCTCTAAATTAGGATCTAGTTCTTCACACATCCAGATGTTGACACAAAGGAGAAAAAAATAACAGTTACTACTATAGAAGAACACATATTATTTCTGACTGTTAAGTGATTAACACATTTTGACAATTAAGTTAAAATAGGTACTTATAGAAAGTTAAATATGAAACCCCCAACTTCCTTGCTAAGTGGGTGGGGGGAAACACTCCAAACTTAATGTTTAGAGTGCTCTCCAAGATATATATGGAGAGATGCTCATTAGCAATGTTTTCATATACTTTTTTTTTCCTCACAAGTTAAAGGCATTGTGTTTCTCATTTTAAGAGAAGCAAGATGGTGTGGAATACCTGCTCTTTCCCCCTAGTTATACATAATTAGGATTTCAATTAAATTTAACTCAATTAATATAATGTGATAAAATAAAAATACTTAATTTGGTTAGAGTTTCTCAGCTTTAGTAGCATTTTGGGGTAATTTGATCCTAATTATTCTTTGTCGTGGAGGCTATCCTACGGATGACAGAATGTTTAACAGCATGCCTAGCTCCCACCCACTAAATAATAATTGGAAAGATACTTCCAGAAAGATAACCGTAATGAAAACCATTTAAAAACCAGTGTATATATTGCTTGTAGGTATGTATAATTCATCACACTTTTAGTATGGGGGATTATATATGGGAGATAAGGAGAATGAAGTACTTACGTACTTATGAATGAAGTACTTATGGAGTTAAAGGGAGGCTTCAAATGCATTAATGAGGTTACAATACAGAAAAAAGATCTCAAATAAATACAGTCCAAATGTTTATAAATGAGGCGGCAGGAACATTTGTTTTGGTTAAATTATTCTTGGTAATTTTCCATACATTTGACATTTTACGTCTATGTGTAATGATTAATGAACATATAATGATTAATAATCTGAGCTTCATAGTATTACGTTCTATATCATAGGGGTCCTGGAAGGTTTGGAGAGTTTTTCTATTCTCATCTTTGTTTATAGAATCAGGAAGAGGAGCATTAACAAAATAAAATGGCATCCCTAGAAATTGCAACAGTCCCATGTATGACAATGTTGCTATTTCACTCCTTTTATCAACATGGCTTACTCTCTAAAATAATGGCAATAATTCACAATATAATCACCAGGGAGGCAAGTTTACAAATGTATGATTAAAATATATTACATTTCAAAAATTGAGGACAAATTATTCTTACTGTTGACACAAAATTATATGATAGTCAAGGTGATATCAAATAATTACCTTAAATTTCTCAACAAGTGCAGAAAATTCTTAGCATATTGTGATGATCCATTTTGGTTATTATTTCATAGTTTGGTTAAAGAAATTTTTAAACACTAGATGTCAAATAATGTCCCTTCAAACAAAAATAACTCCATATTGCAAACTACCGATAAAAGTAGTTCTATTGGGAGTTATTCCTACTCTCAGAAATTATCACAACAAACAGTTTACATTATAATTGAGATAATAAAATTGCAGATTTTCCCCCTTTTAATTTTACAGTTGAGAGATCTCTTAGAGGTTGTTTAGGTCTTATTTTTTAGACATGGAAAATAAGATTCAGAAAGTTCAGGTGATTTCCTTCCCCAAGGTCATTCTTAGCATAGCTGAGTCTAGAACTCAAATCTTCATCCTTCTATGTTCTTTCCACACTGACAAAGTGAATATTATCTTTTTATTATTATAAAAGATATTATTGTTTTATTTTAGGAAAGAGTATTTTATAATACAAGATAATGGCTTAATCGGTAACTGTATGCCTAATGTGCATTTCAGAACGCATTAAGAATGTTAATGTTGTTATTAGGAGAAAAGGCTTTTATTGCAGCTTATGCTTTCATTTTTCCCCCCATTTATTGCGTCATCCTAGTTCTTAAACGGAAAAAAAAAAATCAGGTTCAGTCAGCAACTTATAACCAGTGCAAACTCCATGACACTATCAAGATGACAGCCTCAAGGTCAAAAGACTAGATCATCTCCACATCAGTCAATTCTATGAAACTCAAGGACATCGATCATTGGGAAGGATGAGCTAACCTATCTCCCCTAGGCACACTGACTGGTTTAATAATGTTTACAGCATCTGTTTGCATGCAATTTGAATCCTTCCATTCTAAGGCATTCAAGATATACTAGAGTAAATATGCTGTTTATTCTCTGAACTGATGGCGCTTCCCTGTTTGCTTTTATTGCTGTTTCATTTAGCTCAACAAATCTAACTATCTTCTTTATCTTTTCCTTTGAGGCTCAGAATTTGGAGCTCTTACAAAGAGCTACCTGGATAAGGCTCGCTCATGACAGGAAAGCTACCACTGTCTTGACACACTGATGTAAAATTGTTAAAAATTAGTTCAATACTCAATGATTTGACTAATCAACTTGCTACAATTTTCCCCTCAAGACGTATGTATATTCCCATTGTTACTAAAACAGATCATGATTTGTTTTCATTTGTGGCTTGGCTTAATGGTGCAGGGAGAAAAGCATTGAATTTGGAGTAAGAATACTTTACCTTAGCGGTTTATATACTAAATCAAGATCATTTACCTCTCTGGGCATAAATATGTCATGAGAATAAGGATAACAATACAAATTATATGAGTTTGGGTAATAATTAGCTGCTGGTGACAGAAACCCAAAGTTTATGCTCTCTCAGAAAAGTCTGAGCTAGTGGAACAGGATTGATCTGTGATTAATGGTATCCAGAGACCAGAATCCTTTTATTTTGTTCTTCTATTATTCATGGTCTGTGTGTCATTGTTCAAGGAACCATCATTTCGATGTAGGGATAAGAAGAAAGAAGGAAATAAAAATGGAGAAATAAAGCGTACACAGATATTGACTCTAGAAAGGACAGATATATGGCACAAAGAACTTCAGTCCCATTAGCCAGAACAGGTATGCGGCCATACCTAGCTGCAAGGGAGACGGAAAATATGGTATCGATTCTAGATGGACTTATGTGTAGACAAAAAGTAGGGCCTCTATTGTCATAGTGAAAAGGAAGGACATATTGGGAAACAACCAGCATCTCTGTCACACCTACCATGAGAAAAGCTGCTAGTTTACCACAAACATTTGAAATCCATTCTGGCCCCATGGCATTTAGATGTTACCATTTGACTATATTCTTCAGATTGGGATGTGAGTAAAAACGATGTGCACCATTTTTAGGCCTAGGTCTTTTAAGATTATAAGTATTCTTCCTCCATGTTCTCGTTGCAGCTTGTACCTTTCCTTTGAGCTAGCTAAAACCTGAATTATAAGGCATCTACTTTTCTATGTAAATGAAGACAATAACTCAAGAAACAGAGAAAACTGGAAGGACTTAGTTCTCTACATGACCATGCAGAACAAGAACACTTGCTAATATGGACCACTTACCCAGAATTAGTATGTTAGAGAGACATAAAATTCTATTTTTTTTCTATGTGTTATAGCAGGTAAGCCTAACCTTGAATGGTATGTTTACCTCACAGGGATGTTTCTAGAAATTAAATGATGTAATGTCTATAAAATGCTGGCATTGCCTGACCATAGCAATAAGCACATAAATAAGTAAATAATAAACAAGTATACATACATACATACATACGTACACATATATACCACATATAAATGTATATAACTATGTATATTTATATTTATATGCATTATTATTATATGTATATCTGTGTGTGTATAACTATATAAATAGAAGCAGTTATCTCTTGACATATCTGGGTCTTCCAAAATGAATTTTACATCAACCATTACACGTAGAAAATAAATAACAACATATCAAATATACTTTGCAGATTTGGTAAAAAAAACAAACAAACCAAAAAAAAACACGCATTATTGTTGCCCTGATAAAATAAGCCAAAGCCTTACGTTGTTTATATAAACAAAGATGGTATATGGACCAAAACTATCTTAACTTATATGCATCAATCCATCCCTTTATGAGGCCTCCAATGGAGTACATAGGATAAGGCCAGCACAACGATTAAAGAATATCATCATCACCATCATCCATGGCTTGATTGCCCTGTAAAATGTATGTGCTTCTTGCTTCTAACCACAAAATTAATTCTCATATACTTTCTGTCTGATATAAACATTTATCCAAATCACTTTCATCAAATGCCTAAGGGAATGAAGCAAAATAGGTACTGAGAAAGGGTATATATCCTGACAGAGTATATGTAACGCATGACAAGACACCGTTCTCAGGTCTTACTGTTTCTCCGATGCTTAAAGCTATAATATCAGATGTGTGTTGGATTTTGCTTGAGCATGCAGCCCCAAACTCCAATTTTCTTTTCCCTACCCCAGGAAAACTGTCACTGCTTCTTGTTTGTCCTCTACCTGCTCAGTGCCACAAACACACAAATTCTTTGAGGAGAGAAAGCAGGTAAATGTTTATCTTAGCTCAAAATATTTTAATTCTTTCGGGTATCCTAGCTTCTCAAGTCCTGACTTCTTTGTTTGCCTTCTAATAGCCTCAAAAATTATTTTTGTATTTCATGTAGTTTTTAGAAATATTCTGGATGGATAAGTTAGTCCAGTGTAATATGTTACAACAAAAAGAAACACATGTCAGTTGGGGATGGAATCACTGCCAGCTTCCAAGATGAAGCCAAATGATCCCCATCTCCTGGTCTCTTTAACCTTGGCCAGTTTCCTCTCACAGTATGTTAGGTTTGGTCTGCTGGAACTTACAACACAGAAAGAGCAAAATATCACTACTAAGGCTATGTTATAAAATGTATTGTACCTCCTGCCTCACTCTTGAATCCCTTGCTCTGGAGGGAGTCAGTGTCATGTCATGTGGACATGCAGCCTGTGAAAAGGCCAAGTGGTGAGAAACCGAGTCCCGCTACCAAGAGTCAGCAGAAAATGAGGTTTCCTATCAATGGCCAGATGTGTGAGTCATCTTGAAAATGGATACTGCAGCCCTAGTCAAACTTGGATGACTGAAGCCTGAGCTGACAGTTTGACCAGGACCTCATGAGACACTCAAAACCCGAAACATTCAGCTAGGTTGTTTCTGTATGCATGATCCTCAAAAGCTGTGTAGGATGACAAATGTGAGTGTGTTCTTTAATTGTGGTGCAATCTGTATCAAATAAAATTTACCATCTTAATCATTTTTAAGTATATAGTTCAGCATTGTGAAGTATATTCACAGTGTTGAGAACTCTCTTGTTCAGGGTAGAAGTGAGATTCCTGGGTCAACACAGCCAATTTTATAGTGTCACTATATTTTTATTCTTATGAAAGAGGATAAATAATCCTCCCTAAATATAGTATCCATAAGGAGAATCAATTTTTCCTCATAAAATGCTATATACTTCTCAGATAGACACTTATCTATATAAGGCACAGTAATCTTGTATTTATTAATTATAATTGCTTACTCATCCCAGACTATCAAGAGTCACCCTCGGGGATACTTCGCAAAGCCATCCACGTGGTTAGATTAAAACGAAAACAAAAATACATAGAACTTTGATGAAGTACAAAAAAACACAATTAAGTAGAAAATCACTGTACTGTTCCTATTTGAAGGTGAATCAATCTACTCCCATTGTGTGATTTTCGCCTTAGCTTCATGGTAAATTATCACTTCTCTATCTTTTCTAGCTATCTCCTACCGAGTTCTATAGTCCCTGCCATAACATGAATAGTTAAAAATAATTACTAATTTTTTTGTCATAGTTCCACACCAGGTACACTATTCTAAATAGTTTAAATATTAATGTAGCTGATTCACAATTTAAAAAATTTAGTACATGTATTTGTATCTATCTAATGAGGGGGGAATCATACTTTTTTAGTCCACAGTGTCGGAAACTGTATGATTTATATAGTTGTGGAAGCATTCCAGTTCTGACATAAAACAGAAACAGATGTATCTGCAATGAGATCCACGTGAAGGGAATGTAAAAAACTTTCAAATACAGAAAGCAAGACAAAATCTTTCTTAAATAAATAACATTGTGATATATACATATATATACACACATATATATTACATATGTGTATATATGTATATGATATATATATATATATATATACCATATATATATATATATATATATATATATATATACCATATATATAATATATATATAGTCTCCTTCAGATGACTTTAAAGTATCCATAATGGACAAAATGTCTAAGTGACATCATTCCAAGAACCAGGACACATGTCGATTAGGAGCTGGGTGAGATAATGCCTAACATTATGCACTCAGGCACTGTCACTGGAACTGGGAAGTGCTAAACAGTATGAATGTCTCTCCCTTTGAAACTTCATGCATTAATAACCACCAATAACAAGATCTGTATAGTATTCCATATTTTTAAAAAATCATACATATCTTATTTCACATTTCTCGTTTGATCAATCCTTATGAGGTAGGAAAGTTTTACATACATATATATGTGACTCTCTTTCATTTGGATCACTATAAGCCTGCCAAATATAACTGTGCATGAGATGAGGCAGGAGATCTGGAACTTAGACGTTCAGCATAAAACTTAGAGCATAAAAGAGCTACCACTTCCAAGGAAGAAAAAAAGAAAAACTAGACATGTGTCTACCCACCCTTGTACACACCAAGGAAGATTACCAGATATCAAGAGTAAGGGAAAGAAAAATGTACCCCCCCCAAAAATGAAACCATAGTATGAGGTCTGACAATTAAGTTCACAAACTCATCCTAGAAAAAGTACTACACACCTCATTGCAGACTATCACTACAGTCACCTTCAAAGTACTCCCCTTGGGAAGCTATGCCTCTACGCCAGCACCTAGTCCACCCTTCAAAGCAATTTTGGAACTCTTTTTCTGGAATGGCCATCAGAACTGTCATCATATTACCTTTGGTGTCCTGAATGTCATCAAAATGTCTTCCTTTCAATATTTCCTTTATCTTTGGGTAAAGAAAGAAGTCATTGGGGGCCAGATCAAGTGAGTAGGGACAGTATTCCAATACAGTTATTTGTTTACTGGCTAAAATCTCTCCACAGACAGTGCCCTGTGAGCTGGCACATTGTTGTGATGCAAGAGCCATGAATTGTTGGCAAAAAATTCAGGTCATCTAACTTTTTCACACAGGCTTTTCAGCACTTCCAAATAGTAAACTTGGTTAACTGTTCATCCAGTTGGTACACATTCATAATGAATAATCCCTCTGATATCAAAAAAGGTTAGCAACATCGTCACAACAGTTATCCAACTTAATTGACTTAATTGTCAGACCTTCATATGTTAGATTGCATTATGTAATCCCCAGTATCATACAATTGCCTTTTGATCAAACCAGCTCTCTCTCATGATTTCCTGCACTCTTCCCAAGGTATAGCATCCAGCCTATCAAGAGAGTCTTAAGGGTCAAAAAGACTAACATAGGTACTCCTAGTCGCTACTGACCACTGAGACAGGACCGAACGGAGTCTCACCTCCTGACCACACAGTACCTCCCCTACCTCATGCTCTCTGCTTCCTGCCTCTTTCCTGGGGCTTCCTTATTACACAGGAGGAATAGAGTACTGTGGAATCCTCCTGGGCACACATGCATATGCAACCTTGAAATGCAGTGCAATTCTCAGCCATGGGTTGAACTTTTTAACCAGTAGGAGACAGAATCCAGGAGACAAAGTCCTTCGCCTTTCTAACTAACTCTCCCTCCTCATCCTGCTTTTGACACACAGTGATGCTACTGATATGCAATTTATAAGGCTACTCAGGGGCATGATCCCAAGGATGAAGCTGTCAGTCACATTTAACTGTCGCCAGACAGATGACATGTCTCTTCACACTGCCTCTTGGTTCTTTCCTGCTTTCCTCCTCTTGTCCCACATTCCTACTCTCTGTAATCATACTCCCTTTAAAAGAATACCATATTAGCCTTCTTCTACAAGCTTTGCTTTTCTGGACCTCAGATAAAAACATGAAACCAAATGCCACACGTAGATGTGAGATACAAATTCACACAATGAAATGAGAGAGCCTCCTGTTGAGAAATTGACAAAATCTGGTATCAAACTGTCGAAACGTCTATTGATCTGACTGAAATAAGAAACTGTTCCTGTAGAAACACTTTCATAGCAGAAGGCTCATGGGACACCCACAAAGGATACTCCTTTCATCAGCTATGAGCTCAAAATACAAACCACACGAATAAATGAACTTTCACAAGTGAAAGTAAATAGTGCAAACACAAAGGAAAAAAATTTTTTAAAATAGAGTACATTGAATGAATCTACTTAAAAATGTTTAAAATAATTAAATATATAAAATAAGGAGAAAACAAAAGCAAATAACCAAATAGTATTATCTAGAACAGGTACATTTTTACAGAGGAATTAAATAAAATTTCCATTAATGTAAAATAGAGTAATTGGCAATAAAAACTCAGTGTATAGGTTAAACAGTAGATTACACAACGATAAAGAAAGAATTATTGAACTGAATTTGATGTATAAGGAAATGACCCTAAATGGAGCACAGAAAATAAAAACATTATAAGAATGGTCATTTTCCATGGGCAACAGAATTTAAAGGTCCAATACATGTCTATTAGAAATTTCGGAATGAGAAAAGAAAGAGACTGGGTGATATACAATGTTTAATGCTCCAATGGTTGAACAATTTTCCATAATTGAATCACCGCAAAGTTGTCTGGCTTACTTTTCTTTCCATTTTAGGATGCAAAAATAATGTCATTTGAAAAATGAAATTTGTTTTTAAAATTTTAGCACAGTTTGTTTTGGGCAGTCATATTTGAAACTGCTAGATTGGTATTTCTCTGTCTATGGTGTTTTTTGTTCATAAGGTATGACTTTCAGTTAGTAGCCAGATATTCCTAACACCAGATTTTTGTTTTCAACTTCCCAGGAAAAAATAATCCTTTATAGACTTGGAATCACACAGACCTCTTAATACCATATGGGATCTACGAAAGTATGTTACAGAAAGTTGTCTGTGTTGTCGCTTTACACCGAGTGAATTGGTTTCCATAGACATCTCTATAGAGCATGCCGCAAAATGAGCAGAATCAAGGATTTATTCATATTTCTACTGAAATTAGACTAAAACGTAAACTTTTAAAATATTTGGAAAAGGTGAATATTTTTAAAGCATTTTATTATTATATATTTCATCTAGGTGTGATTTTCTCTTTTTCATATTTATCCTGCTTGGGATTTTTCTAACACTTTTGGCTCTGAGGGTTGGCTGATATTTCAACAACTTTGGGACATTTGGGAACATTGCTTCTTTATTTTATTTTTCTGCACATTCTCTCTACTCTCATTCTAGTATCCCAATTACTTGGATGCTAGATAACATCATATCATTCCACATATCGTTGTTCATTTCTTTTCCCAAAATTTCTGGTCTCTATTCTACAGAGTGGATCATTTCTGTTGATTTACTTTTAACTCAGTATGCAACTGTTCTTTTCTTATAGTTTCCATTTCTTTGCTAGAATTTTCTATCTACTTATTTTGTACATCTGTTTCTGCAAGTCTATTATATTATAATACCTGTTTTAAAGTTCATGTCTGATCATTCCAACAGCTGGCTCATTTCAGGGCCTATTTATATTGAACACATTTTTTGGTGTTCATTTTTTGGTGTTGATGAAAATCAACATTTTTATACTGAAAAATATGAATGGTATAGGGAGACCTCAGGCATCAAGTTGTTTTCCTTTATAGGATGTTGACTTCTGATCTGCCGATGAGAATAAAATTATTGACAAATGCTCTTGGTTTAATGTTTTGCCAGTGCTGGTCTATTTTGTTTTTGTTCTTGTATTTTACTCGGGTGTTTGGTCTTTATCGATAAGGTGTGTCTTTTCTGGGGTCCTCACTGAATGCCTGAGGTACTCAGTCAACAAGGCCTCCCCAAGGTCGCCAGGGAGGTCATTCCATGGCCCCAGCACTTCACCACCTGTGACCTCACTGTTCAGCTCCACGGCAGCCACTCTCTGCTAAGCCTCTTTAAGATACCTCCTGTGTCTTGTCAGCCCAGCACGAGGTCAGTGACCCTCAGGGAACCCATCCTATGTCTCGGCCTTACTTCCCAGCACGGCTTCTCGACATAAACCTCTTTCCTTCCAAAGCCCAGCTGCTTCTACAGCCTAGAATTTCTCAATTCAGCAAGACCTCCTTACACCTCTGGGATTCAGCCTACCACACAGCATTCTGGAAAGTGCCCTCAGGCATCAAGTCAGGGCACAGATAAGGATCATCACCCAAGGATCACCATCTTGCATTGCCTGTTGTCCAATGCCTGAACAACACTGTCTCATATAATATACATTGTGCAGTTTTGCAGTTCCTAATGGCAGGAGGGTGAGTCTGGAATCAGTTACCCAACCATGGCCAGAAGTGACGTTTCTATAGCATTGTGTTTAAGAACAGAAGCACAAATAAAAAATTGGAAACAAACTAAATATTCATCAGTACATAACTGGTTAGATAAATTATGCTGCATACCTATCTTTAATCTCTATCCTGCCTTTGAAAACAATGACATGGAAAGCTGCCTAAAACACATTGCTAAATTAAAAAATAAAAAACCAAAAAAACACACAGAAAAACACAGTGTTCACGAAACCACCATTCTGTAATAAGTGTATATGTATGTGTGTAGGTAAGCAAAATGAGAAAGAAAACTGCAAAGATAAATTTAAAACTGCTAATCTATGGTCACTTCAAAGAGTATGAGTGGAAACAGCAGTGTATATATACTTTGTGTTTCAGTCTACATGCTTTAATGGTATTTGAATTGTTCACAAAGTGAAAATGCAATGATACTTTTTATTTATTTTTTTTAAATTAAAGTTTATTGGGGTGACAATTGTGAGCAATGATACTTTTTAAAATAAAATAATTAAGAGAACTTTATGTTGGTAAATTGCTCAGGAATCACTGTCTACACTTTTTACTCTTCTTTTGTGAAATACCTGCTGTAAGTTCAAGTTGAAAGCATCTGTAGTAAGCAGAGTGGACAGACTCACAAAAACATCATTATTTTCCTGGTACTGCCTTGCTACCTTTTAGTCTTGATACCCAATCTACGCAGCAGTCTCTCTCACTCTTCCAGTGTTTTTAAGTGCTGCATATCTGAAATTCTCCTTTCCTGCCATTACTAGAAGCCCCGACAGGAAGGATCCACCCTCTCTTGCAAATCTGACATGCCAATTTTGAAGGAGGATTTGAGTAATAAACACTTGACAGAATTTATTTCTTTTCAAATTGGGAGACTCGGAGTCCCTCTCCTTAGCCCCCTCCGGCCCAGGTTTGAATATTTGAAAACTACTTTTATGTCTTTCAAAATCTTGACAGGCAAGTGGATTCGGAACACGCCAGTAATATGTCAAGCTGTATCAGCCCCTCTGTCTCTGGGAATGATTGAGACTATCTTATAGGATCAGTTTCCAAACAATGAGTCACTCAAAATCAACTGGTTCAAACAAGAATTCTTTTCCTGAGAGTTCAAAAATCCATGGTAATTGGAACTGGAAATGACTCGGGTCACCCAATGATTTCTCCACCTTCCACCTTTCTCCTCATCACCACTCTATCAAATCAGTCACACTCATAATTATGAGTTCCCCTACTGAAACTATTGGGAATATAATACAGTCATTGGTAAATATTTTTATCAAACAATGTATTCTATGTATTCCAATTTCACTTAACTCCATATATGCATTATTAATTTGATACTCCAGTATACTCATAAATCTCGCTATCAGAATTTCTGGAATCTGGAAAGAGATTGTTTAATTTCAGTCCTGGGTCTGTCAATCATTGGTTGTGCAACTTTGGTCAACTTATTTAACTTCTCTGTGCTTTTTTTTTTTTTTCTCATCAGTGAAATAGGGATCATAATGATACCTATATCATAGGATTGTTTGACAGCTAAGTACTTTGTGTTAAAAGTACATAGGCCATAGTAAACTTAATATGAGATAATTGGAATCACCCAAATCCATGTGGTCTTCATTGTTAATACTATCTCCCAAATGTTTAAATCAGCTTACTCTCTCTTATAAACCAGTAATGGTTTTCCCTGAGTTGATTGAATGATTATGTATGTATGTATGTATGTATGTATGTATGTATGTATGTATTTATGTTTTTAAGGACTTTGCTGTGCTAACCCAAGAATAATTGCTTATTCTGTCCCATGAATAATGGCTGTAATAGCAAAAGAATGAGCCCCAAACTCAAAGCAAGTACTCAGTGAGTTTTATTTGAGCTCCCCACTACTTGTATGGACTCTTCACATAGTAGTTTACCAATGTGTTAGATGTCACCGTGGGTGCTCAATAAGTGCATAATCAATGAAGGATGATTTTCGGAGAAAATATATATGATATATTATCATTTCCATTTGATATTAATAAGGCACTAGGAGTCATTGAACAAATTAAGTACTTTATGGGTTTCTCTCTCTCTCTCTGTATCTGCCTGCCTGCATGCCCCTCACACACACACACTGACACACACACACACACACGTGTGTGTGTGTGTGTGTGTGTGTAAATTTTGCCCCTACAACTGAGTCACTAGGGAGGGACTTGAAATTCTACATCCTGTTCTTTAGAAAGCATTCTTCACTAGGAGGAGGACCTCCAGTCTCTAGTGTCAAGAAAGAACTGAAATTCTTATGCCTGCATCCAGTCCACCATACCCATACTACGAATACTTCCAAAATGGTGGGACTAACTAATTCCACATAAACCTTTTCCTCTCCTACCTTTGTAACTACTTTTCCTCTTGATATTCACTTTAAGATGACCCTATTAATTCAGAATGAGGAGGAGCAGGAGATAGTAATTTTGTCTGGCCCACACAATGCCCTTCCAAAGGTAATACACAGAGACCTGAATTAAGAGAGGATGTTGCCATGGAGAAAACTGAGGACAAGGTTTATAGGCTAAGGCAAGACTATGGTTGAAGTGTTTAAGGAAAAACAAGAACCCAGTGTAGCTGAAGAGGAAAGAATGAGGGAAAGAACGGCCCGAAATGTGACCGGAAACGCATCTCATTTAGAGGTTTCCTCATGTTAGAGGTTTCCATCAGACATTTGGATTTTACTCTGAATGAAGTGAGAAGCCATTGGAGGGGTCCAATAGGGTGAGACATTGTTTTCCTGTGCGTTAAGATCCTTCTGGCAGCAGTGGGCAGTAACAGACTGAAGTGACCTGAGAGAAGATCATAAGGCTGTAGAAGGCATCCACTCTTCTGTTGCTTTGTTTTATGGTTACACTAACACCCATCACACTTCCTGTTCTATGTTAAAATAGCCGTGAGGTCAGGGATAACTTGAGACTGATTATTTTTCCCCATTGCAATCATTACCATATCTCTTATTTCTCAAAACATTTCTTAAAGAATAATAGTTATGAAAACAATGGGATTTCTCTGGTTTTTAAGGAGGCAACTTTTAATTACCATTTTAATTTTAATTGTAACAATGTTTCCATTGTTTTGAATAAAAAGTCTTCCAGATTAGAGATATGGCATAATCAAAAGACTTGGCAAAGCAATATAGACCATCTCCTACGCATTACAGTAGCGTAAAGAGGAATATTTATTAAATGGCCACTTGAACAAATGGTTCCATAGAAAAATACTCTTTGATTATCTATGTTGGCTATCCCCCATCAGCATTATATTTACATCAGCCTAACAGGATTTTGTAATGCTTCAAATGAACTAAATCTGCATATTTGACATGCATATGCTTGTAAAATCTGCATAGTATTTAAGTCATTACATAATCTTGCTCAATAGAGATAAGAGACAAGACACACAAGCAACCTTGTAACTTTCTTTCCTCTGATCAAAAATTTACTTCATTCTTTTGTAAAAAGGAGGACACTCAGCCTCCTCTATCATTTCTGAACTGATAGGCGTAACTTGGCTGATGTTATCTTCCGATTGTAAATCTCCATGCAATGAGAAAGAGATACAACATAAACCTGATGATTGTAAACAGTATTAAACAACTAGAAGCTAAAGGCCTTGCAGTGTCAAGGAAGGGGTGAAACACTGAATAGTAGATAAGGTCTAAAGAACTCCCCAGGGGAAATGATAAAACATGGATTGTTAAAATTATGTGACCATCTGCTTTTCTTCCTTTTGATTAAGTCTTAACCACACACACACAAACACACACATAATTATGTTCTTCTAAAATCTAAAAGTAAAAAAGGACCAGAAATTAACCAACTGCATTTTATAATGAACAATTTATGAGTTTTTCAGATCCTAGAAATTATTTATTCTTTATCTTTCACCACATTATAAAAGTATCCATTGATTATCTAATGTTTGATCATTTTTTTCCCACTTCGATGCAAAATCCAGCAAAAACAAATGGAAAAAAAAAAAGCCTGAAAATTAATGATGACCTTATAAGGAAATTCTAGGAAGTAGGGAGTTTTTCATGTTTCTTTGAAAAGGCTAAATAAGTTTATTTAGTGCCAATCATATCTCTTTCTCCTATATTTTTAATTTCATCATGATCCAATTACATAACTAACAGGAAAACCAATGGGCTTGATGTTCCTGACCACTGTATTTTTTAAATTAAATCCTAGTTGCCAAAAGACAGGAATTCTCATTTAAATATTCTTGGTATATATTAATTCTCCTCTGTAAATACAATGTTTGGCAATCTTATTTAGTGTTCAGTTACTACTGTTGTATAACAAAGCATTCTAAAATAATTACATTTTAAAAAACTAAGCTTATGGATTCTGTGTGTCTGCACTGTATAGAGAGAATAGCAAGAACAACGCACAACTGTCCCATACCTGAAGCCTCAGCTGAAAGGTGCAAAAGCAGAGGTGACTTGAACACAAGTGGCTGGAATTATCTAAAGGTGTCTGATGGTCCACCCTGGCTATTCACTGGGACCACAGCTGAAGTTGATCAGAACATGTCACATAACCTCTTGTTGAGGCCTGAATTTCCTCACAGCAAGGTACCCTTAAGACGGTCCTTATATCATGGCTCAGGGCTCCAAAGGTAAGCTTCTGAGAACAAGCCAGAAATTTTGTTGCTTTTTGTGACCATATCTTGAAAGTCTTGTTACATTACTTCTGCCACACTCAACTAGTTACAAACTAACCACAAGCCAGCTTACAGTCAAGGAGAGGGTAATTAGAGACCACATCTGCATGGCAGAGGGGTAAGGCTGAAAGAGCATAAGGGATGAGAGATACACGGCCACATTTGGTAAATATAATCTATTTTCACATTGCTGATGTCAACTGGGAAGTACTTAAATGAAGATCTTGCACAAGCAACAATAATAACTAGAGCAGACAACCGGGGCTTATTATGTTAAAATGGGTGTTTTCCTACTTCATTCATGGCTGAGTACTCAAATATGGGAACTAAAATACTTTGTATCCATATATTCTAAAGAGGTTTGGCAGACTATCTAGAGAATACTTGCTAAGTAGTAAACACAAACTAGTTTTACAACCTTTAGCGTATAACCTACCTCCAAAATATAAAACGAGGAAATAGTGTTCAAAGCAAAATAGTAGTTAAAATAATTTTTGTGAATCCAATGAACTAAATGGACTTCCAGAGTTCATAAGCTTATTACGGGAGAAAGAATTCAGCGAGGAGATATACATGTTCTTGAAATATAAAATGAGCACTCCACACGTTTACAAGTTTCCCAGGCTAGTGGAGCACGACACACTAGTTACACCTCCCTCCCACCAACTCCTACTTATTCTAAGCCACTCACTCTTTCCCCTCCTGCATTTAACAGTCTCCTAACTGGTCTCCTTACATCTCCATTTGCCTCACTCCAATCTCTCCAACACCGAATACAGGGTAGTTAGAAATCAGCTCACTCTTCAGCTTAAAATCCTTCAATAGTTTCCCAGCTGTAAACACACCTCTGCCAGGGCCTTGCCTGTCCTTGTGGGTGACTTCCCAATCTCCAGCTCCATTTCAAGGGCCTCTGATATTCATATCCCACTTGCTAGCTGTTCTGAAGTCCCATCATTCTCTGAACTGTACAGTTTTTCCTAGGCCTCACAACTCTGAATGCATCTACCCTTCTACCTGCTATCCCCCGACTTGGTCACCTGGATAGAATGGTTGGTACGCTCCAGCACTGCTATGAGTTAGGTCTCTGTGCCCTTGTATGTCTCTTGTCCTAACACTCATTAGGCCTTATAACAATAACTTGTTTCATGTCTGTTTCTTTTTCCAAAATATAAATGCCTGAAAATAGTGACTGAGTGTATCTTGACTCTTGCAAAGCATCTAGAACAGTGTCCAACTCAAAATAAGAACTAGATTAAGTATTTGTTGAAAGAATACATTTAAAAAATAAGTTTCAACTTGTTTCTCAATTTCTTGAAAAGTGCATTGCCAGAATTTCCTACGTATATTTTTATATCATTATTTATGCATGTAGGGTGTTTTTCTCCTCTTTTTAAAAGCCTCATAGAAATAGAAAAATAGAAATAAAACACTAAAGCAAATCCTGTTGTGTTGAGAGTAATTCCACATATACTCATTAGTAGCGAGATAAGTGTTATTGCTTGTCCAGATGTATAGTTTTCTTATCTATTCTATCCTAGTCTTATCAGCCCTTCACTTTGGAAATGCTTCATCTGCGTTGTATTTTTCCTTCTGTTTACAGCTGTTAAGTTTTTTATCTCTTAAGTTTTTTTGGACAATGATGAACAATCATATATTTAGGCTATAGCATCTTACTCTTTCTGTCACTCTGTCATTCTCTCTCTCTCTCTCTCTCTCCACACACACACACACACACACACACACACACACACACACACACAGAGTTAGAACTCTGAGTGTAATACTATATTTTGCAGCAGGACTGCAAGTCAAACAGGCTGAGTTGATACTGCAACATAAAGAGGATTTTATGATATTTCTCAAGGGCAATAAAAGCTATACCTTGAAAATTTCTTAGGGCAAAAGGGCAAGCAATGGGCTATATATCAAAGGAGTTAATATCAAAATACATAACATTAAATGCATTTGTGGATGAAAACTCTTTTCTGGAGTTTAGTAGAAAGTAGTGATTCATTTGGTCTACCTCATAGCACAATCTTTCAGAATCTATGATTATCCCAAAGGCAAGGTCATTACCTTAGTGGATAGAAGGGTCAGGAAGAACATGCACACCTGGATACTTCAGCAGGAACCTCCATTATGGTACCTGAAAGTGGAAAAGCAAGTGAGTATTACTTTCATCTGAGCAAAACCACCTGTAATTTAGAGGAAGTGGCTACCTCCAGGTTCAGAATGTATGAGGGAAAAAAAATGACTATAAGATTCTTACAAGACATATGTTAACAGCATGTCACATGGATTCAAAACATGGAATCCCTCAGTCAAATGTCCTCCCACATCCAGAAGAAAATAAAAACCCAGCTGTAATGAAAGCCTTACAGTATTATCACTTGAAGTAACTAAACTATTTATTAAAAATATTTCCAATTCTTAATAACACGCTTTTGTATTGTTGAGTGATTTGTTCCTTTGGGGGGCACTAGTTGTTAACAAACAGAGTACCATGTTAAGCGATTTGTTTATGAATCATGTGAGAGACTCTGGTTAATTCCTTGTAGTAGTGGTGGAGACCATAGTTAATGTATACTTGGTAAAAGAGGAAAAGGTTTATAAAAAAATTAATTAATTCTTTGGCACAAGTTAAAGCATTAATTACTACTGTAGATACAAAAACATTTCTAATGCAACTTTTGATTCTAATAATGCATAAGCTATGGAGCACAGAAATATTTGTGGATTTTTTTTTTTTATATAGGAAGAAAAAAAATGTCTTCTAGTTTCAAACTTGTGAGTATTTTTCTAGGACTTTTCCTCAATTTTTTAAAAAATGATTTATACATGTGAATATGGAGATGATTTTTTAAACTCGCAGCTTCCTGAGTAACATCCCTCTCCCGAAGATTCTGCTCCATGATGTGTAGTATACAACCTGTGAGCTGTGCTTCTAAAATACCTGCTGGTTACTCTGGAAGCCCTGAGGAATGGTATGACCTCTGCTCGATGTAACATCTCTCTTTTATACCAATACTTCCATAGTTTTACTATCATCTCTATGTGGGTGATTTCCACATCCACATTTCTAGTTTTCATTTCTCAGCAGAGATTCAGATCAGCAGTTCTGACTCCACATTGGATTTTTCCACATGGGTAGCCTGCTAAACCCGAGTTCATGTTCAACAACAAATCCATGAGGAGGCATTAAAAGAGACACATAAAAGCGCAGAAGTCCATGGTCGATGGATATTTCTATGTTATTTTGGCCTTCACTTTATATTAGTTTGTTTCATTTGTGTTCACAGCACTCTCTAAAATCTGGCTTGCATCCCATGTCTTTGGTTATAGCCCACATTTTTTATCTACAGGTGCTTTGAGTCTTTTCATTCTAATTGGTATATATTAATAGAGCTGGATTATTTGCTCCCCCTGTATTTTCCAGGAAGGCTTTAAATTTTGATATAAGACACTGGAAATCATATTTATGAAATTGACCCATATCATTATTGACAAAAAGTCAGTTTTCCAATATTGTTTGAAGAGCACTTTTAAATAGTGATCAGTTTGCAAGTCAAAGGCCAAAGAGGTTAGCAATTGCGACCCCTGAGGAATTCTACCTCCAAACTATGAATAAAGATTTCAGTTGCAGACTGACACTTTCTCTTAATAATATTTATGCTAGCTTAAGATACATGTGTGGTTGTAAAAACAAACAAATATTTAATGAGGAATAGCTATCAAAACATGCTGCAATGTGGAAGGGGTCTTACTCAATAAAAATTTATCATTTGAGTTTCACTCAAAATGTGACCTGACTACACCTATGATATTGAAACACAAATTCAGAGATTCAGGAAACTTTCCAGTGACCCTGTAAGACAGCTAGTACAACTTCCACCCCAACAAAACCACAACTACAGAAGTGAGGATTAGGAAGGCACACAGTACCTCTCCCCTATTTGTCCTGATTGCATCCTTCTTTAAGACCATTCCAAATATACTTTCCCTATAATGTCTCACATGATTCCATAAGCAAATATACCACGTGTCCCTTTGAAGCACACCACACAGAACATTATTTTGGGGGTGGCACTTATTTTATGGTGCTCCTGTTATCATTATGTAACATCTTATTCTGCTATCTTTGAGGTATTATTTCATTGAATATATTTCAATATCTGGTTCATGGAAATAGGTACTCAAATATCCAAGTCACATCATAGATGTTCAAATACTCAAGTCACATAATAGGTATTGAAATACACACGTCAATTGAACCATTTTCACCAGCACTCAATCTGTGTCCTTTCCAATCTCTTCAGTTTGGAAGCCCATCGACCTCTGTCACTTTCAGTAGTAGAACCAATCTCATTAGCGAAACAAACAAGTGGTGAAAGCAATGTTAGAAGAAGGTAAGAGAACACTGGTGTGAAAAAGTCTTGCCTCTCTTGGCCTATAAAGCATAGATCAAGTTAATGTTTCATCACGTTATCTCTCTGATACTGCTGTCTCTGCTATTGTCATAGTTGTACCAGAAGCCCTCTCCATCAGTGTCTGACTGCTGGCTGATAACGCCATTTCACATATGGAACTGAGTTCTCAGAGTTGCTGCCCAATTTGCAGCAAGATGAGTCCTCACAGGAATCTCTGTCAGCCCTGATCAAGAAATAAGGAGAAACAAGTCTGAGTGATGAGACCCAAGTAGAATCAGTTGTTCATTCTATCAATTTGTTTCTTCTTTCTGATCCCTCCCCCTACTACATACACACTTTCCAAAAAGTGCTCTGCTGTGGAGATGCAGTCTACACAGCAGTATTTCCCTCCTTTTTTAGTGGAAATTTGGTTGTTTGGGGTATTCTTTCATGGGGTACTAACAGAGGCATTTTAGAACAGACTGAGAGATTTTGATTGCAGATTTTGCTCTTAAGAATGCAAATAATAATAATATAATTACGTAATCTAGGACACACACACACACACGCACACAGAGGGTGCCATGTGGAAAGGGTCTTAAGCAATAAAAATTTATCATTTGAGTTTCACTCATAGGTGACCTGACTACACCTATGATGTTGAAACAAATTCAGTAAATTCTCCAGTGATCCTGTAAGACAGTTATTACAACTTCCACCCCAACAAAACCACAAATACAGTATTTTCCTTTTAAGGAAGGAAAAAATTGTATTAATTGTAATACTCAATAAATGCCAATAACAAAAGATGACTACAAGTCACGTTTGACTTCTGCAATTACAAGAGGTGTTCAAAGTGGTTACCATCAGCGTCCAGACACTTCTGATTACAGCAAACTACTGATTGAGCAACGTTCACCAAAGTGTCCACTTATATACATGTGTGTGTGTGTGTGTGTATATATATATATATATATATATATATATATATATATATTCCTTACACTATACCTCCATGTGCTAGATACTAATATTTTCCACACTTTACACATAAGGAAATCAAAGCATAGGTTAGTTAAGGAACTTGCCCTAAGTCACAAAACCGCCAAGTGGAAGAGCTGAGGTACAAATTGAAGCTCTTGGGCTCTCAAGTCTGTGCTGTTTAATAATGTGGTATAATTTCTTTTTTTAAAGTCTTCTCAATGAATCTCCTTCTTGTACCATTTCTGGGAAATGTAAAAGCATAGCTTTGTTGACAAAGCTAGATCTTTGCTCCATACTTCCTAGTTGTTGAATACCCATTCAAAATCATGGGTAGGCTCCCTACCCATGCAAAATGGATAGAATCATAGCTACCTACTATTTCTAAATTATTGTGATAATTAAATGAGATAATTATTATGAAAACACCAAGCCCAGTATTGCACAAAAATATTCAATAAAATTGAACTATCTCCCTCTCTTCATTGGAAAATCTTTACAATAAAAGTTTTCTACCTTTATACTGTAAGAATCTCATATCCATGTAAAAACATAAAGCCAAATTGTCTATGAGAACAAGTTAAGAACTATCAGATAGTCAGGATACTACCAGTACTTGCATTTCACAGAATCTTAAGATACCATTGATTGTAGGAAGCATGATTTTGTATGTACTTATAAGGAAAAATTGCTGCCTTATTGTCTACCATGAGGCCTTCTTGTCACAGTCATTTATATGTATTAAAATTATCTTTTAATCTAAACAAGATTGAAATCTTCCCCCCAGCATCCCACTGGCCGTCATGCAGTCATAGAGCTCCATGTGATAGCAAAGGAGGATGGGAAATTCAGGGCAACACATGGACATCTGATGAACTGTCATATGGCCATCCACTTCAATCCATCATTTTCAGAAAAAGTGACTTGCTCAGTCACTCACTAAATAGTGGCAAGAATGGCACTAAATCCAAGGATCCATAATTTCAAGTACACAAGCTTTCCTGGGTAGTCTATAATGGCTCCAAACCGGATACAGAAAGGCCAAAAACGAAACTTTCTAAGAACATCTTTTATGGACTGAGGAAAAATCTGAAAATATAATAAGTTATATGATCTGGGAATCACTCTTTTTTCTTTTACTCCCATATCTGATCTACTAGCAAGCTGTGCCACCTTTTCAGGGAAGTCTTCAGAGACCAAATTATTAATTGTGACAAGACTCTACTCTCAGCCCTGGATATCATCCATTCTTTTTATTTTCTACCTAGGAGGTATCATCATCTAATATGTTATATGACTAAGTTACGTATTTGGATTGTGTGTTCCATCTTCAACTCAGCAGGCCCGTCTCTCCACAGCCCTAATAGAAGATAAGTTTTATGAACAGTTCTTTTGTGTTTTTTTACTAATTTGTTCAATTCCCTATATTCAGGCTGTGGAACACTTCCTGAACAAAGCAGAGAATCAATAAATATTTGTTGAATTAACCAACTATTTAATTACTCATGTTACTTACTGAATAAGCAACAGAATCTTCTTTAATACAAATTTGTTAGGATAAAGCATTTTTTAGGATAAAAGAACAAATAAAGTGCACCAAGAACTTTCCTCCCTACATTCAAAAAATTCTATCTTTTCCTCCTCTTTAATGGCAAAATAATAAAATATTTTCTTATTCTGGAAATAGGGTTAGAGCATGTCTCAGGTTGAGCCTTCTGCTGTTTTCTTTCATATTGAAACAACCCCACCTTGTGGAACAGAGGATAAATTTGCTGAAGGCTCAAATATTCCGGCAGCATTTTTGCAACTGCACACACACACACACACACACATGCACACACACGCACACACACAGACATATGGCACTTTCCAGTCTCTGTTGATTTCTAAATGTGCCATGATCACAGTGGGTGGAGGTGTTGGAGACAGGCTGTTTACTGTGCCAATTCAGCCACTCCTTCAGGTGATGTTTTAACAGTACATTTAAGTGATTCTCTTTTTTTGATTGTTTTTAAATATTCTCTTGCATCAGTGTTGCGCCAGAATATTAATATTTGTTCTAGTTTATTTTCCTAGAAGAATACTCCACTTTCTCATAAAATGTATGTACCTTTTATGGTGTAACTGTATAATTATAGCAAACCACAGAATGCTACAACTAACCAAAATGGAAAGTTCTGGATTGACTAGGGAAATTTCCTACTATATCCTGGGGCAATTATGATTGAACAGGAACTTCTACTAGGAAATAAGATGTTCTGGATTATATAGTACCCTAAACAGTACAAGTTCCAGCTTAAGCTAAAAGTGTTCTAAGAAAATATTCAATGGTATAACTATTCTCCTTGGATTTCTTGTTCATTTTCAAAAGTCCTATATAATTGTTATGTGATTTTGGAACAAAAAGAGATTTTGGAACAAAAAGAGATTTTGAAAAAAACACAGTCTCCCACAAAGGCATACATAGCTGGGGCTAGAATTCAATCATAGAAACATTGTCTTTCCTCTTTCCACCCATAGTTAATGAAATCATGAAATAGATTCATTAATTCTGAACTACAGTAAGTTCAAAATTATAGAAAGAAAGACTACAATTGGATATTTCCATTTCAGATGAAATTGTAAGACTTAATCTTATAGTCTGAAGGCCAAAAAAAAAAAAACAATACATATCAAATGACTGCTTAAATAAATGAAAATTTGAGATTATAAAATAATTTTAAAGGAAATGAAATATCAGGTTTTAGTCATAAAATGGTATTAGCATAACATTCAGAATCCATAACTCTTTAAGTTTCATTTAATAGGGTTGAACATTATTAATTTCATGGGGATGGCAGGCTCTTCCCCTTTGGGGAGTGAGCAAACAAAGATGCAAAAAGTCGATCAAGAATCCAGGATCACAATATGGGTTCTATTAATTTACTTCCATGATACATTTTCATTATTTTTTAAAGCTGTCTTAACATTTGACAATAAGCACACACTACTAGACATCACGACTGTCAACTGTACCATGGCTATGAATTATTTGGAGAAAAGAAGACTAAGTGGTGTGATTTTGTTTTGTTTTGTAATAAATGTAATTGATTAATAGGTTCACATTTAGGACATTCCAGAAAGCCTAAGAGAGAGTTTAGGCATACAAACACAAATTATGTAAATCAATGCCCTCCTTCCACTCTTTGAACAGTAACCCTCCTTTCCACATCAGTTTTGGTGTGATTTTAATGACTGAAAAAAAGTGCTCTTTCATTTTCAGATTGCAATTTAAGTAGCAATGCAATTACATCAAAAATTTAATGAGAAATGTTTCTCATACACAGCACGATTATAACATAATAAGACCGCTGTGTCTTCCACTCAGCTCAGTCTTCATGAGGCCTTCTCAAAGGCATTCCAGATGAAGACAAATCCCTCTAAAATGTTTAGGCTACTTTGCTGATGGGCTGTACAGTGGTAGTTAAGAGCATGGACTCTGGGGCCCAATCACAGGAGTACATAGGCCATTTCTATCATTAACCAGTTGTAGGTTTATTTCTGGCTTTAATGAGGTATAATCGACAGATAAATATTGTATATATTTAATGTGTGCAACATGATGTATATATACATTGTGAAATGATTACCACCATCAAGCTAATTAACATATCCATCACCTCAAGTAGATACCTTCCTTTGTGTGTGTATATTGTGTGTGGTGAGAACACTAAAGATCTACTTTCAGCAAATTTCAGTATAGATTCTAAATAGAAAAAGTAAGGAAAGAAAATTCAAGACTTGGCAGAAGGAGCTGGAAAAACTCTGTGGCTTCTGAACCCATCTTACCACGATATAATGATAGGATAGACTGCCATCACTCCTTCTCTGGCACTATCTTTTCTGCCTTCCAACTATGATTTTTAAACAGTACGTGGCCAAGAGCTTGTGAGACTATTTCAGTTTCTTTGGACTCATTCTTCAAGGAGTCTGGCTAAAGGTTGACTAGAGACTCCACTTCTGGACTGGTGCCCTAGGATTAGGCAGAGACATCAAGCTCCTAAGCCTTGCTCTTGCCTTAGATAAAATTGAAGGTGCTCCTTTCCAGAGTCGAGAAACTCAGTTTTCCAAGGCTTGCAATTAACAAGGAAAAGCCAAACACATGAGAAACAGAAACACTTAACACGGGAGATGGTCACCGCCCCTTGCCTCTCTCCACAGAGAGTGTCCAGCAAAGAAAATCTTTGCCAGTTCTTGTATTGCAAGGAATAAAGATTATGTCTCCTCTCCTTAACCTAATTACTGGAGATTCAGGACAGTTACCATTATACATTTTATTCATAATCGGTTGTCTTTCACAAATGTAATCAATGTATTTGGTAAAGAGAGTAGCAATCAGGTGGCAACATCCTGGGAGGAAAACCAGTTTATGTAACAATAACAACAAAATGTCAGAAAAATTTGATCAATGAAAGACACATTATTAAAAAACAAAAGCAAAAATCCTGACACAGGTAACTTACTACACACTGACGCTGAGTTTTCCTTTTTTATCACAGCTTTACCTATACTTATGCCTGGCAGTACTGGCGCTCCATCTGAAATTTCACTGTGCTGTTTCTGTAACTTTCATTTTACATTCCTGATTGTAGTTATATTTGGACATGTGCTCTCTCTCCTACGATAGTCTGTGCTCTTAAAAGTACAGGTGGATCTTTAAACCATTGTGTTCTTTGTTGCTCTTATGCCTGGTTCACCTGAGGTATTGAATGGATGTCAGCTGAATTAAACATATATTTATGTATATATAGTATCAGCTTTTTCATGTTATTATAGTCGGTGAGACTCTCTTCAAGGAGAGCAATATAGTGTAATGATTAAGAATAAATACTAGTCTTGGTGTTTAGATATCTTTCTTTCAGTTTTTCAATTGGGTGAGACACCCGATTTTTCTAAAGTTTAATTTCTTCATTTTAAGCTTAAATTAAGAAAGTCATTATTTTACATGGTTGTGAAAACTAAATGAAATAACACTAAATTATTATTTAAAACTAAGGAATTTTTAACAATTATTAATCAGGAGCAACACAGACTTACCTATAACAATTTCCCTAAAGGTAAAATAATATTGTAGAGACTAAAGTAATTAAGGATATTCATAGTAATTGGCAGTTTGGGGGACTTTTTAATTTTGGGATATGGAAGAAGGTGGCATCTTCATCTTCTGTGTTAAAATACATTGAAAGGAAAAAAATAAAAGCCCAATATATAGGCATCAATGACTTGCTAACTAAGACAGTGCGATGAATTTCAAAGCAGTTCCTCTTAGCAACCTGTTAAATAACCCAACATTTGGCTAAGATGCATTATTAATTCTATTTCAATTATGAGAGATTACAACTGGCGAAAAAAAAAAAAAAAGAGGATCTGCTATAGTCTGTCAGCTTCATCACCTGATGCTCATCCCAGAAAAGCCAAAAGAATAATGAATTTACTGTGAGCAACTTTCCAAATTTCTTGCAACGAGCTCTGTAATTTGTGTACAGATGTAACGTGCCACTTATAATTGGACTGGTTTGAATTCTGTTCGTGCAGCATCTGCTGATAACCATTCCTTCCTCCTAATTATAATTATTAGAGCTCCTTTTGACTTTGTCAATTTCCAATTCCAACGCATTGGTTGTTCAAAGCTGTTTGAGTAATTATGATTGTTGTTCTCCAATCATGGATTAATTCTCTCAAGAATAAATTGGAAGATAATGAGTGACCCTCGTGCTTCACCATGAAAACTGAGAGACATTTACGACAGAAAGTAAAAGTATTGATGTGTATGGATGTGTATACATATGCACACACATATAACATATTTTTAACGTCAAGACGCATAGCCAGGCATGCTCACATATACATATATTTAACTTAATTGGAAAACCTTGATTTACAATGTTTATATACTACATCAGCTCCTTCCTATGCAATGAGGGTAACGTCAACCCAAACACTAAAATTTAACTTTGCTTCCCAAAAACATAGTAATGTATTACTTAAACTTAATGTTGAGCATATTCTGTCCCTTTGTTCATGTTGTTACATGTGTGTCTTAGGGGGAGGTTGCCTGCTTTATGTTTGTCTTACGTTAACTGAGCAGTTATTAAAGCAAAAGACTTAATGATTTTTGGGCTCAGTCCATATCTTGCTTGTAGTACAGCCATAATCAGGCCTCAAACATCTGAGCTAAATTCCTACAATGTGTCTTCATGGACTTGTATCAATTATAATGACACTAGTTATTGGTAATGAGAATGAGATGGAAGAATCAATACGCTGAACTTTAAGTTAACTTGCTGTTCTTCAAAATGATTTTCTCATACTGATCATATGTGCACCAGTTTTATTAAAGAGTGATCACCTGGGCAGAACTATCTCACTGAAAGACCCCTAGTTTAAAAATGTTTAGTGTGGTGAATGCAAGGTTTTAAGACAAAACCAACACAATCTGAAATCCTTTTCTAAGCATGTGTTACTGACTTTAACAAGTCTGAAACTCAGTTCCCACAACTGTGATGTAGAGATAATAAAACCTCTCTTGTAAATTTGTTATGAGGAATAGAGTTGGCACATATTGGGTGCTTACCAGAGAGTACTCAGCAGAGAGAAAGTGCTGAAGAAATGGTAATTTTTCAGATGCTGAGTTGAGACCTAGAAAACTGTACACAACCTTATTAACTAAATGTTATATATTGCAGGGAAAATAATAATGCCTTTGAGAGAATTAGTTCCATGAAGACTCAAAAATTGGCTTTACTGGCTTCATTCATAAATATCCCACAAGTTGAATACATAAAATAAATGGATTGCATAAAATATGTTTCACCATATACATCTGAAGTTTTCCACCTTATGGTTTGGTAATCAGTTGCATTTCAGAAATTTCAGTCTCACCCTTAGACTCAATTGACTCACTAATAAACTGCACTTGTAAATTATTAATGTGCTAAGTGTATTAGTTCAGTTATCACTTATGACAACTCTATGTGGTGGCTATTATTATAGCCATTTTTAAAATAATAAAGGTTCTGAGAAGTTATAATTAGCATACATTCATAGATTAGTAGGGCTATTATTAGAACCCCCAAATCCAACTGTAAAGTCCAAAGAGACAAGGACCAACAGAGATTACAACAGAAACACCATTTACCTGATAGTGAAATGGATCCAGCATAGGCACAGTCCCATAAAAAGGGCCTGATTTGGACCCAACTTAGAGACTAGCTCTTAGAAAGGTTTTGAATAAAAATAAATAGAAAAGGCAGGTTTTAGAAGCAGCAAATTAAATGTGTTAACTATTTAGGATATGCATAAGAAATGACGGAAGAGGAACCCACAACTACAGGTCACATTTGGCACAGGGAAAGCCTTGCAAAAGGGCTATGAACTGTTTCGCACAGTCAAAATCAAGTGCATGGCATCTTTGTCGTGACCTTTATTGGTTCTTTGCCATTTCCATTGGTTCTCAGAATCAAGGACTAAACGGTTTGTTTGATGGTTGAATATGATTTAGATGAAATAGGGTTTTTCTCAGTGTAGACAAAATAGTTACCCCAGAATTCTCAAGTTGGTACTATAACGAAGACTCAGTGGACACATATGGATTCAATGCTGTAAGACAGAAAAAAATCAGAAAGTTTAGAACCTGTGACCAGGTCAATGTACTAAAGAAAAGAAATTGCACACAAAGCAGTGGGAACAAGTACTAAGACAAGTACAACATAGTGGTGGTGATTGAGCAAATTCAAGGTCATAAGATACTGTCACCCCTTCCCCATTGTAGACATCATATATCAATCACAACTCTTACTTTTCACCATAGAGTTTGAAGAGGCTTCAATTCGTTTGAAATCCAGTGACACAGGCAGCCTCTACTAACTGATATGGGTGGATTTAGATAAAATCTAGTGATTATCTTAAGTACAGAATATTTAATTAATGTTTACTGAGCACTACCGTAGTAATACCAGTTCATTTTTGTACTCACACTCATCCAAGAAAGTATGGTCCTTTCAAAACAAAACAAAACCAAATGTAAATACTTTATCACAGGAAAGGACAAGATAAGATTTTTTCCCCCAAAAGCAAATTTTGTATTAGATTTATATAAAACATACAAATAATTTATGCAATTAATGGATAATCTTCTTAATAAGTGAGAAAGATTTAAAAAGAAGAAAAAAAATCTCTAAGCAGAAATCCAGACATTTAAACTTAATATTCATTCTCATACAGTGAAGAACATACAAAGTTGTTTTTTTGTCCCCCAATTCTCCTGCTGACCCCCACAATTTATTCCACTGGGTTTTATGAACAAGAAATCTCTATAACCTTATGCACATTGGCGTGGTCAGATAACTGGAAGTTCTGTAATGCCACAGAATGCTATGGCTAACAGAACACAGCAATCTAGGATAATTACTGAAATTCTGTCTCTGCCATTTTTTATTTGTATAACCTTGGAACAATTGCTTTGCCTTTCTGAACTTCAGTTTCCTCATCTGTAAACTACTGCGAGCATACTTACTTTGTAGGAAGATGTTAAAGATTAAATAAGAAAGCATATTTGAAATACTTCAAACAGTGTCTAGCACATAAGTGGACCTCAATAAATGCTCAGAACTACTATAGCATTGTATCTCCTCATCCACAAATATTTTCAGGACAGGGCCGAGAATATGACATTGAATGGGGAGTGAACTGAACTTCAAATGTCTCCTCCACTCTTGGGATATTGTGTCAAAGGAAAGTGACAAAGTACGGACAATTGGATTCAGAAGCCATTTCAGGGCTTACTCTTCAAATAAACACTGGTTTGATTTTTTGGAGCAGCTCAGTCCAACAAAAGAAAGGATATCAACCAATATGACCTTGAATAACTTTATCAAAGGAAGGACAATATGACAACTTGTTTTTTTCCCCTATGAGAAAATTCCCCAAATAAAAATAAAGAAGACGGTTGCTTTCATTTCTGTTAAGGACAAATTCAGCTCTAGTGCAACTTCTTGAACTAACTTCCTCAACCATATGCACTAGACAAAGCCCACTGACAGTGTGTGAAAAGGGCTATAAGAGAAAAGGCTCCTACATATGGCTCAGCCTCATTACAGTCATGTAACCGTTTCCACAAGATTAAGGCTGGGAAGGTTTTGTTTGGGAAAGATGTAAATGAGGAAGCCTGGGAGCTCATCTGTGGAAAAGTAGAGGCAATATATGAAATTGGCTTGCTTCATGTCATTTCATATGCATTTAATGTTTTGACATTCTGCTGAGAAAAACTGCCGACAAACTATTTCCTTGCTACCATAAGAGAAGAATATTTAAAAAATTCCTCAATCTCTTGGATTAGGTAAGTGTGTTTGCCGCCCTTTTTGGAAAGCTGTGTAGAAAGATTTTAAACACACGGTCTCTTCTCTCTCTCTTTCTCTTTCTCGTTTTCTCTCTGTCTAGACAGATATAGATAGATGACAGATAGACATAGATAAATAGGTATACTGTACACATATCATATATGTATGACATATCATATGGGTGATATGTTTTATATATTACATACAAGTGTCATATATGTATTATGTATTGCGGCTTTGTAAACATATAATCATTTGAGAACTTTTTCTTGTATGAGTATTAATGAAAGTCACATAAGAAATAAACAAATCTTCAACCAGATAATCCTTCATTTTTGCAATAACCCTAAATTCCCACAATATAATAGAGAATATCAAACAATATGAAGCACTACATTTGAACCTACCCCAGGCTTAAATCTTTAATTACTGTAATACATTTATTCTAGTTCATAACTCTTTGTTTTCTAAAATATGTTGCATAGAAGAAGGCAGAAATAAGCAAATGCTGTCTTTTGCATGGGTAAGAAAGTTAGAAAAATGATTATTTCTCTTCAGTAACCACTCACATCACTCATATAGTGATAATTTCTCTCCAGTTAGGGACTATAAGACTGATAAATATGAGTGAGGTCCAAGATTATCCATAAGCCCCTGCACAAGGTATGCTGAGTTTTCTATATATATGTAGTGTGCATTTTTTTCTAGAGAGAAGATCTATGGCTTATATCAGATGCTTGGGTACATGATTCCCACTAAATATAAAAATAAATAGCTACTGAATTTAAGTATCTCAAACTTAAAAATGCATCTCTATCAAAAATGAGAATTGGAAGCACTGTGGAATACAGTGGAGGGGTACAACCCATTTCTTTTCTACTTCCGATTCCAGTAATGGTGGTGACAAAAAAAAAAATTGTACTCAAATGTAAACATATATTTTCTGGGGTTTGCACAAACAAACAGCAAGGGAAGACTAATTTGGGCAAAGATTTCTTAAGGGTTGTTGCACACATACATATTTTATGCTAATTAAGAATGTCAACAATGCAAGAATATTACCTTCCATGGCTCAAAAATCAATAAAGCTATTGGACCCAATTATTAGTACCCAATATTATGGATTTTAATTTTAGACAGGGACAGCGTACCTTCATTAGGTCACGTTATCTCAAACTCACCCTTATGTCTGTACTAAGTTTTATACCAGGTCTTAGCTACATGTAAATAGAATGATTCAACATAGCAAAGAAATTTCCCTAAAATATTCAGCATATTATCTCCGATAGTATGATAGTACTGCGGTGAAAAATCTTGGTGTTTTTATTTGTTCCCTCTTCTGGCATTTCCTCACTGGAGAAGAATGAATATTCCAATAGCTCCATATTCCCAGTGGGTAGAGTCCTGTTAGAGTCAGATTTAATATGCAATCCAACCTGTTGAGTCTGGTCCCCTCAGACCTGTCAGTATCGGGGCACAGTGGGGGTTTTCACATCCAGTCTCCAGGCATGTTAACCATGGTCTATCTCTATAAGCCAAAGATAATCTGTGTTCTAACTTTCCAAGTTCCTCCCTGCAACATCCCAAGGTTCAGATTTGAGAAGAGAGGTACAAATCCTTCACGTGCTCTCTAATCCAGTATAGCTAATAATCAAACACATATTTTGCCCCATTTGATTTTGGGGCACACTCTTATCAGCTAGCACTATGAAACAGAAGAAGGCTGAGTGGAACCCCAAGCCAAAAAAATTCCAAAGAAAACCATGCACTTCTTAATATTTGTGGAATTCTTCCTGACAATCTAAATAAAAAGTGAGAGAGAGAAAAAAAAAAAAAAACACACAAAAAAAACTGAACCTGCTACCCATGACCTTGACGGCATAGGTATTAGATTCTGGGTGCGAAGCATGTGGGAATAACTGCAAATAGTTTCGCCAAGTTCCTCTAAAAAAAAAAATGGATTTGGAATAACCACGGATCAAAATCCAACAGTTTCGTTAATATAAGGTCAAGGCATATGAACATACATAACAAACAGGTAAGAAAACACATCTATCAACTTTACACAATTAATTGGTGTTAAAAATGGTTAACAAAATCACCTGCAGCCCACACCCCTCATGCTAAACTGGCCAAGCAGAGATTTCTATCAAATGACCAACAGAATCTAGATGAGTTACAACCCTCAGGTCAAGGATGTGAGCCAAAGCTAACTCAACTTTTATACTATCTATACTCAATGCCCAAGAAAAATGTTTAATTCAGACTTCCCCTGCTTCAGAGAAAGAACACTGGGTGGTGGTGGTGGAGGGGGATCTGTGTTGGGGTGTGTGTGTGTGTGTGTGTGTGTGTGTGTGTGTGTGTGTGTGTGTTAATTAACTAATGAGATAAAAACCTCAAACAAACCAAGAGTAAGTTCTGCCTCCTAAGTGGAATATAACTATAAAAAACATCTATTCTGAAGAAATTAATGATCCATTCTATAAAAGTTTATTAACTAACTGATGCATGTAAATGTTTTAGAGCCCAATCACCAGCATGTATTATGTGGTGTTTAACGTGAAGCATAAAGGAAGATGTCTAACAGGAGCCCCACAAACTGATGTTTTGAAACTGTTCAGTTGATTTCAACAGATGAAACATTTCAATTCACATGGGTCACAGTATACCCTCAGAGTTCTTTAGAACAATATTTTTGTCCAGATTATGTTCATTTCTGTTTGCCACTTGGAAAAAATAACAAGATCTAAATTTTATAAAGAAGATCATATTTAAATGTTGTTAAATTAAAATTGACTAGATATTATAGGTAATTAATGTTTAATGAAAGGTTCTTGATATTGGTTAAAGTGATTGTGGTGAATCAGAATGAAAAGGAACCAACTTCTCAAGTGAGCCTTTTCTTCAGGGGCTGGGAAAAAGAGGTTGTGGAAAGAACTGCCAAGGAAAATGATCAAGCAATGAATAGGTATCAAATGGTAATCGTGGTGACTGGGAGTGGGGCATTGCATGTAGTCTTAGCTGACATCCAAAATCAGCATCAATTGAATCAAATCCACCAAGCAAATGGCATATTTATCGGGAACTCAGGGAGTCATTTGAACTGAGGTTATGTGATGGAGATTGCTACCTAAATACTGACTCAGACCAGTGGAGACAAAGGAAGTCTACATCTCATTCAGCTACCTCTCAACAGGCCCTGAATTGCAGCTTCTAAAAGATGAATCAGAATGTGCCAAAGCTATTTCCTGAGAGTCTACTCAATATCCTATTGATTTTCTAATTCCTGTCTTTTGGATTCCTGTTTTTCCTGATTTCACCTTGAATTTTATCATGGCTACTCTTATACATGTAGGTCTTGACTTGACTAGGTATTCTAGTCCAAGCTGTGGCTGTTGAGTGACCCCTGCTATGCCTCTAGCACACTTTTCACATTATATCTACTTACGATGACAAAGATTTTAATTCACACTCATAGTTTAGCAGACTTTTGATTCCATAATGGATTAGAGGAGCTTGAGAGAGAAGAGTGGCGACCTGCTTCTTAAGGACAGAGCTCAAAAATGGTACCCTATCATTTTCTTCCACTCTTTGTGGCTAGTACAAATCCTGGCATACTACCTTGTATGTTATTTACATCCCCATTCCTTGGACTAGGGTAGAATTGCCTCTTCTATGACAGATCTATTAGCCGTGGCACACTTTATTTCTGTACTTGTTACTGTAAATCTTTCTGATAGACTGTGATTGTTTAGGACATAATAAAAAAGAGGTTTCACATGAAAGTCCAAAATCAATCAATTTGTAGAGATGTATGAAAGTCTACATTTAAATGAATTCTAAGGCCATACCAAGGCTTGTTAACATAGATGCAAGGGCCACATCCAAGTTCAGTGAGAAATCAGGTATTTATCCATTAATATTAGTTAACCATAAGATGCAGAATCTTCCTTTGTCCACAACAAGTGGAGTTTAACCCATAAAGCACAGGTAGTATGTTTTCTGCCCAACTGCCTTTCCCTAAGAGAACTCCTTCTCCCTCATTTATTGGCTGCAGCTTCCAACTTTATGCTACTAAACACACCTGTGCACTTCTCCCTGCCAGTCTCATTGATGGGAACGTGTTCTAGGACTCCCAATCATGTTACCTGTCACCCCCACTTTAGTAATTCAAACCAAGGGTGAGAAAATGACCCAAAGCTTGTTCCTGTCTGGGGACAGATGTACAATATACAGTAGGCAGAAGCATTCTCTTTCCTTCTAAGTTGCTACAAGATACTATATTTCTGACGCTGCCAGCGGCCATCTTTACTACTTGCAAAGTGGGATACCATCTACATAGGAGCAAATAAGACCAACATGTGCACACACACATAAAACAAAGGGAAAGAGATGTGCAGTGCTGAAAAATGGACAAAGAGATGGTATTCTAGAGGCATCAATAATTTTCCAATTCCTCCTACTGAGGAACTTATTTCTTTATATTAATTACTTTCATTAGAACCACATCCTTTCTAGCTAAACATGTAAATAATTTCCTTTTTGCTCAAGCTATTTATTCTTTTCTTTTCAATAAATATTGCTTCGGTGCCTATGGTTGGCTAGGTCACGTTTTTAGATAATGGAAATACAGCTACAAACAAAACAGACCAAGCCCTGATTGCATAGAGCTCACATTCTACAGAATGTGAGAAAAAGAGGGAACAAAATATTTAAGTAATCACTTAAAGTGTGTTACGTAGTGATGTACGCAAAGATAAGGAAAATAAAGCAAGGTAGGACTATTGTTGAGGGTAAAGAGCAGTTCAAAATTTATATAAGATAGCCAGGGAAAGTATTTGAATTAGGCTTCTGTCACATAGCACCACAAACATTTTATGACAAAGCTCAGTGTGGGTCCATCATCCTATTAATTTTTAATTTTAATCTTCTACATTACCCTCACATTGCTACTGAAAGATTCTATCTCACAAGGCTATACCATTATCTTATTTTGTGGCATTTATTCCACCTTTTAAATGTTTTAGTTTTATTTGGTTTTCAATGCTGTAAGTATTGGGTTGTTTCAAAAACTCAAATGCATACTGTTCATTTGAAGCAAAAACAGTTTACAGTAGTTTTTAACAATGAGCATGGTTACTTCATTAGCTTTTGCTACGGTCCTGCTGTATAAAGAACAACCCCAAAATCTCACAGTCTTATGATAACAAATATTTTAATTCACACTCATAATTTAGCAGGTTTTTGATTCCATAATGGATCAGAGGAGCTTGAGAGAAATGAGTGGCAACCTGCTTCTTAAGGACCTAGCTCAAAAGTGGCACGCTATCATTTCCTTCCAAAATCCATTGGTCAGTACAAGTCACAAGGTCAAGCCCCAACATAAATGGAATAGAGAAGTATATTCCACTAGTAGTAAACCACTGCAAGGGCAGGGAGGAAAGGAAGAATTTTTCATAAATAACATAACCTTCCATAGTTACTAAGTGTAACTCTATAAATTGAGTGCTATAATACGAGGGACTGTTCTAAACATGGCTGCACAATGACAGTTTTAGGAACTTGGCCCAATTCAGGTCATATAGGAAAAAGTGCCAGAAGAAAAGCAGGACTTAAAAAAAAAAAAAGACTATGTACAGGTGATATGCTCATAAATGGAACATCTCCACATAGTTGTCTGAACATGCCATGCTCTTTTATGCCGTGCTGCCTTCTAGCTGCAATTCTTCGTCCTTCACAATTGACATTCTCCTCTGCAAAGCCCTGCTTGGCATTCGATCCCAATTTAACTTTACTGCCTGTATTTGCCCTTTACAGCAGAATGTGCATATGATTGTATCATATTTATTATTGTAATTGATCAGAAATGTGCCATGATTCAATGGTTTATCAGCACTATGGGTTCTCTGAAGGTGAGCACTATATGTTCACCTCTGTACACCCATGCTTAGTTTAGTTCCTGGCTGTAAAGATATTCAAGTATCACACAATCCGTTTAGTCTAAACGAGCTTTACATTTTTTTCATACTCTAATTTTATACCCAAAGGTTTGGAATGTTGTTTTATTAAAGTATCAATGATTCTCCAGTCTTAACAAAGCTGATAAGCCTTAACAATAATAATCAAAAAAGTTATTTTGCTGGCTGCATTTAAACATCATTTACTCCAACCTTTAGCTCCCAGCCTTGGATTTCTTATCCTCAGGGTCCTCTTTTCATTCAGTGTTCAGTTATGTTCTGTCTTTGGATTGCTGTTCTTTCTGCTGATCATTTCACAGCGATGGTTTTGGCAGACACAGCAACGTCTGTGTACAGCCAGGTGCTCACTTTGGCACCCTCACCACCGGAAGAGGTTGACTCAGATGCTTCCCACACCTGTGAATTGGCTGCCCGATCTTAGCTAGTTCCCATGAACTTAATTATCATGCTCTATTTCAAAATTCAGAAAAGATTAGTTAAGAGAACATGCATAAAAATTCCTATGCCACTGTTTCCTGCAACTCCCTGCCATGGCCTCCGCAACAGAACACTACTGTAAACATACCAGCGTTTCCTCGTTATCATTTTACTTTGATTTGTGGGAATGTGGTAATAGAATACAACTCATTAAGTCTGAAGAGGTGATTAATTCCAGTGATGAAAGCATCTCTGTGCTTGCCCATTGGATTGGGACTAAGGTGTTTATAATTCATATGGGTAAATTAAGGGTCTATGAATAACCTTGACATTTGACATGTCTTGTTTTGAAACATACTGCTTTGACATCAAAAGGTAGAATTTTATAATAAAATAAAATTAGACTTAAAGCAATTTATCACGACTTTCCCTTTTCTGACTCTCAGCCAACGTTTTTTTGTATACTCCAAAGAGCCTTTCAGACGCTTAATACCTTTTCTGCTGTTCCATTTGTTTTGTCTACTGTACCAACCAATTGGTCATAATTCCATTTTTATTCTCCACAATCAAAACCAGGGTACTGGCATAAGAATAGGTATATACATCAATGGAATAGAATTGAGATTTCAGGAGTAAACACATACATTTATAGTTAAATGATTTTTGACAAGGGCGCCAAGACAAACTAATGGGGAAAGAATAGTATTTTCAACAAATGGTGCTGGGACAACTAAATACCTACATGCAAATTAATTCTGTTGAACATGTGTCTCCCAACAGATCCAAAATTAAATCAAGATCAAGCAAAAATCTAAAAGTGAGAGATAAAACTTGAAAACTCTTAGTAGTTCATGACCAAGAGTCATGTTCATGACCAAGAGTTAGGCAACGGTTTCTTAGACTACACCTAAAGCACAAGTCTCCAAGAGCAAAAAAATAGATAAATTGGACTTCATCAAATTTAAAAACATTTTTGCTTCAAAGAATACTGTAAAGGAAGTGAGAGGACAATCCACAAAATGGAAATACTTGTAAATTATATATCTGATAAGAGTCCTGAATCCAGAATATGTAAAGATCGCCCCCCAAAAAAGAACTCAATTAAACAATGGACAAAGGATTTGTATATATATTTCTCCAAGAATATGTAAATGGCCAATAAGCACATGGAAAGGTGCTCAACATCATTAGTCATTAGGGACCTGCAAGTAAAATCAACAAGATACCACCTCACATGCACTAGGATGGCTGTAGTCAAAAAGGGCAGACAGTAACAAGTTTTAGCAAGAATGTGGAGAAATTGAAACCCTTATGCTTTACTGATGGGATGTGAAATGGTGCAGCCACCTGGAAAATAGTTTGGCAATTCTTCAAAAGTTAAACATGGAGTTACCATATGAGCCAGTAATTGCACTCCTAGGTATCATATACCCAAGAGAACGGAAAACATTTTCACACAAACACATATACAAGGATGCTCATAGCAGCATTATTCATAACAGCCCCCAAGTGAGAACAACCCCAGTGCCCAACTGATGAATGGATAAATACATTTAATATATCTATACAATGGAATATTATTCAGCCATACAGAGGAATGAAACACTGATGTATGCTACAAGGATGAAGCTTGAAAACATGCTAAGTGAAAGAAGCCACACACAAAGGGCCACTTATTTTATGATCCATTTATATGAAATGTCCAGAAGGGGCAACTCCATCAAGACAGTAAATTAGTGGTTACCAGGGTCTTGAGGGAAGACAAAATGGGAATGACTGCTAATGGGTATCTTTTTGGTGAGATGAAACTGTTCTGGAATTAGATAGTGGGGTGAATTGCACAATCTTCAGAACATACTTTAAAAAATCACTGAATTGTATACTTTAATGGGGTGAATTTCATAATATGTGAATTATATTTCAGTACTAAAAATGAATAATCTATTGATACATTAAATAACATTGAGGTACATACCTCAAAATAATTTTGTTGAGTGAAAGAAGGTGGATAAAAAAGATATATACTTTATTATCCCATTTATATATTCTGGAAAAGACCAACTAATCTGTAGTGACAAGAGGTAAGTAAATCAGTGGTTGCCTGATGGGATGCTTGAAACGAGGGAGAGATTACAAAGGGACATCAGTAAACTTTGGGGGATGATGGATATATTCATTATCTTGATTGTGGCAATGGTTCCATAGTTGTATACATATGATAGAACTTATCAAATTGTATCCTCTGCATATATGCAGTTTATTATATGTCAATTATTCTTTTAATAAAGTGGCTAAATGAAAAATATATACTAAACCTATTGGTGCTCAGTAAATCATCAACTGGGAAGAGGCAGGCCCAAACCTAGAAAATCGATATTAATATTTCAGCTTATACGATGTTTACAATGAGTTAATTGGACTATGAGTAGCAATCACTTTAAGAAATTTATATTTGTAGTGCATGAACCTCAAAATCAGATATGTTCAATCAGAAAAACCCCAGGTGCTGAATAGTCTCTTCTCCACAAACCTCCACCATTTTCACATAGATGGGACATAAGGAGAAATACAATTAGAACTGAATTTTATCCCAGGAAGGTCCTCATCAAGATCTCCATTGCCCACTCCATATCTAGGGTAGAGATAAGATGTATCCTGAGGAAGCTCTCCAGTCTCCAGCAGCGAGTGCTGCCAGCCTCTCTGTCTTTTGCCTACTCACAGAGCAGGGCTGCAGACTTGACCATCTGGTTCTCAAAGCAAGGCTGCAGGTCTGCCCCCTATTGTGGAAATGGAGGAACTTCGTCCAGAGTATCAACTCCCAGGATCCTTGGAGTTACAGCTTCCTTCATCACTTTTCTCTGTGCTAGGGTGAAGCCTCAACTCTCACATGTGTTAAGCTATATGCCTATAGGCAAAGGGGGAAAATAATTTCATGAAAACCACTTGGGAGTCAATGCCATAATAATCAATGCCAAACGGGTTTGTGCTCAGAAGGACGAAAAGCAGACATGATTTACTTTAGCAAACTCAAGGAAGGGGTATAACTCAGCTCTCTTAATGTGAATATCAGAATTACAGAAACGGATACAACTTTCTCGGCCTGCCAGGAAAATAGTGAGGTGATTGCTCAAAGTTGGTAGAATACTAGGTATTCCCTTATATTTCAGAAGAGATTACATGGACATATAAGCAGGCTCCGAGCAGCGGGCGATTACAGGAATGTTTGGCCCCAAAAGCAGTGACTGCAGAAAACAAGGCCACAGGCATTTGCAAAGCCACCTAAAAAGTATGCCCTAGATACAGTTCCATGAGAAAGTCGGTCTTTGGTTTAACCCTAGTACCTACAAGCAGCACCTAATTGCTAAGTGGCATTCAATGAATGACTAAAGTATTCCAAGCTTCCAGTGACAAAATGATCTATTATGGAAACCCAGAATCCCCTTAAAAAGAAAGGATCCTCTGTGTGTGTATATACTACAAATAAACAAAAGTGTCACGTATTTAATTAGAGTCTTAAATGGGTTTATGACCTAAATATGGTGAAGAATTACTTGTTTAGACCTAGGAGTTACTATTTTAAAGCTTCCTATTTGAGACTGAGGAAAGAAGGATAACTTATGCGGTATAGCTGATCCTAGTTTGCAGGACGGATATAAGAGTTGAGGCTTTATAGTAGCCGATATTTGTTCCCAGATTCAAAATTCTGTCTCTGTGTAAGTCCCTTTGCCTGGAATTTTTTTCTCTGACCCTTTGTATGGCAAGGTCTATCTCAGCTTTCAGCAGAGAGGAATTCCTAATCATGCCATATTAATGCTTCTCCTGACCATAATTACACTATATTGTATCTTCATGTATTTTCCCCACAGCACTAGCATATTCCATCCATATATATATATATACTTTTAATCTGACTCCTCCAATTAGAATCTAAGCTTCACAAAGGGAGGAACCTAATCAATCTTGTTCTCTGCTAAATAGCCAATACTCAAAACAAAGACTGGCACATTGTAAACATTTAAGAAACATTTGTGAATAAAAGAATGAATGAGTTTAAGTATACTAACTTCAAATGGAAAGCTAGTTGTATTGTTTGAATACTATAAAACTCTGGCTCGTCCAGTCTGTAAAAATGAGTAAGGATCATATCTAGCTCTCAGTTGAGGAATTATAAAGACCCTTTCCCCCCACAATAGCCGTGTCTTTCCTGTGACCATTTCGTTCCATTCTACGAGTTCAATATTTTTTGAACATCTACTATGATCCAAATTCTTTATTAGGCCCTGAAGATAGAAAGATGAAATAAGGCTTTCTGTTGGTTTCCCTGTTTGGAGATCAAGGAACATAAAAAGATGAAACCTGAATCAAAAGACATTATCTCTAGGGAGTGATTCCAACATGCTTAGCGCAAGAGGAGAATGCTGTCAATGATTAAACTCAAGTTTAGAGATAGTCTGTGAATTTTAATTCTCTCTACTATCCCCGTCTCCCATTGCCATGGATAATTGAAAGTTAGCCATATTGCTAGGTAACGCTTCATTCCCTACATAACTTGGCACTTAGAAAACATTTTGCAAGAGAAGCGATTACAGCAATTCTCTCATCTGAGGTGGGTGGAGGGTGGATATAAACTGATTCTTGATGATATTTTTGCTATTTGCCTGTATTTAGAAGTTAGATTCTTCAACCTAGTTTTGAAAACCTTCAAATATATGTGCTCAGTTGCTATAACTACCAACCTGTGTGGGGAGAGAGATATTGCAAGACTCACATGTCACCCTAGGTGCAATTCCTTTCTCCGTTCCTTACAGGAGGATGCTCTGAACAACGACCACTATGCCTCTGTCACTTTGACAGTCAGTTTAGACTTTCTAAATCATGGTTCTTGAGACAATCATCCTAAAGCTTCAACACCTGAGCGGCATTCTGCTGTGTTTACTATTTCCATTCTAGTGTCCATGCCCAGTGTTCTAGGAAAATACCTGCACAGCCTCTCAAATACCATTCTGACTCTCTGTGGCACAGGCAAAGCAGAGATTTTTTCAGCAAGGGGGAGAAGCAGGCATTTTAGTCCTGAGCTGAGCAGAATCCATCTGGTGTCATCCATAGAACTGTGTTTCCTGATATGTCATTTGATACGAGGGTCTCTGTTGTATATAAGGCATGGTTCAGAAAGTATATTGAATGTGGGTGTCTGGGTCAGAACAATAAAATTCCCTGATACCAAAAATCCATTGGATTTACAATTTAAAATGTCAGTATCTTCAGCTGTGTGTGTCTGGTGTTGTTTGTTTTGGTTTTGGTTGCTCTTTCAAATTGCTCACTTCCTGTCAAAATTTTTTAAAAGAAAAGGGAAAATATTTTTCAGCTTAAAGTTATTACATATTATGACGTGGGTAAGAATCCTTCACCTCTCATGACCTAAAGAGCTACTCTCAGGCAAGCGATGCCCACAAACTCACATGACATCTCCTGAATTTTTTTTTACAAGAAATCAGATTTCTATTGTGATTATTCAAACCATTTTTTTTTTCCTCACGATCATCAGAAACTGAGAGTTTTCCTACTGCACCAAATAATTTGTGGAAATGCTGGTATGGATGGATGACTCGCAGAGTACCGGAAACATCACCGACACTCCTGTTCAGGTTCAGACCTTCTGCTGTGTGCTCCCACAGTGTCCTGTACATCTCCTCTGCAGAACTCAGGGCAATGACAATTGATTATTTTTGTGCCTTTGCTGACTAAGCTCTACATGTGTGTCATTATGCTAAGTGGTTTGCAAATGTTATAGAATATAATTTTTGCAACAACCCTGTGAGCTCAATACTTTCATTAAGTCAATGTTGTAGAAATGAAAAATGTGTCTGAGAGATATTAGGTAGCTTGCTCAACGTCACATACTTTTAATTTGCAGTGCCCTGATTGACTAAGGGTTATGTGACCTCAATGGACACAATCTTAACCACCATGCAAAAATGACTTTCTAGTTGACGAACCGGTACTAAACTTTTTTAAAAAGGTGTTTTCAATTGCCTTTTAGTGGTAGTTAGTTGAAGGATGCAAGGCAAGACCGTTGTCCACATCTTGGTAGGGACTCCTCACCACCGATGAAGGAATAAACTGCAAAATGCCACTAACAATCAGCAAGTTCAAAAGCGAATAGCCACACAAGGCAGGAGCAGACTGCAAAAAGTCTGGTGGAATGAGAGGATGGCCCACAGATTTAGTTAGCTATGCATACATACACTTGTGTTTATTTTTATTGTTATTTCTCTATAAATAGATAAGTTCTTAGTTTTCTTAAAAAAGAACCAAAAAGAAGGGATCAAATAATCCCAAATCCTGCCACTGAGAAATATCAATTGCCAACATTCAGCACACTTCATTCAGGATGTTGAGATATTTTGTGATCTTGTGAATCATTCTATTAGTGTAGATAGATAAATAGACAGACAGAATGCTATTTATGACGTTATGAACACTGATTCATATTCTCCATACTTTTAAAAATAAAATACTGAGACTATTGTAGTTAAAATTAATATATGTAACAAAAATGTTGGTTTTTAGCTAAACTAAAATAGTTACTAAGTTTAAGTGTTTAACAGTAAAAGCTATTACTAAAATATCTCCATATAAAATTTAATTAAAAACTATGAGAAATATTGAGGTTGAAAGTTTTTAACTACACTTTACAAGTCTAATGAAGCTTGAACTGTATTAACTGACTGTGCTATGAAAGATGAGGAAGAACTCCATTCCCCTTCTAATTTTCTTAATTATATTGAAATTTTAACCAGTATTCCTAACATAATATATTATCTTCTGTAATCATTGTTTTAAATTTATTTAAAATTGACTAACTGCTCACTACCAGTCCCTTTCACATATACTCAGTCCTAAGCTCTGTATTATGAACTCATGTTCCCCTGTGGGTTAGATTTCATTATCAAGATTTTTCATCCTCCAAGAGAAAAAGATAGGTGCGATAACATTGCTGAATTCTTGCCTTTTGAGCATGCCTGTCTCTTGGCTTTATTTAAATAATTAGGCTGCGTATCCATTTTTTGTGATACTTAATTTCATTCAAACGATAATGTACATTGCTACACAGTGTTCTGATACTATATACTGTTGTGAAAGAAAACTTAGCTTAGGTTTTCCTCTTCATTGGCAAATTGCTTTTTCTGCTTAGACACTGAATTTCTTCTTGGCCTTTGAAGATCAGCACCCCCAAAACATACCTAGATTCAGGTCTTTCAGTTTTATTTGCACACCACACATCAATAGATTGTGTACCCATTTGAAATGGAGAACACAGTTTTACTTCAGGAATACCCTTCTGACATTATTAAACAAACATTATGGTCACTTTTGTTTTTAAGCACTTATTTAGTTGTATTTTTAAAAAGCTAAAGTAAATTTACTATTTCTTAGTATTTGTGAGAATGTCTTAAAATGGCATCCATCTTTTAACCTTTTTCTAGATTTCCTCCACAAGATTTGAGATGATCTGATTAAGTCAATGACACCAGCAACTAAAAGATGCATCATTATCTTAAGAACAACTACACATAAAGACAAAAACATGCCGTCACATGCAATTACAAGGTGCTACTTATTGTTAGTTGCGTTCCAATTTAAAAGAAGTTAAGATAGAAAAAAAATGTAAGTCTCAGAACTGATGAAATATGAAACTTTTTCATTTTTCAGGTAAAAAATCCAATCAAGTTTAGTAAAAAGACTTGACTACTTCACTGAAGTGACTGAGCTAGTTATTGGTCAATCTGGAAGTCTCCGCTCCCCTATCTTCTAACTCCTATTTTGATTTTTCTTCCACAAAAACAGCTCCGTCCATTCTAAAGTATGTAGAGGGCAGAGCTAGAAACCTAAGCTCACAATAAAAATAACAAAAATGCCCCATTACTTTCAAATACCAATGTCTACTTTTTATATCGATCCCTGGTATTCGATCATTTTAAATGAGCCACATGTAACCTAAAGTCCACATTTTCTTTACTTCAGAGGTTGACCAGCAGATTATGATCTGTTAATTTTCTTCCTTTCATTTGTGGATAAAACTAAATTAATGGTCTACTGATTCTTGTGTGCCCAGCATTTAGAATGGCCTATTACACTGCAGTTGCACCTTCATAGTCTGATATTTTATCTTACAACTGATGGAAATTCTATGACCTTTTGAATAGTGGGTTCTCTTTGGTCATTTGCAGATAATTATTACATAATTTGAAAGTGATTAAGCTTAAAATGAATATGAATAAACTCTCTTCGCTGAGAATAGTTTTTAAATTATTTCATAAGCATAAAGAAAAATAATTCTTAATATGAATAATAGGACCAGTAGCTGTTAATAATGAAATGCATATTAAAGAGTGAAATGCATATTAAAAGGGCACTATTGCTAATTTTGAATATAACCTATCCCAACAGGATAGTTTAGAAAACGAATTTAGCACCAAAGCGTTTTATTACAGATTGAAGATATGGTTTCATGTCCCAGCTCCACCAAAAATTACTGTGTGAGATCTGGCATGTCAGTTAACTTCTCTGAGGCCCTGATGGAGAGGTAAGAAAGCAAAGTTTTGAGCATCTGAAGATGCAGTTTGGCCTGGCATGAACCACCTTTCCTGACATGCAAGAGATAAAAGGGAAAACAAAACAAACCAACAAAAACAATAAATAACTTTTCGAGTTAATATACCTCCTGTAAGATGAATTTTAAAAATCTTCTTGAAGGCCAATTTTCTCAGAATTTATGCATTCACAGTATGCGGTACAAGTTTTGACTTTTTGATATTTTAAACAAGTTTTGCATTGCATTTGAACAAAAAATGGAGGGAGAAGGCAACTTTCCCTTTCAAAATGTTCTAGTCGAGAGCTCCTCCACTTCAGAAAACTGTGTTATGCAGTCTGCAGGCAATTTTTTTTTTTTAATTAAAGCTTAATGGTTAGTAAAGTTACATAGTGGCATGAATTATCACTATGGCTGATTGAGGAGAGTGGCAAATCATCTCCCCAAAAATGAAATGCCAGACAAAAAAACAAAACAAAACACAAACCAACAAAAGTAATTTCAGTGCTCTAAAAATCAATGAAAAGCAGACAACAATCTCAAAAGTAGTTATGGTTTAAAACTTGTTGGGTACTGAGTAAGAACAGTGGAGATCTATGGCAGTCTGGCCCGAGTGTGCTCCCATCTTGTTCCCCATCCCACCAGCTCAGCATGGTGGTTCTGCCAGGATGGGGCAGGACATGAGGACTGTCAGATTCTGTGCAGCAGGCAAATGGTACTTAACTTTATTTGGAGTTACAGGTGACATCCACACCCAGCAACTATAAATGGAAGTGACTTTTCAGAGGTAGGTGAGTTGGGGAGGTTAAAATATCATGTCTACTCGTGTGGTATTGTGTGGTTAGGAGACAACCATATTCCTGACTGAGACTGATCACATATGCACAAGAAACTAGAGTGAGCCCTTCTATTCACACACTCCTGGTCAAGTCTGAGCTGCTAACATGTGCACAGGAGGCTTGAAAGGGTCCAGTGGGGCAGACTTTATGATGGCCTGAACCTGGAATGCATCCCCTTACCACTCACAGCCTTCTGGCAGTAGTTGAAAGCCTTACGGAGTTTGAGCAAAACATCAGTTAATTTACTGGCTGACTGCTAAACTTCCAGCACATGGGAAACCACGAGGAAATGAAGCTGAAGATGAAAACAAGCATATATATAAATGAAGCAGAAACATGAATGGTCACATACTAGATAGAACAGAGATTTAGCTGAGGCAAGTTACTAAGCACAGAATCAAACACAGTGTGGGGACAGTACCAGAGAGCAGTTTCCAGGCTCTTGACCTCACGTGGAAAGGTGCTGGCTCAGGTAGTAGAGGGCCATCAGCTGTGACTGGTTGGCCACCAGCTGTAACCAGTTAGCCATTAGCCACTAACATAACTGTCGTGCCTACACTAGGGTGTTGGTTTGTAGGCAGAGAAGCAGATGGCGGACTGCAGCTAGCAACCATGCTTAGCAAGGGGATTACATTGCGGATCCTATTGATCCTACTTCTTGTGTCTCGCCCAGCCACCAGCGAGACTGGGGTGCAGAAAGACCCCTTGTTGAGGTACTAGTGGATGTTTGCTTTTGTGTCTTGACCAGCCGCCATCGAGAATATAGTGGTATGACTCCCCTATCTATGGCTCCATTGGTGTTCCTGTTTGGGCTCACTATATCCTGCATTCTGGTGCAGGGGAGCAGGACCAGAGACACTGCATGACACACACTAATAACAAAAAAAAAAGGAGAAACAACCTTCAAAGAAAAATATTATATCCAGAGTTGCTACAATATATTATCTAAAACATCCAGTTTTCCACAAAAGAATAAATAGCAAAGAAACAGGAAAAGGTTGCCCATATTCAGACTTGAAGATAGATCAATAGGAATTATCCAGTGTGAAGTAAAGAAAAGGAAAAAGAATGAAGGAATATAAACAGAGAGCTGTATAACATCAATCATACACATTCATGTAACCAGAGAGAAAATAAGGAGCAGACAAAATATTTGAAATAATGACTAAAAACTTCCAAATTTGATCAAAACAATAATCTATACAACCTAGAAATTCAACAAAACCTAAGTAGGTCTAAAAACAGAGATCCATACTTAGATATACTATATTCAAACTATTGAAAGACAAAGACAAAATCTTGAAATCAACAAGAGAAAACAGTTCATTACATAGAAGGTGTCATGCAGGGTCTGTGGTCCCACTCCTCCCATAAGAATGCAGGATATGGTGAGGCCAAAAAGGAACATTAACGGAGCCACAGATAGGGAGTCATACCACTATATTCTTGCTGGCAGCTGGGTTGGAGACAAAAGGAAACGTCCGCCCGTACCCCAAAAGGGGTCTTCCTGCACCCCAGTCTCGCTGGCGGCTGGGCGAGACACACGAAGTAGGATCCACAAGATCCTCAATCCACCAGCCTGTTCTCTGCTTGCCAACCAACCAACACAGCCAGGGAAGTTATATCAGTGGCTAATTGGCTAACTGGTTACAGCTGATGCCCAACCAGTCACAGCTGATAGACATCTACTACCCCAGCCAACATCTTTGCACGTGAGGCCGAGAGGCTGGAAACTGCTCTCTGGGACTCTGTCCCCACAGAAGGGAACATTGATAATCTTTGTTTCGCCTCAGAAACAATGGAGGTCAGAAGACTGTGGGATGGCACATTCAAAGTGGTGAAAAAAATGCAAATGGTCAACAAAGAATCCTATACACTGCAAAAATAGAGGTGAAATAAAATCTAAAAATGTTGCTAGCAGACCTTCCTTACAAGAAATATTAAAGAAAGTTCTTCAGGGTGACAAAAAATTATATCAGATTATAATTGAAATCCACAGGAACGAATTAACATCAAAAATAGAAAGTGGCAAATATATATATTTATGTATATATAGTATAAATCAATAGATTGATTTATATATATATAGTATTTATATGTATAAATACTATATATATATATATATATACATATTTATATATATACTATATATATAGTATAAATCAATCTATTTTATGTAGATTTATATAAATACATTTTTCTCTTTTCTTAGCTTTTATAGAAAACAAAACATCATATAATGTGATAAATATATCACGGTATTGTTTGGGTTCATAATATATATAAATATAATATATATAACAGTAATAGCAAAAAGAAAGGGAGAAGGAATTAAATTATATTGAAACAGGTTTGATAATTTAACCAAAATTGAGTTAATATTAATCTGAAGTAGTTTGTGATAAATTAATATGCATAGTATAATCCTTAAAACAACCAAAGCTTTCAGAAAAAAATGCATTTAACAATCAACAGAGGAGTGGAAATACATATATATATATATATATATATATATATGACAAAAGAATGCAGTCAAGGAAGAATCAAGATACACTAAATTACACAAAATATCTAGAAAACAAATTACATATGACAGAAATGAATCCAAGCGTATCAATAATTACTTTGAATGGGAATGGTCTAAATACCTCAATCAATAGGCATAGATTGTCAGACAATGTATGAAAAAAAAAAGCAGATTATATCACACTTGCTCTAAAATATTTCAATGGTCTCCTACAAGTCCCTATACGATCTGGCTCCCCACTGCCTTTCTGGCCTTCTTCCTATTAAATCCGTCTTGATCATTGAATTAACTTGACCTTAAAGTGCCTTAAATTCAGATAATATATTGCATTTTACAGTATTTGCTCTTCCTGTTTACTTTTGTGAAGTATTTCTCCCCCAGATAAATAACTTATTCCCTCACTTCACTCAACACAAATGATACCTCCTCATAGGGACCGTTACCATTCTAGAATATAAACAACATGAAGGAAGGCCTTTTGTATATTGTACTGTTGTGTTCTCAGGACCTACAATGCCAGGCATATAGGAGGCTCTCAATAAATATTTGTCTAACAAATGAATGAATGATAAATAGCAACTCCTCAATAGATTTAGGTAGCATTATAATCGAATAAGACCTTAGGTGATTTGGCACAACATTGGCCAATAAAAATAGCATTGCAATCAATTTCCTGTTCATAATCAAGTGACTAAATTAAAATTTCCACATCTCTTAATGGTCACTTAAAAATCAAAGCAAATAAAATAAAACAAAACAAAAATTCTATTCTAATTGGATAACATATTCACAGACCATACAAACACTTCTATGACAATGAAAAGGAAAATAAAGTCAAATTTTTCTATACAAATTCATCACCGATTTACGACTATCTTTCTATTTCTGTTTCAGTATTAAACTTAGTATAATTTATCTCCCTAAGGGAGCCTCATGGATTTCTATACATAACAGTACTCTCATAAGAGAACAGGAATCTACCCCTACAAACAATTACTCACAGCTTTCTGGAAATGCTTTACAGGCCCAGTCTTCCCATAGCTATTTATCTCCTTCCTTATAAATTGCCTTATTATACAGTTTAACTGTTTGCAGCCTGAATTTTCTATCATATTTCATATTTACTTGGTAACTACAGTAAAATCTTTCCATAAAGTGCTCTGGGAGCAAGAAACAATCCCATTTCGCAGAGATCCTAGTCTTGGCTATGGGACCTTAAATCCTTCTAAGAGCCAGTTGACTTTTGGAGCCATTTAGTGATGGTTAGTAACTGAAATACCCACAGCGAGAATTATGGGTTCCATGGTTAGATAGACTCTCCTGGAAAGTTGCCTTTTTTTATTGGTCCCATTCCAGGAGAATTCAGTGGGAGAATAGAGGGCCATTAGGACCCACGATTGATCTCTGTGTCCCACCCTAGATGGGGTTACTTTTGTGTTTCCACCTGGTCTCACCATCCTCTCTTCCCACTTAAGGATGGCCTCCAACCATTCTTAAGAACTTTGTTTAAGGAGGAAGATGGGAGGCAATCGTCATCTGAACTCTGTCAGAATTTATATTACAATAGAGTTTTGTTTAACTCTTTTAAAATCTAACCAAACTTTTTTGGAGGTGGGAATAGAGTTTGTGGAGAAGTTAAATAAATTAACTCTATAAGTCATTTTACCTCCCATTAGCAAGTGCATTGTCACCAAACTGAGATAGAAAGACACCCATGCTCCCTCCCCCAAAAAACAAAACAAAACAAAAAAACTCACCAACATGTAAAAATGCTCTTAGAAGTGGCCTTTGGAGGCCTTGGCTCACCACCTGTTTTCCTGGCCTCATTCTGTTCTCCACTCCTTTATTGGCTGCTTCCAGCCTGGGGGTGGGGGTGAGGCGGTGGGTTGTCTCAGCTTGGCAACCTTCAGGAACACATCCTTGTCAGGCTCATCATCACCCATCACCTGGCAGAAATACTCGGCCTCGGCCTCCTCCTTCTGCTGCTGCAGCTGACTGGCCCCTTCTGCTTCTGGAGGGCCCCCAGATTCCCAGGCATCACTGTCCCCATGGCCTCTGCTCTTGCCCTCTTCATGCCCACCAGGTTCCTCTCTGGCTGCTCCCACTTGCACTGATGTCTTGGGTCTGCCCCTGGGCCTGGAACTGCAACTTCTCCTTCTTGGCTGCCAGGGTGGCCTGATGCTCCTCCAATGTCTGGTGCAGGTCGCTGTGGAAAAGGACGTCCCCCTCCCTAACAGCCTCCTGGACCTGGATGAGCTGCTGGTTATCTGAGGCCCAGTCTCTATAAGCCTCACCACGCTGTGCTGGACCCGAATGTTGCAGTGGCCGCAACCACCTGGCGCAGCTCAGCAATCTTTTTCCCCACCAGGCTCTACCTGGCTTTCTCACAGCCCCGCCTGTGGCCAGAAGCTCCCGGTGTCGGGCACAGGGCACCTGTTGGGGAACTTCTGCAGAAGCTTCTTCATCCCACGACTTGCGCCCACAGGAATGACTTTGATGCTATCCATAAGGGCAGGAATCCAGCTCCTGGGCGTCAGGGATATGATTGATGAGAAGGCAGCACTTAATGGTGTTCACATTCACCTCGTGCAGCTGCTGGAAGGGGACGCGTTCTGGAATGTGGCGGCCGTGAGCTTCATGTGCATGCCCTGGGGACCGAAGCTGTCGGGCACCAGAAGGAATGGGTGCTAGCGTCCACGCAGGGAGGAGCCCACAGCACGCACCAGCGTGTACCTGCTGCTCGGAAAGGTCTTCGTGGGGCCTCCTGGAAGGCCCTTGAGCTTAAAGTAGATTTTGGTCTCGGTTTGGCTCAAGATGAGGAAGTTTGTGACCACCAGGGGCCCAGCCACTGACACACAGTCCTTCAGAGTTTCTCTTTCAAACCGATGGTCGTGGGAGCAGCTCCACACCCACTGCAAGTCCAGGCAGAGCTGCGGGACGCTGAGACTTGCGCTACCCCCACATGAACAAGTGCGACTGCGCAATATGTGCCTGGAGCCCGTGGAATTGCACCTGGACGCCTGCGCACGTGCTTCTGGTACCAGGTCAGCGTTGACTGCCCCAAGCTGCCCTCTCCTCCCCGAGGCCGTTGCAGACACTGATTTCCCATGCCGGCAAGAGGAACTAGTGACCCACTGTGTTATACACATATATGGCTTTTAAAATCTCAGAAAACTGAGATATCTGTTTGTTTCCTGGCTGGGGTACAAGATGGGGTATGTTGGGAAAGACAGGGAAGAGTAAAATTAAATTCTGGTTAAATAGGCATTGCTATTGGGAGGCCTGAAATCCCTTCACTTGACAGACTTTGAGAGCAAACACTTTCCTTCCTGATCACCTTTGCATGTTACTCAGAGTCCACACACACCCCACCCACCCACCCTATCCCAAACAGCTGATGGCACTTTAGTGCATGTGAAAAAGTATTTTCTTTGGATTGTCACTCTTCCTCCAAACCCTGGCCTTTGGTAGTTTATTCCACTGAGAATTTCTCTGTTGAGGTTCCATCCCCTCCCCCTGTTCTCTCGGTCACTATTTTAAATGGCTTCAGACTAGCTCTTTTTCCCAGTCACGCACATCTGGTACTGGTGAAACATTTCCACCTGTTTGTTCCTGGCCTCACTGTAAATGCATCTATGGCACAATGAAGACTGGGATCTCTCCTAGTTCTCTCCCTCCCTCTCTCCCTCCTTTCCTCTCCCTCCCTCCCTCATCCCCCCTTCCATCCTCTCTTTACCTCTCTCCCTCTTCTTCTCTTCCATGCCACCCCATTGTCTCAAGCTGATAGTCACAGCCCCTTGCCCTTATGTCCCTCAATAGGAATCCACTGTGTTCCTCTCTACAATTACAGGAAACACCAAGCACTCGAGGGGCCCCACAAAAGCCTTTCTCATTAGAATTGAGATTGGTGCAGGCAGGCTCTCTCATCCCTCTGCGTCGGGAAGGGAGAGACTCACAGAACACATGGAACTCTCTCCAAAGAGCGAGCCCCCACTCATACGCTGTCTCTGCCCCCACCCCCTCTCTCAGTGCTTTTAAGTCCCTAATCCTGAACTTGTTTCCAAATATTTCCTGTACAAACTGCATACTGCTCTGGCATGTCACTTTGGAATTTTATGTTTAGCTTGATTTGGTCTTGGTTTAAAACTGAACTATTACGTATATTCACATCACTGAACAGGGGTGAATGTAGGATTTGCACCTAGGTCATCCTGACTCCAAAACTCCTGCTCTGTAAGATGCCCCCAAACACAAGGCCATGGTCTCCCGCCCGTCCCCATCTCCACCCACGTCATCTTGCCTCTCTGACCTCTTTAACTGCTCTCAGAAAGGGGTGTTCTTGCCAGTCTTAGAAAGCTTTAGTTTGATCTCTGAAGGAGAATGTAATCCAGCTCCATTACACTAACTTTGAAGAACCCACTAAAGGTATGTCTCTTCTCTTTCCTTTCATGTTCTTTATCCAGGAAGTTTCTTTGTCGGAATATCTATACTGCAACTGATCTTGCCACACAACTTCTTGGGACATGACAATAGTTGTGTTCTTTCTCAGACAGACCTTGTATAATCAGCAGCTCTGCTAATATCAGAAATGTTCGCCTGAGCATTCCATACTCCCTATTTTGTCAATAAATAGATTTGGCTGCTGACCAGCACAATTTGTTCTGTTTTGCCTTTGCCATGTGTCTAATCACAAACTAGGAGGTCAGATGAGCATATAATTACTTATGGTTTGATGATTCCAACTTTATTTGGTTATGCATTTTTTTTAAAAGCAAAAGAATGGTGGTCTAGTGTATGTAAGAAACTTTAACTAGGAGTCAGAAGACTAATAATATGCCGAGACACCACATACGATTGTTGATAAATATATATTCTAGCACTTTGTAAAACACAAAGGTATTTTAATACTATTACTCACCTCTATTCATTGCTTCATAATACACAAAAAAGCACTGGTTACGTGCATCAAAAAAAGTGTACATAATCCAAAGATATACAGTTGAAATAACACTTCATTATTAAAAGTTTTATATTTATCTGTATGAAACTCCCTTTTATGGAGAAGAACAATTCCTTAAAGAGGAACATTTCTTTCATTCTGATTCACTAAAGTATTTGTAAACTACTGAATACTTTGAACACATTCTTTAATAATTTATAATATATCATAATATTTATAGATTTTGAGAAAGCAAAAGATACAGACATCTTTGTATTTTACCTTTAACAGTGTTTGCCAATTTTGTTTATCTTGCATATCCCCATATTTCACTTGATACATTCTGTTCAAATAATATACAATGAGATCAAACCACAAGAACTACAAACTTTCAGTCTGTGATTGCCAGCCAGTGAATAGGTTCTCTTTCAACTTCATTTAAATAACAGTTCCTGAATCTTAGTGTAATGAAAAGAGCTGAAAATGCAAAGATTGCTCCCCTTTACATAAAACACTCCACCACACATATTTCAGTAAAACCTGCATTTCTGAAACATTCCTTGATAATTATTGAATAAAACACAATTTCCAATTACACAGAAAGCAAATTACATAAGTTTAGGTTAAGTCAATAATAGATTCAATTAAACATGGGCACAGGTGGGAATAGCCTGGGGGTGGGCAGGGAGAGTAGTCTTTTCATATAGTGAAAAATTAGAGAGAAAAAGGAAAGCACGTTAATAAAAAGAAAACCGAAGTAGCCCATAAATAAGTAAATATCTACTTTAAGAAACTTAAATAGTAAATAATTTCCCTGCAGTCACATTATTCAAATTTTCCAAAGATTAACACTGTATACTCTGAATGCATGAATACCACAGTCTTTGTCAGAAATTATACTGGTAAATGATAGTCAGGGGAACACTTACCACAAACTTAAACCGTATAATTTATGTACTTGACATGAACTATGTTAGCTCCATATTTATGTTGATCTCAACTATAATGTCATGGCAGAACAGGTTCTTATATGACCTAGAGGTCCTTTGGAAAGCAGTCTAAAAACTATTTTTAGTTATGATCATACGACCTAGAAATATGAACCTACTGCTATCTTCATATATGCTACATAATATAGATATACACAAATACATATATTATTTTCTTATTCCCATTTTCTCTATTAAACTGTAAACTGTGAGGACCAAGAGAGTGAGTTATGAGTCTGTATATACTGAGTGATGTGTAGCTAGGGAGGGAGAGTTGGTTTACTCTTTAAATTAAAAAAAAAAAAAAAGAAAGAAACTGTTGTTTTACGATCTGTCCATGTTGCCAATTATGTATCTAAGTGATTGCTTGCTTTGTGCTGGTGTAAAATATTCCATAGTAAGCAACCAATATATGCATATATATATATATATATATATATATATATATATATGTATTTTTGGTCTATATATAGACAAAAATGTATACATATTTTAAGAACAGAAAAAAACTGTTAAAATACAATACTTAACATATACTGACAACAAAAGATGAACACAAGTCACGTTTGACTTCTGCAATTATAAGAGCTGCTCAAAGTGGTTACCATCAGCATAATTTTAATACAGTTTTTTCCTTTCTTAAAATGTGTACACATTTTTTGGCACTCTCTGTGTATATATATTATATATATATTATACATATTATATTATATACATGTATATTATATATATAATATTTATAATACATACACACACACACACACACACACACATGAGGTCTGACACTTAAGTTCATGAACTTGCCACCCTGTGCTTACATTGGTAACACTGTACAAACAGCTCGGTAAAGTTTCATAACCTTGGTATGTTAGTGTATGCTGTGTTTATGTCAACATATGGCGGTGTCTTGCTGAGTGGAGTTCAATATTGTTCTTGTGTGTTTTGTGTACTGTCGTAAGAATATCTGAGTTTGAATTAGAGCAACAAACAAACATTGAATTTCTTGTTAATTTGGCAAGAGTGGAAGTGAAATTAGAGGCATGTTAGTCCAAGTTTATGGGGGTAATGCCATGAAGAAAATGGCAGTGTGCAAGTGGATTAAACGTTTTTCTGAGGGGAGAGAATGTGTCACTGAGGAAGAGAGGTCAGGGCAGCCAGAAACAAGCAGAAATAATGAAAACATTACAAAAATTCATCGAATTGTGTGTCATAATTGTCAGCTGACTGTGAGAAGCAGACCAAGTAAACATCAGAAGAGAAACAGGAAAATCTTAACTGAAAATCTTGGCAGGAAAAAAGTGTGTGCAAAAATGGTCCCAAAGTTGCTCATCGATGAACAAAAGCAAAGGAGAGTGGAAGGATGCCAAGACCTTTTGCAGAGGCAAGATGATGTTTTGGGCCATGTTATCACTGGTGATGAAACATGGGTGGACCAATATGACCCGGAAACAAAGCATCAAAGTGCACAACAGAAGTCAGCCAATTCTCATGACCAAAAAATTTCTGTCAGTCCAAATCAAGAATCAAAATGATATTGCTAACCTTTTTTGATATCAGAGGGATTATTCATTATGAATTTGTACCAACTGGACAAACAACCAAGTTTATTCTTTGGAAGTGCTGAAAGGCAGCATGAAAAAGTTAGACGAAAATGACCTCAACTTTTCACCAACAATTCATACCTCTTGCATCATGACAATGTACCAGCTCACACAGCACTGTCTGTGAGGGAGTTTTTAGCCAGTAAACAAATAACTGTATTGGAACACCCTCCCTCCTCACCTGATCTGGCCCACAATGACTTCTTTCTTTACCTGAAGATAAAGGAAATATTGAAAGGAAGACATTTTAATGACATTCAGGACATCAAATGTATATGATGGCAGTTCTGATGGTCATTCTAGAAAAAGAGTTCCAAAATTGCTTTGAAGGGTGGACTAGGCACTGGCATCGGTGCATAGCTTCCCACGGGGAGTACTTCAAAGTTGACCATAGTGATACTCAGCAATGAGGTATATTGCACTTTTTCTAGGATGAGTTTGCAGAGCTAATTGTCAGATCTTGTGTGTTTGTGTGTGTGTGTGTGTGTGTGTGTTGTGTGTCGTATACAAACAGAAAGATAGCAATATATAGAGAGATATCAATGTATATGTGTGTATGTATGTATGTATATTATGTATTATATGGTCATATGTATTATGTTCATCTACATTATAGTATATATGTTATAAATTATAAATTATATGTTCATGCAGAGAGAGAGTCAGGAGGATGAGGTGTATAGAAAATCTAACAAAATAAAATAAAATAAATGATACTTTGAGATTTAAAAGAATGAAAATAAAAATAGAGGATGAATTAAAGTATTTTCTTCATCTTAGATAAAGGGGTAGTATGGCTGGTCATAAAATGTAAAACGTGTTGTATGTAAAACAACTTCAAGGGAAACAAAATTATTCTTCCCTCAAAACTGTTAGAAGGAGCAAAAAGTAGCTCCTATGTTGACAAAGACCTTGTTGTAGATGCAATAATACAGAATAAATTGTTTCATGAATTATGAGAATGGACCTCACAGAGGAATACATTTTTCTGTTATCATATAGTGGTAACTTTCACACTAAGGCCTTTAAATAAATTGGATTCTATTTTTGTAAGTAGTATAAGACGGTAAGGCAATTTTTCAAACATGACTTTAAAGGAGCCATTTTTGTAACACCATATGTGTAATTCACTATATATAGATAATACATTATGTACCATATATGTTTGTATATACTACATATATTTGCATGTACGTGTGTATGCATGTATAAAATGAAAAAAATCAAAATCTAAAATTATATAATATGCTTCTTTAAATTAGTTCCAGCTGAGGTTCTTTCACTTGAACTTGAAACAGTCTTGAACAACACAGATATTATAAAATATTTCTGAGATGATACTATAACAAAATATATTTTGTCTGCCGTTGCTTCAAGATCTTCAGAAAGATCAACTAGAAAAAAGAAAGTGAGAAAATAATTAAAAGTGTACACTAAATAATTAAAAGTAATCGGGCTAGAGGAAATAAACCTGATAAAAGGGCTTCACTGTTGGCATTTCAGTTTTACAGATAAGAAAACTGAGGCTAATTAGTGCTAAGTAACGTTCTCTGAAATTTCACTTGGTAAGGAGAGTATCTAAGATTCATATTTAGCTCTGTCAGTCTCCTCTTAAACTCAGGCTTCATCTACTAAATCAGAGACCAGCAGATTTTTTTCTCTACGGGGCCAGATATAAATATGTTAAGCTTTGAGCCCATATTGTCTCTGTTGCAACCACTCAACTCTGATTACAGGGCAAAAGGAGCCATAGACAATATGTAAACTAAGCATGGCTATTTGCCAATATGTTATTTATAGACACAATTTTAATGTCATAAAATTTTCACATCATGAAATATTATTCCCTCTCGATTTTTTTCAACTATTTGAACTATAACAAGTATTATTGCTTACATGCTGTACAAAAACAGGTGTGCATGGGCTGTAATTTCTCAGCCACTGCACTAAACTGTATTAAACCTAGACAGTAAGAATGGGGTTAAAGTTTGTATTTCAGAGGTAAAATATTGCAATCTGATCATTTTACCTTAAGAATGTAGGCTGAAGTGATTTTACGGCATCAAAAATAGATATCCTGAAGACAGACAGGAATGCAAAACCAGAGTTCAAGATAAGAGTTATAAATTGTAATGGTACATATTTGAGAGTCATTCCCCTGAGGTTATAACTCAGGCTGAAATAGTAGTTGAAAACGGGACTTTGGAAATTGCCAGAACTATGCATTGGAAGGGAAGAAAGGAGCAACAGAAATGGACGTGTATGGAGAGACCAGTGAAAGGGATATAATCAAGATGTATAAATCCATTTGTTTCCTCAGAAATAGAAAATAGGGAAAGAGATAGTTTCATGAAAGAGCAGCAGGAATATTAAATCCAAGAGGATAAGGAAAACCATGGCTCCTTTAGCACCTAAGTAGGTGGAGAATGACTTGAAAGAAAAGTCACTATCGAAGGGTTAGTGTGGGAGGCAGGTTACAGGTGCTTAAGTAGGAGGCAGAAGAAGATCCTACTTTCCATTAGAAAAGAACTTTCCGAAAGGAGACACCACATTTAAGTTATCTCAAAATTGAATGCTTCTTTTACTGAAATCTTTGTATTTCATAGGTAACCAATGACAGTAATGAATAACTAAAAGAGACAATGGTGTTTACACACAGATCTGTAGGTTCTGCAAAGACTTAGAAACTGCTAAGGTTGGTTGTTATATTCTAGGTCTTCTAGGAGTTTTTACTCATTCATTAGAATTTTTCTCCTGTAATTGCACCTTTTATTTCAGTGTGTTTTCATATATGTGGCATATCTATAATTTGGACCTTGTGGTGAGTCAACTACTCTTCCAACTTTAAATGACCTGTTGATTCACATTCTGGCCCATAGGTCTCTTTGAAAAGGAGACGGCATTGGATTAAAAGGAGCTCCCAGGCTGATATTTTCAGGGAAAGAGAAGTTAGAGAGAATGAAAACATGGAATGTTGAAATATAACCCCCTCCAGGGTGTGGAAAGTTTTCCAACAGGGAATATTCCTATGAATTAATTAGGAATAAATTGTTTCTAATTTAGGGTCTCAGAAGGAAATATAAGGCAAATATTGAAAAGACATTTACTTGAATAATTACAGAGGTGTGGGGAGGATTAACAAAATGCACAAGGCATTAACCATGCAAGGTAGACAAAGGAGTTTCCAGAATTCAGTGATACCTGACGCTCTGGAAGAGAATCAGTGTCTAGAAGCTCCAATTATGGAAGGGCACAGCTACTGCTGGAGAGTTAGCCTTCTAGAAAAAGTGTTGCAATCAGAAGATTTAGCAGTTCTTCGGCATTTAGCAAAACTGGCTGTAGACAAGAGCTTCACTTATAAAATATTGGCAGATGTTGCATTTTCAGATCTCTGAAAATATTTTAACCTAATGGTTTACTAATATGATAAGAGTACATTTGACCATATTGTAATAATCACATATCATCTGCTATTTTCTGAATTAAGATGCATACTGGATTTGTTATTTCATAAAATACTAATTTCTCCTATAATCTGCAGCAAACAAAATTCTCTGCCACCTATATCATACATTTACAACCAATTTTAATATCTTAATTGACTCCATTTAAAAATATTAACCCCAACATTTGTGACATATTGTCTGGAAAGAAAAACAAAACTGTACTCTATTAAACCAATTTATATTTCTTTTTCTTCCTTTATATTGTCTCCATTTAACTACCTTGGATAAGATTAATTCATTGAGCCACTAAGTGCCTATCTATATGTACTATAGTATTTTCGTAGACATCGTGGAGGATATTAATTAGAAAACAACATTCTTAGCATACGATGCCTACAATCAGTTTGTAGGGAATAAAGTCATCTACAAACAAATATTTTGGATTTCAGGATAGAGACTGGAAGAAAAGAGATAAAGTGACAACTTCATGAAACATGATATGTGAGCTCAGCATTTAAGAATGGGATATGCAGAGTGAAAGGATACTTTTCCAATTATGGGGAGCAGAGAAGATGCCTCCCTCCAACTGTGATAACTGAAAATAAGCAGTACAACCAACTGCTTAGTGGCTGGGTACAACCAACACCACTGTAATGGAAATAAATCAGCAGTGATGCAGTCCTGGGACAGATTGCTCTCTGGGGAAATAGCATTCTATCTATCAGATTCTATAATAATGGGCAGAGTGACAGTACCAAACTCTCGATAATGCAGAGTAAGCACTTTGCCCCAAGAATGCCGCGACCACAGAATTTGTAGCAAATCATAAAACACACTATGTGATCATCTCCCCGATAAATCCCTTCTAAACCTTTTGAACTTGACATATTTTATCCAGTGTGGAACAGCCACAGTATGTTTTATTCTCCTGGCATCTTGAGAAAATAGAATAATTTACAACTGAAAATTAAGATGTATGTTCTTATGGACAGCTGCAAACTTAGGTGTCACCAGTCAGTTCTTAAGTTGTTAAAAAGGAGGACTAATATCTTAAAAAAAGAAATAGAAAGAAGAAATAGAACATTGAAAAAGATATATTGCAAACCAGGTTAAATGATGCTTATTCCTTAACAGTCAGCTAACTTGTTTTCTTACCAGTGTGGAAGTAAATAATATGTTCTCTTTCTCCTTTCCTGACTTCTTTGGAGTTAATAAAATATATATAATTTCTCCTAGAATCTGCAGCAACCAAAATTCTCTGCCACCTGTATCATATATTTATAACCAATTTTAATATCTTAATTGACTCCACTGAAAAATATTAACCCCAACATTTATGACATATTGTCTTCCCTGTTTTCTGTCCCTCTTTTAAATTCCTTCAGATATTCTGACTCATTCCATCCTAATCTTCTCTGTATTGTTCCAGTGTTAGCATATGTGCTGCCAAATATGTGAGCACGAGAGCAGGTATATTTGTGATGATAAAATGCAGGGAGCATGGGTTTCTGTTTAGGAATTCATGGGATTTAGAATTTTCCAGTTCTGCCTTACGTACTTTTTATAAATTTATCTAACCTCTGTGAATGTCAAATCTCAAATTTGCAAAAGTTATCTAAGACCAACTACTTCTTCTATGTATCAATTTGTCGTGAGGATAAAGTGTGATAATATAGACTAGTGAAATTGTAAGCAATAAAGTGTTCATACACATATTATTCAAAGTATTGTGGGTAGGTCAACATCATTTTCATAATCTTAATCATTTTAATGCCTCAGAAGGTAAAATTTCATGGTACGTTTTATTTTTACTGTAGTGAAAACAATGTGTCTCTTTGTAATATTTAAATGCACATAAAATTCATGACACGGAACGGTAATGGTTACTACTAAAGTAAATTCAATTCTGCTTTTTATATATTAAAAAAATTGAACCTTGAAGAAAACAGAAAACCAAAATGTTGAATAGCTAGATTTCCTTCAATAAATAAAGAATCAGAGATATCAACTGGTAAAAAAGCCACATTTGTACAATGCTGCTCACATACAAGAGAAATGAGCAGTAGTACATGATAAATTTTTTTGAATCTTTGTCATGAAATAGATTATTGTTTTCTTTTGTTGCTATAACCCCTCCCTATACAACCTTCTATGCATAATATGTTTATAATATCTGGGGGCTCACAGCAGTGTTATTCCAGCAGAAACAGCAAACTTTGCACTAGCCAAGGTGAATAAAAGAAATAAAACTTGGTGTCATCAGCAAATTTAATCATTTCTTAATGTACTAGAGATCAAGGTTACTCATTCAATGCCTTCATGGAGGACTTTTTAGAGGATTTGATTCACGCAATGAATGAAACACTCTATAAGTTCATGTATTTTACTTTCAATAGTAGTTTATATATGGTTATATTTATATAATGAGTTTTCATAACAGCGTAACAAGAGAGCATAGTAAACTGGACAGTTGAATGCTATGTGGCAAAATCATTTTATAAAAGTACATTATGATGTCTAACAGGTTCAGTAAACACACTGGACTTGGAAGAATACAGTCAGAAAACCATTTTATTTTTCTACAGGACCTTCACATATATTCTGTGAGGTCTCCATTCCCTCTCTCTAGATATCTTGGACAGATGAATTGTTTTTCTGATAACTTCTGGACATTAGAAAAGGGTCATTTTTCATGATGAAAAAGTCTCGTATAATCTGAATCAAAACTAACCTCTCATGCCGTTCAAACATTTCTCCCCACTCCAGTTCAAGAGTGACCAAATGTTTGGGACAAACAAAACGAAAGGAGGATTTTAATGTGGTCACTCTCCACTCAACAGACTTTGTGAGGTAAAGAGGAAGAAAGAAAGGGATGAGAAGGAAATGAGCAAAATATTTTTACTTTGTTAATGCAGGTGATAATTTACTGGTGACGACTGAGTCAGAGATCCACATTTTGGCTCTTTCATGGATGTGAACTGGAGGGTTCTTGGAGACTATTCACAGGAATAGGAGACTATTCACATTTTGGCATGATGAACTATATGGCTGACCTCATTCCAATTCCCCAGTCTATTCACCTCAACATGTTTCCCATGTTACCCTCACCTCAAGACTCAGTCATTTAAACATGGTGTGACTGTCACATCCACTGAGGCTACAGGAGAAACACACATATGCACACAAGCATCTTTGTTCTGCCAAATTTCAAAGGGTAAATAAACCATTCTCACTGCTGCTTTCTTCCTCTGCCATCATCAGATGTGTCAGCTAGCTTTCATTCTTTTAGACTTTTTCAGGCAAGGAGGAACCATTCTTATGCATCCCCTCAAGAATTGTCTTGCAATTAGGTCTAGAAGATGCAGTCTTAGTAATTTCTATAGCTCAGCCCTGGTGTGAGTTGCTAGTCTCCCCTTGTTGTAGATAATCCTATCTCTGTGAGTGTTTTTCCTTTGACCCTAATCACTTGTCGGCAGGCAAAGGAAAACACAGCCCTTCACTAATAGGAAGGGAAGAAAAGTGTGTAAAACTGCTGTATTTCATATAATCTCTTCAAGAATACCTCTTTGGAAAACCCCTCTATTTTATCATATGTGTAGAAGATGAATTTTTTTTTCTATATGGGGAATTTGGTCACCTCTTCAATGACACCAACAGAGATGTCTGTAGACCCTCTTGTTAAAATGTAGGAATACTCTCAACAGTTTAATCAATTTGGAGGACAGTAGCCAAACCCCAGGAAAACTATAAAGGTCCCACTTCTCATTCTATTACACATGTATATGCAAATTATGATTTTTGTTTCTAATGTGCTAGAATCAGAGACAGATTTACCACAAAGTTAACAATGTTCAAGCTTCAGTTCTCTTTATTGTATGGGACCCTTTTAAGATCCTATACTCAACTGTGAATTCGTAACTTTCTGTTCTTGTCTCAGAGATGGCCCCCAAGTTGTATAAAATCGAGATTCTCAAAGTCTTGTTTTGCCTTTATCTAGCATACATTTATAAAGTATTTAGAACAAAGACTAAAATAATTGAATTTGCTCAGTGTTGGTTCCAATCTTTGTCTCTTACCAACTCCCCCTCCAAACTCCTATCCATATATGTGTGTTTAACTCTCACTAGACTCTAAAGAATGATGTAATACAATAATGAATTATGGGAGTTGATGTAAACATACCATAATTTACTGTGATACAAATTTAGGTAGATGTAATAACACATTGATCTCAATGACTTGAGAGGTTTTGTACGGCACCCCAAATAGGAAACTACTGACATCAGAAATAAACTTAACTCAAGGTTTTAAAGGAGGGGTTGACATGGCAGATGTTTGGCTGAAATACCTAACAGAATCGGTACTCAATAAAGTTGTTAACTAAATTAGGCGACACATAGGAGAACCATTGGGATAGTGATCACAATATGACAAAATGAGAAGATATGAGTATTAGTTCTCTGGATTTTAAAGGTCTGCCTACTGTTTTGACACTGAGGAAATTAGGAGCACGGACCCGTTGCTGTTTGACCTCCGCCAGCCTTGCAGGCTGCTGCTTTCTTCCACATCCTCTGACTTTGTGTGTCAGGTATAGCAAAGACGTCTAACTACCAACAACATTTTGTAGGGACTGCATGTAAAGATGGCATTTTCTGCTCCAATTGCCTCTTGATTCTGTTTAGATGCATGTCGTGGTCAATTAGTGATGCTGCCATTGGTACAGCAATGAAAAGTAATGACATTTATGGTATGTATCTGCCATTCATGTATGAGGATAAGCAGATGTGCCAACCAGTAACTATTCTCATCATTGTGTTGTCCTACATCAATGTATCAAGGTATGCCCTACACTCTATCTTGGCATGTTCATGAATACATTTTATACAATAATGAAAGAAATCCAAAACCCCTACGTTTGTGTATTCATTTTAAAATCTGTGCAACACTCTGCAGCACTCCACAGCAAGCAATGAGTGGAATGGAAATAACTGAATAGGGCTTTTTCTTTCCCCATTTCTAATTCCTCTGCCTCGATCTATGAAATGTAATACAATGTATTATTTATCAACAGCAGTGCAGTGCTGCCGTGCAAATGTCACTCAATGGGATTACCATATATATAGCTATACATCAAAATGTTTTTATGTGGTTTGCGATTATCTAGCATTATGGAAATATGAGTAACAAGAGTGAAGGCCAATCAGAAACCTTCAGTCCAATAGTTGAAAGGGGGGAGAAATTTCCCCTATGGCAAATGTGTTGAATAGAGCCCCTGTAACGACAAAAGGCTTCTTTTAGCTCCCACACCAGAGCTGTCAGAGACCCTGGCTGTCCAAATGGCGACCATGCCTCACAGCCAAGCATCCCAGAGGCCACCGCCTCTTACTGTGACATCAGCCATGCGCACTTATAAAGCTGCTTCACGGGGTCAATTAAGGGAACAACAGACTCAGAAGATACACTCCTGAGACCAGAAACTGGTGCTCTCCGTCTTCCAGTTAATGGGATTTTTCTTTGCCTTTGTTTAAATTCATATTTCAGTGTCTAAATCACTTAAGAGATATGAATATAAATGCGTTTAATCATATACTACTCTCTGAATACATTTATATATATTTAAATCCACATTTTATAGATGAAGAAACTGCAGATCAGAAAGCTGAGGTGATTTACCTAAGGTTACCCAGAATTTGAACCCAGGGCTGTCTAACTTCAGTTATTTTTTCTACTATATCACTCCACCCGAGGATGAAAAAAATTGCATTTTCCCCAATTATTTGTTGTATTTTCTTTTTATCTCCTTGAATCCTCACAATTATCCACTTTCTATCATCTCTTAGAAAGTTAGACCCTTTTTTCACCATATTTTGGAAAGTTGGCCTACTTTTAAAAGAGACCTAAATTAGGTACTTTTTCAATAATTTGGCAATATTTAACATTTAATATTTTCCTCTGTATGCTTTTAGGATAATTTGAAATAATGATGCGTAGAGATTGGTTGGTCTACCTGCTCATGTAAGGCTTTATTCTTTATGTTCTGGAAGGGTGGCATCAGGGCAGTGGTGATTCCCCGTGATTATCTGAGGAATACAAGCCCTGGAAACCCCACTCACCCTTGCAGAAGCTTACCATCATGACAGCTTTTCTTATGCGAGGTATGACCCTCTACTCAAACATCTTCTTCCTCTACTTCCTGCTCTCCACTTCCACAGGCTGACCTATACACATTCTCTTAGTTCTTACCATATTCTTTATCTTTTCAAACCCTCCTCCAACTCCTGCTAGGTGAATCACTATGTCACATAGAGGTAATCTTGCATCTTTCGGCTCCACGGTGCCACCAGATAGATATCCAACTCCATTTGCAATGGATATTACAAACACATTGTTTTAATAAAAACAGCCTGTATCTGTTGAGTACTTACTCTATGCCAGTCATTGTTTTTAAGTGCCCTGCATGAATGGAATAATTGAATTCTCAACACAGTACTGTAGTATAGGTATTAAGCTAACCTGCATTTCAGGAAGTTAAAGTTAACATAGCTTGGAAGGTTACCACATGCAAGGACGCGTAGCTTGCTCAAGGTCTCGTTTTAGTAAGTAGCAGGGCTAGGGTTTGAATCCAGTCATTCCGGCTATAAGCCCAGTAGGCTTAACTGTTTCTTCATGTAGCATGTATTGCATAGCAACTGCGCCATCTGCATTATCTAATAAACCATCATACTTCCTGTGAGGTAAGTACACTTACTATCTGTGCTTTATCTGTATTATTCAGATAAAGAATCTCAGGCTCAGATTTGATCTAAGTTCACAGTTACTAAGTAGCAGAATGAAGATTTAGACCAGACTCTTCTTCACTTCTGATCTCTCCTGCTCATGCTAACAGCCTGTGTTGTACATTATGTTTAAAGCTCTTTTCCAGAGAATGAGCAGTATGGTCTCACAGGAAAATGTTCATAACTAGTACATAGTAGTAAGTATTTTGAATGGGCCCACAATTCCAGAGTGCTAAACAGCTTGTTTTAAAGACATGTCTTCAAAATTAGAAACACACACACACAACTAGATCGTGCTTTGTATTAGCTATCATTTTTAAAAAAGACTTATAATTTACCAAAATCTTGGTTAAATCTTCATGTTTTCATATTCCTCATAGGAAAACAAAGTCAACGGAAAGCTTTGGTTAAAACAACATGGAGACCAGGAACTTTTCATTCTGTCTCCAAATTATCTTTATATTCTTATTAAATGGTTTTATTTTTATTTTATGATTTTTTTTAAATTAGCAACTTCATATTATAAGCTATTTCTTATTATCTAACCATACCCTTATTGTGCCTTTCCTAATACACCGAGCTTTGCCCTCTCTCAGCTCCCCTAAATGACCTTGAATCATTCATTTTAGTGCACTGTCATTTTTGTGGTATAAGGATTCTTTCCTCTGTAGCAAGGCAGTGATGAAAATGATATATGGTGTCACAAAGACTTGTTTCTATCCTATGTAGAAGTTTGATCTTAAGTAAGTTACATGTTCTCAATCCAAATTTCCTCATCACTAAAATATGATACTAATGCCTATATTTCATGACTGTTTTAGGGCTAAATGAAGTGCTTAACAGGTATTAGCTTCCTCCTCTTCTTTCTACTTCAGTATCTTAGTCAAGGTTATATTCTGCCAAAGTATGGAAACTCACCTCAAACTAGTTTAAACATAAAATGAAAGTTATCGGAAAGAACTTCTGCAACTTCAGACAATCCAAGTAAAAGATAATCAACCAGGTGTCAGGACTGGCAGGATCAGCAAAGAGCAAGCTTTCGGGAACTTAAGCAGACACTTCAAAATGGTCTCTCTATCCTGCCAAATGGGTTCTCAACCTGCTTCTCTTTGTCTAGCTACTTCATTTTTTTGTTTTTTTTATCCATAGATCTGACTTATCCGCTTTTCTGTATATGTGTCTGGCACAAAATTTATAATTAATTATTGCCTCAAAACCCCATGCATTAAATAGGATTCCAAATTCTAGGGGAGATAATCCAATTGTCTCCAGTTGTGTTAGCTGCCTGGCACAGATTCAACTGTCCACTGTGGGGACATAATTCATGTGACATATTGGTGGTGCCGGGAGTCTATCCCTGTGCTTATCAGTGCAAAATGATGAATTAAAAGCACAAATTATGACTGATATTATGTTTTATAAGTAAGTGTTCATTATTTTTTATTGTCATATTCTCCACTTTACCTAGCATAGAACTATGTACATAACGAATGTTTAGTCTGTTTTAAACTGGAATGTTTAGTCCATCAATATATATTGAGCACTCATAGGAAATTCACACATTGTCATTTATCCACAGAAAAAAATCATGGAGCGATATACACCAACCTAATATTTTGCATATTTATATACCGAGTCACAGAAGTACTAAGTGACTTGCCCACAATCACATTATAAGTAGTAATAAAGGAGTCTTCTCTGTCCTACCCGAGAAACACATGTAGTCACTTCCTATTGTCACCATTGCCCACATTTCCACTAACGCACTGCAGGAGGACCTTGAGAAAGATGTGGGATATATTTAAGAAACCCTGTGATTCTCTTCAGATCTACATTTAGTGTAGTGACTAAATTTATGGAATGCATGATTTTGGATTGGTGACCTAATCTCTCTGTGTTTCAATTTCCTCATTTGTAAGAGGGAGATAATAATAGTTTCTATGTTATAGAACTGTGAGAATTCAACGACACAAAAGTGTCTGGCACGAACAGCCAACGTCATTGAACATCTGCTCTATGACAAGTGTATTCTAATTGCTTTTCTCAGTTAACACTCTTCATACAATGACCCTACATTACACATTTTATGCATAAGGAAAACCAAGCAAAGAAGTTTCCTGTGCAGTTTCACACAGCTAGAAAGCAATGGGGCTTGCATTCAAACCCAGGCAATCTGATACCCACACACCAGGGCTCGTAATTATGTCATTCTACAGCCAACCAATGAAATAAATAGTAAGGCTTCAATAATACTAGTTGGTCTTCTGCTTCTGATTTGTTCCATGATGGTTCACATCATCTAATCCATCTCTTTAATGATCTTTCACTGGGTAATTGTATAATTTGATTCTATAATACGGATTGTTTTCTGTAAAGTGTATATCAGAATCATGTTTGCATTTTTTTTTTTTTAACACAGATGCCTGTACCCTGCTGTGACCTTCCAAGGGTGGGACCCAAACAGGTTTGTAATTTTAGTGAGCTCTACAGTTGATTTCCCATTTAAGAACCAATCAATCTGTTTGGGGGACAGTGATCTTTGCAGAAGGGCCTATTTACTCTCTACATGTGACTCAACTCCAGTGCCTATGAATTGGAATTCCAAGGCTAGGGTCTGGGAAATTTAACAAATTCCTCAGAATAACTTTTTGCCCCACAAAAGTTAAGACTTGTCGTCCTAGGGTTAAGACTCAAATGGTCAGAAAAGTTCCTTTCCCAATGAGGCAGCAGGAAAGTCACAGACGGAAGTGCTGGTGATGTCTTCCGGTTCACTAACCCACCATGAGGTGAAGCTAGCTGGCCTTCAGCTAACCCCAGAGCAGACACGTTGTTTTGGAATCTTTAAGGGTAGAGGAAAGGCTCCCCAAGGCTAATGAACTGTCAGGCATTTAGATTTCCTTTGGTCATGGCAGCTCCTCCATCAACTTTCAGTGAGAAAACTTAGACGAGGAGGTGTGAAAGAATGCTTCTAAGGCAGCCACACAGTTTGCAGTTTTAATTTGATGTGATTTATAAATTGCTGCTGTTACTGATTCTGTTGTTGCTGGCAAACCCTGCTGCTATAAAGGCAGCCGCCTTCTGTGGTTGAGGTGTGCCTGCGTCCATTAATGGATGTCTTGGTCACAGACACAAGTTGATAACAGATGTCATTTACCTAGACTGATGCCGCATATGGAATCCCTGCTGTTTTCCTTTTGCACACCAGTCGGAGGAAGCTGTTTCCTTGCTGCACTCAAAGTCTTCTTGCTGTCAGTTAATGACTCAGAATGCAATAGCTACCTTGTATAAAAACTTCCACCAGGAGATATTTCTCGATATGGTAAAAATAACCATCTTTGCATCACATTTCTTGAGAAGCAGACAAAGAAACTTGTTATAAAAACAAGAAGGGGAAGGGTGACTGAACACAAATAGTTATACATCTGAAGTCTAAACCCCCTATGGACTTTCACTTCATAAGAACCATTGTGGTGAAAACTTTTTTTCATTTCTTTTGATATTACACTCATATTTTTTTCAGTTCACAGTTTTTTTAAAAAAAGTCAAGAACACCAGAAATTTAGATATACCGATCACTTATTAGCAGCTTTTCAGGAGCAAAATTTTTAAGTGGAGAATGGTGTATCATATTTATATTCCAGAATAAAATACAACACAGACTAAGAAATATTAAAATGTTAAAATTAAACAGTGCCTTAAATCAAGCAAATATGGTACATTTATTATGCTATTCTCCCGACTTTTTTAAAAAAACTTTGTTCTGAGTTGCCAAGAATCAATTTATAATTGGGTTAATAGGCCTGGGGATACTTCCGATCAGAAATTAAATTTGACCTGCCTGGGCTCCAATTTGACATGCTGTGTATAATGTTCTCTATTATATTTTTCCTCCTTAAGGAAAAGAAGCTTGTGAGAAAATAGTGCTGTTTATTACTGTCATTAATAGCTAACACTTGCTAGGTGACTGGTACTCTCTAAGCACGATCTCATTAAATACACACAAAAACCCTATGGAATAGACACTATCATAACCCCTGGAGTACTAATTAGTGCTATTCACCAAATGTTTCCTGCTACCCACCTCCTGGGCAATTGGTATGATTCCACTCCTTACATTGCCCACACCCTTTGAAAGTAGGCATGTGTATCGGCCTGAATCCTGAGTGAGTATAACGAGCAAAGCAGCCTGTCAACCCCATCTTGGACATGAGAGAGAAATAAATATTTGCTTTGTTAAGTCACTGAAAGTTGGGGGTCATTTGTTACCAGCACTGAACCTATCACATCCTAACTGATATATTCCCATTTTCTATTAAGAAAACCGAGAGTTTGGAAGGTAAGAGCCACCCATGCTAGAGATTTTTTTCCTGCTCTTTTTACGGGTTCTATTGTTAATTTTCCCTGAAAATACACTTGCTAACTTTCTAAAATTCTTGCTCACTTCTTTAATTTTATGGCATAATTTTCTCAGCTCTACTAAATATCTTCTTTGCAGCTCTCCCAAGTCTTTGACGTTTGATGGAAATCATCACCCTAAAATGGGAACGGGGTGGAAAGGGGTTAAAGATATCAAAGTAAGTCTGTTCTGCCACTCGTCTACTGAAAGATAAATAGCAGGGATCAATTTCAGTCTTCCAAGAGACCTCTTCGTTTTACTCCGTAGTTTGGGAAGTTTGAGTAGGCTCATGGCCCCTCAAATATCATGGTCAATTTTTATTGCCTATTATGTTTTTAACTCTAAGTATTCTCTTTACATGTTCCTAAATGACTCTTTAACTAACAATCTGCCATTACAGTTATTTAGCGTCAAAATAGAATTAAGCAAGTTGACCCTAGCATGTGCTTATCTTTAGAAAGCTAAGTTTTGCCATTTTCTTGTTTCTTGATTCATAAATTTGGCAATTTACATAATCATAATGTCTCGGTTTCTCCTTATATAAAGTGGGGATTGCAATGGAATGTGCCTTTTAATGTGATTGAAAATATTAAATGAATTAATACATCTACAAAGCTTAGGATAGTTCTTAAACACATCCTAAATGCACAATGAAAGTTTGTTCTTATCACTAATTCCCCAACATGTGACTGACTGTGCAGAAGCTCCTAAGATGAATAGGGCAAAGTCTTTGCTTTCAGGATGCTCACAGGGGAGGAAGGGAAACACACAGATAGTTTCAATGAAGTATGCTGTTTTTATAATGGCTATAGATAGAAAGGTATACGAGCATAGAGAAAGGAGAATTTAATCTTGGCCAAGGGAGCCAGTAAGGGCAATATTTGGACAGAAATCTGAAAATTAAATAGGTGGATAAGGACATTTTTGGCAAGAGAAACAGCAAAACCATGGAGCCATGAGCATGGTCTTAACACTTAAGGAAAGGGGAGCATGAAAAGAAGCTGGAAAATTAACCATAGTACTTTAGTGAGTGAGTGTGTGTGTGTGTGTGTGTGTGTGTGTGTGTGTGTGTCTGCACTTGGTTTTCAGCTGTTTCTGTCTTATTTTGATTTTTATCATAAGCCACTCAAAATCCTTTTTTCAAAGGGTGTGAGGTATAAAATCAGACACTTTTAGAGAATCATGCTTAACTCTTAATCCTTCCTTGGGAGTTGTTTGACAGGTAGTTGAGACTCAGGGCAAGAGATGCCTAAAAGTAAGGTGGTCCTAATTACGGAGGAGAGGCCCAAGCAAAGAGAAAAAGCACGATTAGAATAAGGATGGGACCAAAGATTATGTTAGTCCTTTCTACTTTTTAGTCACTTCTTATAACACCTACACATATTTTTCAATGTCTCTGCACCATTTGTACAAATATCACTTAAACATTTTGTTTTCTTTTTTATAATATTTTGTCTCAATCTTAAGGAATAATGTCAGTGCACTCAAAAGTTATATACTGGTTATAATTTTTTAATACACATTAAGATAAATAAGTTTTAAAATTACCCTGTTGCCACTGAGGTCATGTCATTTATTCCACATGTTGCATTTAACACATTAGAGAAAAATCTTCTTACGCAATCCTGAGAGAAGATCTTGGCTTGAAGAAAATGACATGGGCACCAGCCCAGCTATTTCTGGATATAAAATTTTCCAGAACCAGCAGATTTCTGACAAGTAGTTAACCATAGTGAGGAAACAATAAGAAAGGGAGAAAGAAAGAATTATTGGAATGAGAATAAAAGGGAAAATCCAATCGGTATATAAGAGGTAGGACAATTAAGTTCGCAAACTCATCCTAGAAAAAGTGCTACATACCTCATTGCTGAATATCTCTACAGTCACCTTCGAAGTACTCCCCTTGGGAAGCTATGCACCAATGCCAGCACCTAGTCCACCCTTCAAAGCAATTTTGGAACTCTTTTTGTAGAATGGCCATCAGATCTGTCATTGTATTACCATTGATGTCCTGAATGTCATCAAAATGTCTTCCTTTCAATATTTTCTCTATGTTTGAGTAAAGAAAGAAGTTATTGTGGGCCAGATAACGTGAGTAGGGAGAGTGTTCCAATACAGTAATTTGTTTATTGGCAAAAAAGCCCCTCACAAACAGTGACATGTGAGCTAGTGCATTATCATGTTGCAAGAGCCATGAATAGTTGGCGAAAAGTTCAGGTCATTTTTGTCTAACTTTTTCATGCAGTCTTTTCAGCACTTCCAAATAGTAAACCTGGATGTTTGTCCAGTTGGTACAAATTCACAATGAATAATCCCTCTGATATCAAAAAAGATTAGCAACATCATTGCAACAAGTTCGCAAACTTAATTGTTACACCTCATATAAGCCATGGACTGTGTTAAAACCTGTGTTTAGTGCTGTGAAGAATTAGAGAGTTTGCTCTCTAATGACGGAGGGAGGCAAGTTGGCATCTGTGAATAGACATCTAGCTGTACTAGGAAGACTAGAAAGAGGCAGAATGTGTGCTTTAAGGAAAGTTCAAAGAGAGCATTGCATGGAATGAGAAGGGGACAGAATGCCACAAGGTCTGGAGTGTCAAGGAACAGGTACCAACAGCATCTCACCTGGATGTTAAAGGGTGGTTTGGATTACAAATGACTAGAACAAGTAAAGATATAGGAAAAAGTGCTCCATTTTCCACTGCATCAAGCTGAATGGTTGTATATACAAGAAAAGTATTTGGCACAAGCAAACCAAGAAGGAGAGAGTTATCAAGCTCCCAAAATATGGAAGGTGTATTCCATTTACCCCTCCAGATTCATACGGTGCCCTTCTATGCCCACTCTGCTCCGCCTCTTGGTAGGCTGACCCACATGGCTGCACCAAGAGGCTCTCTGCCCTTTCATATCCAGTTGGGTTTGGTCAACGATAGAAGGAAACCATTGTCAACTGATTAGAAGGAAAGAGAAGGTTAATTCCTGATCCCTTCCTGCCTTGGTGTGTTCCTCTGTAGAAGGTCTCAGCTTATGATAAGCAACCTTCTCCATGTGGTTACCTTTTCTGGTAACTGCTTGTTTTTCTTTCTCTTACTTCTTCAGGTAGATGCGATAGCTTTTTGTATTCTTGGGATTTCTTTTAAAAACTCTGGTTCATTTTTAAAATTCTTCTCATTGATCTGGTTGAAAAATGGGATCTCTTTTCTTCTGGGACTGTGAGTAATACAATAACCATTCTCAAATAAGATATTCTATATTATATAAAGTGTCATATACCCAGAGAGTATGAAGTCTTTTTTGTACAGCATTCTATGGAGAGTGTTGAAAAAGAGGAAATGCTTATTTGCTTTCTGAGCCTCTGAGTCCATGTGATGGAGTCCATCTATTTCAGATCTCTACACACCTGGAAGGTACTATAGCATAGAGGTTAAGACTGTAAAACCTAGTAGCTATTGCCTAGGTTCAAATTCTTTCTTTGCTACTTGCTATGTGATCTGAGCAAAATTCCTTATGTTCTTTTGTACCTCAGTTTTCCCATCTTTAAAATATGGCTAATCATAGTACCAATCAGGTTTTTGTGAGTTAGATGAGATGATGGTTGGAAAGTGCCTGACACGATGCAAAATAAGTGCTACGTATGTGATGGGAACATTATTTTCATTAGATATAATAGTACCTGAGTGAATTCTTTAATTTAGGGCTGTATGAAGCCTGCAGATGACTTTTTAAACCAACTCAACTAACCCAGTAAAATAAAAACAAATCTACAGTTTGGTCTATATATGAATGTACGTCAAACACAATGCAATAGGGCTCAGGTATAGTTTTGCAGCGAGCATGATGAAAGGAAAACTTCTGGTCTCCTTCGAGATTCTCTCCTTCCAGTTGTGGATACTCTGCCGTGTCCCACACGAGAATGGTCCCACATCTAAACACAGACAATTGTCCTATTCCATTTTGTCTCATGGTATCCATCCTGTTATAGTCGCTTCCTTACTTCAGGGTGATATTCTATTTGCAGAAAGTTGAATCTTTACACTAGCCCTAACTCAAAGTTAACTTTAAGTGTTACTTTAATTTCTTTTGATATCTGAAATATTCTCTCAGTCTTGTTCACTTAATAACTTAAGAATGATTATGCTTAATTTGGACATAAATTTCTCGGCAATATTTACACTTTGCCCCATGCCCCTCTTCTCTACCTCAATAAACATCCTTTGATACTTGGCAAATTATAATCCACAGTTTCTTATGTCGCCATTATTTCAATTTGGGGGCTGAACCCCCCAACTCAAAAAAAAAAAAAAGGCTATGAAAAAATCATTGAAGCCATCATAGTGCTAGAATAACACAAATAACCTCCTTTTTTGTTGCAGTCAGTGGAGTTTCTATTTATCTTTATCATTTCTATGTGACTACACTACAAGAACTTTCTATCTCAACTTTTTTTTTCATCATATGAAATGTGGCTGAACATAGTGATAAATTCTGGTCCATGGTTTAAGTGACAGAACATCACTTATGATAACCATGAAAGCACTCAGGAGGCAAATAACATCTTAGAGGAGAGAATTTCAGGGGGCAGTTCTTCTATTGGGTACTCAATGGACTAGAATGCACACCAAAAATGGAGTGTAGTCCTTTGTAGATGCAAAAACAGAATAGTACTAAGTGACTGGGGTATGGTGACAGTGTCAAAGAACTAAATCAATTCAAAGGTAAGGGGACCAACTTGTTCAATATAGATCATTTTTAGAAGGACCAAACTTGCTGACCTTCGAGAAATTATTCAGTAAAAACTATAATCATTCCAGGGACTGAAAAATCTACTGATTACCCACTTAACCCTCTTGTTACATTTTGCTCTGGGTGAGCTGCTAGGCTAGTTTTTGACATTTCAGATTTGGATAGCCAAATAGGATAAACTTCTTTCCTCCAAGTAGGAGAAATATTTTTCTCCAAATCCAACAAGAATACATTCCTCATTAAAGGAAGAATAAATTACTTCCTAAGGAAAAACCTGAGAAAATGTTACCATATCTTTTCAAAATCAGTGTGTTCCTCTATTATCTTCTTGTTGTTGTTAATTCAAGGAGAAACTCCACACTATACTTCTAACCGATGATACATCCTTCTCAATTTTTTCAACCATGTGTCTTTCATTTTCTGGGGCCCATATAAATACAACTCTATTTTCCATTTCTCCTCTTCACCTATTCTCTCCTTCAATCTTTCTCAGACTCAGTGACAGACAATTTTGATGAGGTTTTTATCACACCGAAATGTCTTTGCACCATTGTTTTCAATGGCCTTTATAACTCAAAGCATCTGCTCTTTTTTTTAACTCCAGTGTAAAGCATTTTGAAATACAGTGCAAAAAAAAAAAAAAAGAAATGTGATGCTGAAGTGCTGTCCTGTGTTGTGCTGCACATTAATTTTCAAGCTGCTTTGCTCTTCAGCAAAATGAAAATTCATTTCTTCAGTAAAATGGCAAAGTGTTGATGCCTTAAGGGCCTGACTTTGCTTTTTTCTTAATCATAAGTAATTAGAGAAACTGCCACATGTTGTTTTGGATAGTGTTTAAGTTCAAAAATGCTTTGAAAGGGGGATATATACAGCCAGATTAAAGATATCCAAAGGCAAATTAGTATCTTCAAAAGCTCAAATGGGTTGATTTGTTACTTCAACCTGCTCTACAGCACCTGGCACTGCATAAAATGAAGACTCAGCCTAAGAGAAAAATATGTAATGAGGCTGAAAAAGGAAATCATGGTTCAGTCTCATTCTCTGCTGTACAATTAACCTTCTAGACAGGAAAATGGCTACGTGTGGGAGGAAGCATGACATGAAGGGCCCTCCATACAAATCTCTTTCTCCTTCTTCCCCGTACCCAAAGTGCGTCTTTAGGAATTATTCCTTAGGGTGTTGCCAGCACCTTAATTACTAAAACCCGACTTTTAAATAATAAATACCTTCCTTAGAGATACTTCTGCAGGGGTAAGTTGCATTTAATTGTCTAAACACGTCTCATAGCCAGAAGGGAAACTGTGTTTAAAAAAAAAAAATAGGCTTAAATAGCTTTCTGGGTTGGGGGAGCAGCAGCCACAAGATAAAGGACAGGAGAGCAGAAGGGCTAACAGCGGGTCACCAAAAACCCATGGTAGATGCTTAGAATCTCAATGAGGAATGGAAATTCAACATGATTGAATAACCACTTATATTCCTTATCCATGCAACAGGTGGCCACCTAGCTTACAGCTTTTCCTGAGGCAGTGAATTACCATCAACCGGTTGAGAGGAGCCCTTTTTTACCTACCTAATAGTAACCACAATTAAACTCAACGTATCTAACAAGAGAAGCCCTTTAAGACTTCCATGGAATGAGGAATACTTCCACAACTCTCCCAATTAAGCACCACAGCACTCCCCAGGAGATCTACTCAGAATCCCATCAGACAACATGGTTAGAGGGAGGAGAATCAAAGAGTGCAGATGCAGTTGATGAGAGGTTCAGGACACACTACCCCCGAAATATGGCACCTTACTGTATTGATTATTTTAAGCTGAAGGAATTTGAGAAACCGGAAGAAGCAGGAAGGTCACTCTGACCTCCTCCCCACCAGGCAAATCTTCCCTGGAACAGGTCATAAAATCCTCATGTGAGAGATGACCACCCCTCCACCCCCGCCCCATATCAGGAGGAAAGGAGCAGACACACCAAGAAGAATCTTAACCAATAGGTCTTGCTAAGCTTCCCCCAGTTTACTACAATTACCTCTTACTCCTTAACCACGGCTATCCACTTTTCATCAATCCTCACATAAAAATACACAGGTCAATTTCTTTAGGTCTTCATTCTCCTGTGAAGCCTCCCAGATTACATCAATCTTACATTAAATACATGTATATGCTTTTCTCTTGTTAATCTGTCTTGGTCAGTTTGATTTTCAGACCCAACCAGGGACCCAAACAGGGTTGTGGAAAACCTTTTTCCTCGCTTACGTGGCTAAAGCAACAGCCAGCAAAATCAGGGATCTTCCCAGTTGTATCAGTCTCTCCCATACATTTCTGACCTAAATCAAGTCAGGATTTTGTAACTGCGTTGTCAGGGGTCAGAGAAGTTGCCAGTTTATGTGTTTCCTCTCAGTTAGGTATGCATGAAGAAAACTACATGCCTATCTGATCTTTAAGATAATTCAACTTGCTTATAAAGCTATATCATCATGTAATTTTGCATTCACCTTGCATATTACCTTGAATAGGATATTACTACATACTGCATTGTAAAGAAGTTGTTAAAAGCCAAATGTCTCCTCAATGTTACAATTCCAACATTTAGATCTTAGAAAGAATTAATTGCCAAAACCCTCCATGACTCTGAAAACACACAGACAACCTCCATCCCCTGAAATGATAATAAGTTTTCAATTAGCAATAATCGTGCCTCAGATAAACCTCATTGGCTACGATACTGCCACTGCGCAAAGCTTGAAATGATAATAAGAATAACAACAAATGTAATAATGGTCAAGAATATGTAGACATTGCAGCAACTAGTCGTCTGCCAATGTTCTTGCATATGAACTCAGATTTCCCTAAAGGACCGGTAATTTCATGGAAAACTGAGAATATTTCCAGGAAAAGTAGATCTTTAGGGTATGATGTGAACCAGGAAAAAATGTCTTGCAGCAGTTTCCAGCCACCAATCTACAGATGGGGACTGAGAAGCAAAATGTCTGGGAAAGGATTATCATATGATCTTCCTCAAATTATTCATGAACTCCAATACTCAGTTTCCTCAGTTGTGAAAAGCAGAAGATGGCCTCAACAAAAGCCTTTCAAGTCCTACCTGTGGAGCCCTCTAGTTTCTGTAAAGTCACCTCAAAGGTCACTGGAGGGTTACAGGGAGAGAGCAGCTAGGTGGGGCTTTAGTCACACACCCTGTCCCTTCTTCTACTCCTCTGCCCTTACAGAGAAAGAGCCTCTTCAGATGCTGGAACAATCTCAAGGCACAACTTGTATTATCAATATCCTTCTCAAAATGGACTCACACTGTCCTTAAAATAAATTGAGGTGTTAGGCCTATATATTGTATCCCCAATTTATTCTCCTGGATTTTTCAGGGTTTAAGACTCTGCCTTTGTTCCTACTCTCCTTGTGCCACGAAAAACTTATCTGACAATTTCTGCCTTTGAATGTTTTCCCTATGCCTCAAGCCCCAGGATCAAGAACTACTTGTTCCCATGAAACCTTCCCTGTTCCCACTTTCCCACCTTTTCCCATTTCCCCCACCCTTGCTCATTTTCCAATTATATCGTTCCCTTCCATTTATAAATTTGTGGAGTACTGCGGGGGCGGGGGGGACGCAGAGAGCGAGATCTCTGTAATAAACAGAAACATGTCTGAGGCAAGCACTCTAAGCACTCTATCTTATCATCCATGTTTATATTTACATATGCATGTATGCTCAGTAAATGTATATGGAATAGAAAAACATTTTTAACAAAAAGTTTTACAGCCCAAATATTGGTGAAAATCACCTCGATTAGGTTACCTAAAATCTCTTTCTAATTCTCAAGCTGTGGAACTCCATGCAAAATGTGAATTCCATATGAACCTGTACATTTATGCAGATGTGGCCATAATAATCCTTCAGAATGCAACGTCCTTGTAGGGACTGCCAAACATGACACTTGCTGGTGATGATTTTTGGTGATGGTTTTTGAGTACAATAAGTAACAGAAATTAGCTCTTGTCACTGGAAATGACTTCTATGGGGCCATATAGCTAGAAGGGCATTGCAAATACCCCTGGTTCAGTTCGGACCTCATCTTCTCACCTGAAATGCCAGACTCTGCAAAGTTTCTGCTCTGAAATAGTTCTTCTAGTCCCCAGGGGATATTGGACATATGGTCATGATGAATCCTGCCATCTGGGGACTATAGTGTCCTGCCAGGTCTCCCCTGGATATCTGCTCTACCCATCCAGCCTTTCAGTGCTCCTTCAGTAGTTGCACTTTTCTGCCAGAGTTCTGCTGAGTCGGCTACCCCAGCTAATTGCCTGCCTGGGAAAGCAATGCTGGGCCTGGGGTGGTGATTCCTGGTGCCTCCCAAGGTGCTAAACCAGCACTGTTTTTCTTTCAGTTCTCACAACATCCTTTATGAGACTAATTGCTTTGTTTCTGAGTCTACCCTTCTTGTGGGGACTGAACAATAATGCCTGGGTCCAGGTAAGGGAAGCACGTCATGTCCATCCACCCTCCTGGTCTCTTCTGTCTCATGCATAATTCCCAGCCCAAAACAAAACAAAACAAACAAACAAAAACACCCAAATCTTTCTTTGGTCAGAAAAATAATAAACAACTACATAATAACAATAGTCACAACTACAACAAAGCCCGAATAAGAAACAAACAAAAAATGTAATGGTTATCTACCCATGCTCATGGATACGGAGATACCCTAAAAGGTCAACATTTAGCAGGAAACCCAATCTGAAATCCAGCTTTCATTTAGCAGGGACTCCTGTCTGCAGAATCAACTTCTGTGGTGGAAGAACTCTTCATTTACAAACATCCTCAAGCTTCATGGTTGGCTTTGTTTGCTTTACTGTCATTTGCCGAACAATCATTTTCTTCCACAAAATATGTTATATTTAATATCCAAAATAACCCTGTGCTGTTGATGTTATTACCCTCAGACATTTCTCTTTCAAAGTGAACTCTGTGAGTAACTTAATTTGATTTTACCTATTTTAGTTGCAAACCAGAACGAGATCCCCCAAGTTCATACGCAGGACTCAGATAATTCCCTATAAAGAAATGTTCATGTGCTTTTACGCTATCTCTGTGCTATAACCTCCAATTCCAAAATAAGGAGGATGAAGACACCCATTTTTATTTTTTCCATATATGTTCCTATTGCTCAGCTTGACCTGATTTTGACTTTGGCAGGAGGGGGAAAAAAGGGCATTATTTGTGCACGTGATGAATAATGTAAGTAACCCAAACAGAATTAGAAATGGAGTGACTGATTAAACTATTGATTACATCCCCTGCTTAGACGGACACATCAGTTTAAACCACCGCAACCACATTCAGATAATTAGGTAGAGAATCTGCTCTATACCCAGAGGAACACAAAAATCCAGAGTGCTAGAATCCACTGCAGCCGCCTGCACAGGTAAGGTCACTCAGTCTGATAAAATGCTCTCAGGCTTTCGCTGACAGACAAGGCCACCAACAAGACCAAGTCTATTCGTGTTACGACAATGTCCTCTTCTAGATGAATTCCTGAGATTGTATGATTATGTTTTCTCTGAGTAAATTATGGAGATAGAAGAGTTCTATGAAAACCACCCTCCCACACACTGGACTAACCAAATCTAGGTCACAGAAGAGAAGAGAAAACAGTTGATTCCATTCCAGGGAGCAGTCATAAAGGAGTATTTGCTGAAGGCAGAAGCAGTAGCTGGAATGAAAAGTAAAACGGGTTTAACTGTGCAATAGGGGAGAACTTGAAAAGGAAAAGGGGAACGGGAGGAGAGAAGATATAAAGAGATCCATTTGACTAGGGTCTGTGACTGCTAAGTTAGGAATGTTTTCTAGACACTTCGAGGGAGGAAATCCTAGTTCTTTATATCCGTCCCCTACATTATTTGCTGCCCAATTCTTGCTCCAGTGTCCCCTGAATTTTTCACACTATTCATTAGTTCATTTCTTTAAAACAACACATTTCACACCTTTCCCCCCATGCCTCTGACACTCACCAAGTAACCCTAACCTTCTCTCTCCATCCCTCCTATAATTTCCCTATTAGTAAATTCCCTTTTCAAAGTGAAATGTCAAATCAAGTAGCTTTTTGAGTTCTCTTAGCCTGTCTTCCTTCTAACTAATAAATATGAAGGGCCCCACTTGACAAGCCATAACCACCATTTGGATAGCTTCCCTCTCATGCAGGCACCATGTTGAAAGGTAAATCCATATCATACTCCTTATTTATCAACAATCAGGGCCTTTTCCCTTCAGCTGGCTGATTAAATCTGTCCCAAACTCTCTAGGCTAAAAGTACAATAAAAGCACAACTAGCAGTTCTGATTTCTCCTCCCTTCTTGACAATTTCTCCTCATGTTATGCCAATTTACAATAAAAGAAGCAAGTGTAGTAAACTATATCTTTCCTCAGAAATGTTCACTTTATAGCACATTTTAAATAAAACAAATTCTTCCAAATTTTCCCATTCTCTTATATTCAAATGCAAAAAAAAAATCAATACAATTATTACATACCCAAAACACTTCATATTCTTATATGGGGTTTCATTTATTTAACAGATGTCCATTGAGCATCTGGTAGGTGTCAGGTACTCTTCTGCTGTTGATGAAGCTGCAATGTCCCAAACAAAGACCCTATCCTATAAGAACCAAAATTCTTATGTTCCCCACAATTGTGATGATTAAAGAATGAGGTCCAGAGAAGTTGGTGCCCCTCCCAAAGTTTGGTAGTAAATAGCAAAACAACTGGATACTCCAGGAACCTTAATGCAATGTTTTTGGTGACAAATATTGGGAGCAGGAGTTTAAGGCATTAATTTATTTGTTTTCCCCTCATTATTTTCTACCACAAATTGTTTTTAAAGAAAGAATTGGGGAATATATGAAAGCATTTAATTCAAAGGCATCGCATTTGTCTCCATGTCAAAAACAACCTCATTATCCAAGGCAGACTACAGTCCCACTAGCGGTGGCTGTCATGAAAGCAGAACCACTTAACCTGTGTTTATTCCTCCAACCAAGTAGAGAAGAAATGTATTTACTGGATAATGAAGTTAAATTGAATCAAGCAACTAACAAGACTGTTCCTCATCCTGGATTGTGTTTTAAGGCCCAGCCTACTATGAAAAGTGTTTTTCAGATAACTACCAACAATATGACCAAGGAATTGTAGAACTTTGGAGGTGACACAAACCACATGGCCAGAACGTCCCTCCTACCGTCAAACAGCTTCACGTGAAGAAAAAACAAATTCAAATTTCACTCTACCCTGCCCCACTGCCATGCTTCCTCATTAATAATGTGCCGGAAATGATATTCCCTCACATTTGCAAAGAGAGACACAAGCTTTAAGAGCTCTTCAATGGACATCATCTTCCTCCTATTGCTTCTCTATTTCTATAAGTGTTCCTCTTGGTTCCAACAAGTTGTTCTGTCTTATTGATTCTACCACTGGAATAAATGCCACTGGAATTTATCCTTTCATCTCCATCACTGTCACGTCCGTGATTCAAGTTTTCTTATCTTCTCTGTTAAATGAATGCAAGTGTTTCCAAAATTATCTCTCACCATATCCAAATTCATCACCTATCCTGGAGCTGGGATGGTCTTTTATAAAGGACAAAACCAGTTTTGCCACCCTTAAGACTTAAATCTTTAGGATCTATACGATAATGTCTGGAGATCTTAAAATATAAAATTGACCATGACATACTCTGGACCTACCTTTCAAAGCACATTGTTGTTAGTGTATATAAAATCAACTTTAGATATGCCACCGTATTTGCAATTCCTCAAAATCATCATGCATTTTCTTGCCTCCAGACATTTGCACAATTGCACTCTCTACCTGAAATTCTAGCTCTTCTTTCACCTACCCTACCCCTACATTGTGATCACCTTACACATTAAGTCATATCTGAAATGTAAATCTATCTCTTAAATTTCTTGTATCACTCAGCTTAAGCTACATAGGGCTGTGGCAAGAACATGACCTTAAATCATAGAGGCTTATTGCAAAATTATAGTGCTCATGGTTGTGGCCACCCCAGGCTAGTGTTGGGTGAGCGATGGCTCAGCATCAGTGGCTGAGACCAACTCTGAAGGAGCATCTCTTGTCTGGTTCACGCCAGTCTTATGGAAGAGTTAAAATAGACATGGTAGGATCATATGATGGTCCTAAGGCTTTTGCTGGGAAGTGGAACACATGACTTCCACTCATATTTCTCTGTACAAAGCAAGTCATATGGATAAGCATGAAATCAATGGGGAAGGAAGTATAATCCTTCTGCAGGGAGGGGCTGGTTGGGAAGGACGTGGTAAGAAGAAAAAGTAAATATTTTAGGAAATGATCTGCCATATTTACCTATGGAATGCTACCTGTTGATTACTCATGTTTTTCCATAACATATTATATAGAACTTAGTACAATGACTATCACATGGCTATAGATGTTCTCCTGTCAGCTAGAGAATAGTGATGGCGATTATGAGTGTGTCTCTATGTGTGTGTGTGTTTATAATTTGCCACACCTAAAATGTTTGTTATACAAATACAGAAGCAGGAACACAGAGCAGGGATAGGAATGAACCATTTTTCAGAGCAGGTGTTTTATATGTGTTTCTTCAATTCATCTAAAGCCAAAGATCTTGAGGTTTAGAGCTATTTATTGATTTGCCAAAGAGCCCAGGGCTTAATAAATTCAGGGTTCAGGAATACTGTTCAAACTTTTTACCAGCTTGTCCATTTCTCTGTGTGTGGAATGGTAAAAAATGGTAATTTTTTTAAACATTCACAAAAATGTCATATCAAATCACAGGCTGGTATTGCACTATTAGAAATTTAAAAGGTTATTATAGATTTTCTTACTACATAAGAGTAAAATGATATAATTTAAAATAATAAAATTACTATTATTATATAATAATGCACACACGTACTCTCCCATATATTTGAGAAATAGCTTATATTATCTGAGCCTTTGTGTCTATGATTGTATTTTTGTACCTCATTGGTTTTATTAGTAGAAAGTAAAATGTAATCTTCATAAGATCCGGGACTTTGTTCCTCCTGTAGTCTCAGTGCCTAGAGTAATGCCTGCAGTAGGTGTTAAATAAACATTATTCAATAAATGAAGGAACCAATTAGCTAGGCAGGAGAATGATTTCTGATAGCACTGACTGGTTATTTTATAGCTCATAGAAAAGAGAGAGAGAAAATGCAAGCTGTTATATCTCAGTTTATTTAATGAAATTCCATAAATAGCTTTGTGGAAAAAAGTTATATACTCAAATCAATTTGGAAAACATTATATAATTTATTCCTTTTCCAGGATTTGCAGTGAAAAAATTGAATGTTAAGGGATTTTAAAAGTCCTGTAATGGGGAGACATTTAAATGTCTGTGATAACAGCTTTTCTGTGTACTATAAAATCCCTCTTATAGATAATAGCTCCTATTACATTTTCAGATGGAATACTCTTTGGGAACCACTGCTGATGTTCCAAAACTAGTTTGTCAAAAGGAAGATTTTTTTTTCCTTTTAATAATTTCTGTGCTATTAAAACATAGCTCATTTCACTTTCTAGGTAATATCAGGAAGAGAGAGAAAATGTCTCAGTTTTCAGTGTCTTTCTTCTGTTCCTATCTCTGATTATCTATACTGTTATTGATAGACAGCCAGGAATTTTGAACTGATTCATACCATGATATTTGGTGTATTACATTTATTTAATGAATACTTACTGAACGCCTGCTACATATCAGGCATTGTTTTAGGGACTAGGGATATAATAGTAAAAAAAAAAAAAAAGGACAAAGACACCTGACTCGTGAATTAGAAATTCTAATAAAAGGGAGACCAATAATTTAAATAATTAAAATATAAGGTTTGTCAGATAGGGAGCTGGTGAAGTACAATAAAGAAAACTAAAATATGGAAAGGAGATAGAGAGTGACATGGCAAGGGGATTGTGATTTTAAGTATGGTATTGAAGAAATGCTTCACTGATATGAAGATATTTGAGCACAGACCTGAAGAAGGTGACAGAGAAAGCCCTGGGATTATATGGGGGGAAAAGCATTTGTAGGCAAGGGAATTGTAGGTGCAAAGGCCCTGAGGTATAAAACCTACTTGCCCATTTGAAGAGCATTGGGGATTTCAGCGTGACTAGCATGGACTGATCCAGGAAGTGTGTGGAAGGAGGAGAAGTCAGAGAGGTAGCATAGGACCAGGTCATGCTGGGCTTAGTCGGCCATGTAAGGACTTCAGTTTATTCACTAAATCATGTGAGAAATCAAGGGAGGTATTGAGCATGGTGATGAAATGAACTGACTTCCATTTTACAGGTATCATTCTGGCTGCTGGATTAACTGCAGAAGGGAAATGGCACCATCAGGAAAGCCAAATGGGGTCTCGCGGTCATCCAGCTGAGAGATGGTGGTGGCTGCGACAAGATCAGTGGTGGAGAAAGTAAGGGAGAAGGTAGGGGAGAGATTTTCATCATGGGTATTGAAGATAGATCCATGGGACTTGTTTTTAGAGTAAATGTAAGGTATTTAGAGATTCCAAATGCTACTCCAAAGATTTTGTTCTGAGTAACCAGACAGCTGGCAGTGCCATTTACTGAGACAGGTGGGGTCAGAAATTTGTTTGTGAACTTGTTAAGTGTGAGATGACAATGAAATGGAGCCACTGACTGGGGATTTAACTATTCAAATATGGGTTTTAATTTAGGTGTTCAAACTGAAACTATCAGTTTCAGATATGAAAAGAAATATATGATATTTAAAGCCATAAGACTGTAGGAAATAGAGCAGTCCAACATTGTGAGCACAGACGCATGATGAGGATCTGGCAATGGAGACCGAGAGCATGGTCGGTGACATAGGAAAGGAGAGGACTCGGGCAGGCCTGAGCCTACGGGAAACAGTTTGTCAATGAGGAGGAGGGAATGGTCAACTGTGCCAAGGGCTCCTGATAGATCTGGGACTTGATCATCAGATTCCGTAACAGAATTCACTGGTCTTATTGACAAGAGCCATTTCAGTGGAATGGTAGTGGCCAAAACCTGCCTGGAGTGAGTTCAAGTGAGAAAGAAAGGTTAGAAACTGGAAAGAATAATTATGGTCAACTCTATGTTGTTTTGTTCTGTAAGAGAGCAGAAAGGGGGAGTGGTAGCTGGAATGCAATGTATGGGCAAAGTAGTTTGGGTTTTTGCTTTTTATTTATTTTATTTATTTTTTTTGGTGGTAGAAATTGTAAGTCATTTAGAAACTGTAATCCTATTTTCCCAGTTGAAAACGAAAATTGATCACACAAAGAACAGATTTATTGTTGGAGCTATGGCCTTGAATAGTTAAAACAGGAAAGAAACAAGTGTTCACGTAAAGAGGCTGCCTTAGTTACAAATAGAAGCCTTCCCTGGTAGGGAGAGAATAGGCAAGGATTTGGGTTACAGAGGCAGGAAGGTACAGAGAGGTCACCGTGGGAGCAGAAGTGAGGCTTTTCATTGTTTTGTTTTTTAATTGAAATGCAAACGAAAATCATAGGTTTAGAAGAAGGAGTATATAGAAAGATTTGGAAGTTTAAAGAGAGGAGAAAGTATAAAATAGCTATCTAGGATATTGGGAGAGTGTATGGAGTGGGAAAGTATAACAGAATTGTGTGGCTGAACTACGGGACAATTTCTGGTAGTGTTACAAATTTAAAATGAAAGCTTTCAGCACCTTTGTGAGTTTTTCGCTGCAACAGTCAGCTTTTTGAGTCCAAGTGCACATAAGTAGGGACTTTCATTAGGGTTGGAATATTCTAGGTAAGTATGAAGAAAGATGAGAGGGACAGGTAAGTGATGAGGAGGAGGAGGAGGAGGATGATGGAGCGTGGACCCAAACTGGTTTAAAAATCAAGAGGAATGAAAAGTGAAAAGCAGAGAGCAATTATGAATTGTAAATCCTGGCTCAGTTATAAAACACTGGAGATAGTGCTCTTGAAGGAATGAAATGGAGAGACAGGAAGTGGTTGCCTGATATGAGGTGTTTGAAATTGAGATTGAAATTAAGATTGTAGAGGAACTGAAGTTATGTCAAAGGTAAGTCTAGCTTATAACTATGGAAATGCATGGCTGAGGCAGAGGTAGTGCAAGATAATCAGAGGAAAGAAGGTTAAAGACCTGGGAAGTCATGGTATTGGAAGGATCACCTACAGGGAGGTTGAAATCACCCGAAGCAATACTTGAACAATATTGGAGAAAGTGACTGTGGGACTGGAACTAAAACCTCTAAGAAATGAAGCTGAGTAGCGCAAGGGTCTAAAGGCCACTGCACTGAGGGAGGTAGTTGTTAGAATCTCTGAGGACATGAGATTATGAGATTAAAAATGAGAGGGAGCGTATGATAACAGCCATGAGGACACATACCCTATTTCCAAGTATGAGGAGTACATCAAACTGACAGTCACCTATTGAGAGCTATTGAGAGGGAAACGGAGTCCTTAGGAGAGAGTCAGATTCCCATTTAAGAAACAAGGTGCAGGAAACAGAAAAGCCTCATGATACAAAGGATTTTGTTAACGTATTTCAGGACCACAGTGGAAGGGTTTTAGGTGTTGGAAGTAGCTGGGATATGGGATGATAAGAGATGGACAGAAGAATATGAGTCTGGCAATGTGAAATGGCACTGGCATCTTAGACTGATGTAGATGGGGACCGAGGGCAGGACAGGGTGCGTGCTCGTATCGTCAAGGCAGAGGGTAGTGATGAGGCAGCACGAGAGAAGAGACAAGAGTGAGCCAGTGCGGGGAAAACAGAGCTCTGGGCTCTTCAGTGCACACAGATTCGTACATGTTCATAATGTATGACCTCTCCGGGTCATGTATACAGCAATAGGCAATTGCATTTTTCATAATTTTGTTTTCCTTGTTTCCTCCCACCTTTAAAAACTATATATTCCATCTTGACAGTCTGGCACTAAGATTTTGATATAGACTCTAGAATATTTCTCCTCTTAAACTCATGTTTCAAGTCCTTCCACTTTCTTATAATAATGTCTTTCATCATTTCACACCATGATTGATTTTTGTAATGCAAAAGACAACAATAATTCATCAGCTAGTTGTAATTTTTTTTTTATCCTATGTAAAAATGTTTCATTTTGCTTTTATCTTCATGTGTGGTGGCTAAAACTATATGCTTTGGAATAAAGACAGGGGTAAATGTGAATCTAAACTGGGCCATCCACCATCTCCGTGATTTTGTATGAATTACGCAACTGCTCTGTGCTTCAGTTCTCTAATTTGTATAATGGGGACATTGTGAATGCTAAATGAGGCAATGATTAGAAAGCTCTGAGACAGTGCCTGGTACATATTGAGCGTAGTAACTAATCTACAACTACAGTGAAATTTTAGCATTTATTTTTTACCATGATAGAAATCATTATTAACAATGTATAATCCCTTGAATGGGGATGAACTAAAACAATATTTTTCTTAAAAATTAAAAGAGCTGTTAAACATCCTATTAATTTACTGCACCTGTATGAAGTACATATTTTCCAAAATATCAAAAGTGCAAATCACCACAAGAAAGAGGATCTTGTTCTATTTCTACCATCAAGCCGCATGATTTCATGAACAAAAGTAATATCTAAATGCAGTCCATAGAACTGTGACGTTCCCTTAGTAGACGAGCAAAATAAATTTTAAATTTTATCAAAATGTATTATTCTTTAATATCATAAATGTAAAAAGATATATAAGAAGCAGCTGTTTTGTTGAATTTTTGAAATCACAAATATAGTAAAACAGAATGTCTAGGGAAATTCATTCAAAGGAAGAGGAATTGCTCTCCAAATCAAATGCAAAGTCTGACCTAATATTAACAGGCACATTTTCTATAAAATACATTTTTAAACATACAAAAAAAAAAAAGAAACTTGTATATTTCCCCACTTACTGAAAGCTTTGAAGCTTCTTATATACCTTCATTCTTTCTTAATTTCTAGCCACTTTGCCAATTTGGTTGCCACCCCCTCCACTATTGTCCCTTCAAACATTATGCTGCTGTCATGAGGTCTATTTTATCAAATGACACAAAGGCATGGCCTTCTGTTAAATGCTAATTAGCTGAGCCCCTCCACCAGGGCTCCAGAGGCAGGTGGAACGCTTCCACATGAAAATGACCCTTGCCTCATTGAATATGTTTTTAAATTAATGCTCCATTAAGTGGCTGACAATAACTTGTACGCTAAGTGAACAGATCTGAATGTAATTAACCATTTATTAAGTGGCTTGAATCCTGTTACAGTTACGGCCTCTCTCCCCTTCACACAGGTCAGGGTAGGAGTGGAGGAGGGAAAAAAAAGCACACAAAGCCACACAGATACCTCCATCATGCACCTCTCCTTTCCCTCAAATGATGCTGACTTTAATTTACAGGGAGTTAAAACAGTGCAGTCAAAGGGAGCTTATTGGCTTTTTAAAGCACAGGGTCCAGAGACTGCTTGTTCACCATAATGGCAGTCATTAAACTGCCTCACCTACTTTCACTCTGGTAGCGAAGACTCAGCAGAAGACTGAATTAGGAGCAGCACCAGTGAACCAAGGAGCAGCTCTCCATACAGAGATAAACAATCAGGTCAGAAAATCCACCTGATAAAACTTGGTGTATTAAGTTTCCTATTAAGAGGCTTCCGATTTTTCCATCGCATTGTTTGAAAACATCAGAAAGTCTCCACATTTTACACTTTACTGATTCAGATTTATTCAGGAATAATCATTGCACCTGGTGGTGAAGATAACAGGGCTCTGGAGTTTGAAGCACTGAACAGTTTGCGTAAAAGAAATTTTATTCAACTAGATGGAACCAGATGCATTTTTTTTTCCTCAGACACTAGTGTTTCTATTCCGGTACAAATCTTCATTTTCTGATTCTTCATATTCTCTCTCTCTCTCTGTCTCTCTCTCTCTCTGTCTCTCTCTCTCTCTCTCTCTCTCTCTCTCTCTCTCTCTCTCTCTCTCTCTCTCTCTCTCTCCCCCCTCCCTTTTGAGGGAAGGCTGGCTGCTGAAGGTGTGAAAGATAATTAGGAGTTTCTTAGGAGTAATTAGGAGTTCCACATTATTTTGCCTCATATATTGAGAATATGATTGCACTAGTAAAGATGGAATACAAAATCATATATTCTGAAATTTCTCTTTTTCTAGAATTATGAGCGTATTCTATGTCTTAAATATTGCTATGAAAACAGACCTACCCTCTGATTAGATGATTTGGGGCGGTTTTCACTAATGAGGATCTGAATATAAGGAGGTACAGAATGATATATCTCAAGTTCTCTTTAGAATCAATAAATGAAGGTTTATTCATTTTCACAAATTAAATCAGAGATTGCATTCTTGAGATTATGACTGTTTTCATGGCTCTGGTCTCTGCAAAAGGCATAATTTTTTTTTAATTTATTTTTCATTAGTTTCAGGTGTACAAAACAATGCAATAGTTAGACATTTCACCCCTCACAAAGTCATAACCCTTCTCCCCCAATCTATTGCCCCTCTGACATCGTATATATTGATTACAATTCCATTGACTCTATTCCCTGAGCTGTACTCCGTATCCCGTGACTATATATATATAGTCATATATATATATATATATATAAAAGTGATAGTTGACATACAATATTACTCAGCTTCAGCTTCAGGTGTACAGTGCAGTGGTCAAGCATCTACACTGTCCATGAAGTGATCTCCCTAGTAAGAAATGTTCCCATCTGACACCATACCAAATCGTTACAACATTATTAATTATACTCCCCAAACCGCCTTTCACATCCCCATGGCAATATTGTACTCACCAATTTATTCTTTCTAATCCCTTCCCCTTCCTCCTCATCCGCTCACCCCCTCCCTTCTAGCAACCATCAGTTTTTCCTCTATATCTCTGAGACTATTTCTGTTTATTTTGCTCATTTATTTAGATCTTTAGATTCCACATGTAAGTGAGATCCTATGGTATTCGTCTTTCTCTGACAGACTTATTTCAGTTAGCATAAGTAAAAGCTATAAATTTTGAAAGCAGGGTTTACATAAACTTTGACTTTCTATTTAAAAGAAAAATATGCATGAAAAAAACTCAAATGCTGTTAGAAAAAAACCCTTAAAAATCAGACAAAATCCCACTCTAACATTTATTGGGTAACACCCTGTTCTGCCTCATATCCATTTCTTCATGATAAGTCAACCCGTGTTCACTGGACTGAGTTACGAGCCACTCTTGTTTCCTTTCTGTTTACATGTTAGGAAATAGCTGAGTAAGAGAAATCTCAGGAATTGTGTGAAATGGAGGAAGTTGAAATGCTTGTAAACAGAAGGTTTGAAGTCCAGTTAGCAAGGTCAGAATTAGTAAACCATATGTGACTGACTGAAAAATCAACCTAATGGACTGCAACAACAAGTACCAACTGGAGAGAATAGATTCCAATGCCATTTATATATGAAGTGTGACAATTAAGTTCACGAATTGGTTGCAACAATGTTGCTAAACTTTTTTGATATCAAAGGGATTATTATATTATATTATATTATTATATTATGAGTTTGTACCAACTAGACAAACAGTTAACCAAAGTTACTGTTTGGAAATGCTGAATAGGCTGCTGGAAAAAGTTAGATGACCTGAACTTTTCGCCAATAATTCATGGCTGTGGCATCAGGACAATGCACGAGCTCGCACGGCACTGTCTGTCAGGGAGTTTTTAGCCAGTAAACAAGTAACTGTATTGGATCCCTATTCACCTGATCTGGCCTCCAATGACTTCTTTCTTTACCCAAATATAAAGGAAATATTGAAAGGAAGACATTTTGATGACATTCATGACATGAAAGGTAATACGATAATAGCTCTGATGGCCATTCCAGAAAAAAAGTTCCAAAATTTCTTTGAAGGGTGGACTAGGTGCTGACATCGGTGCATTCCGAAGGGGAGTGCTTCGAAGGTGACCATAGTGATAGTCAGCAATGAGGTACCATGTTTCTTTGAAAATAAGACCTAGCCAGACAATCAGCTCTAATGCGTCTTTTGGGGCAAAAATTAATGTAAGACCCAGTCTTATTTTACTATAAGACCAGGTATAATATAATATAATATAATATAATATAATATAATATAATATAATATAATATAATATAATATAATATAATATAATATAATATAATATAATAAATATAATACAATATAATACAATATAATATAATATAATACGAGGTCTTATATTAATTTTTGCTCCAAAAGACACATTAGAGCTGATTGTCTAGCTAGGTCGTATTTTCAGGGAAACAAGGTATGTAGCACTTTTTCTAGGATGAGTTCATAAACTTTATTGTCAGACCTCGTATGATAACTCCCCACTTAGTCTCTAGTCCAGGATTTTTTTACCGAGCCGTTCATGTATCCAACAACCTGCTTGATATGTCCACTTCTGTGTCTCACAAAAATTATATCTCAACATGCTCAGAAGTAAATTCTCAATTGCAAATCCCTAACAAACAAAATTTCTCTTCCAGTTTCTCCCACTTCAGTAATTATACTAAA